>NW_026870874.1:947493-1263324 GCF_033118175.1 Dama dama
TGCTCCTCATATTTTTCACACCATTTCATGCTCCTCATGTTTTTCATACAGTTTCATGCTCCTCATATTTTTTACACCATTACATGCTCCTCATACTTTTGACAGCTTTTCATGCTGTTCATATTTTCATACCGTTTCATGCTCCTCATATTTTTGACACTTTTTCATGTTCTTCATATTTTTCAAACGTTTTCATGCTCCTCGTATTTTCAGACCTTTTCATGTTCCTTCTATTTTTCACACGTTTTCAGGCTCCTCGTATGTTTCACACATTTACATGCTCCTCGAATTTTTGAAACCTTTTCATGCTCGTCATATTTTGTGGACCGTTTCATGCTCCTCATATTTTTCACACATTTTCATGCTCTTCTTATTTTTCACACCTTTTCATGCTCTTCATATTTTTCACACCTTTTCATGCTCTTCATATTTTTCATGCAGATTTACGGTCTGCATATTTTTCACACATTTACATGCTCCTCATATTTTTGACATCTTTTCATGCTCCTAATATTTTTCACACCTTTGCATGCTCCTTATATATTTGAAACCTTTTCATGCTCTACATATTTTTCAGACCTTTTCATTCTCCTCATATTTTTCAGACAATTTCATGCTCCTCATATATTTCACACCTTGACATGATCCTCGTATTTTTGACACCTTTCCATGCTCCTCATATTTTTTGGACCGTTTCATGCTCCTCATATATTTCACAGATTTTCATGCTCCTCATAATTTTCACACCGTTTCATGCTCCTCATGTTTTTCAGACCTTTTTATGCTCTTGATATTTTTCACACCTTTTCATGCTCTTCTAATTTTTCACACGTTTTCATGCTCCTCATATTTTTGACACCTTTTAATGATGTACATATTTTTCAGACTTTTTCATGCTCCTCGTATTTTTCAGACCCATTCATGCTCCTCATATTTTTCAGACCGATTGATGCTCCTCATATTTTTCAGACCGTTTCATGTTCCTCATATTTTTGACACCTTTTCATGCCCTCATATTTTTGACACCTTTTGTAGCTCTTCAGATTTTTCACACCATTTCATGCTCTCCATATTTTCACACATTTTCATGCCCCTCATATTTTTGACACCTTTTGTATCTCTTCAGATTTTTCACACCGTTTCATGCTCCTCATATTTTTGACAGCTTTTCATGCTCTTCATATTGTTCACACCTTTACATATTCCTCACATTTTTGAAATCTTTTCATGCTCTACATATTTTTCACACCTTTTCATGCTCCTCATATTTTTGACACCTTTTAATGCTCTACATATTTTTCAGACCTTTTCATATTCCTCATATATTTCAGAGCATTTCATGCTCCTCATATTTTTCAGACAATTTCATGCTCCTCATATTTTTCACACCTTTTCATGCTCTTCATATTTTTCACACGTTTACATTCTCCTCATATTTTTGACACCTTTTCATGCTCTTTATATTTTTCAGAACTTCATGCTCCTCGTATTTTTCAGACCATTTTATGCTCCTCGAATTTTTCATACCTTTTCATGCTCCTCATATTTTTCTCACTTTTCCGGCTATTCATATTTTTCACACCTTTTCATGCTCCTTGTATTTTTCACACCTTTTCATGCTCCTTGTATTTTTCACACCTTTTAATGCTCTTCATATTTTTCATACCTTTTCTTGCTCTTCATATTTTTCTAACTTTTACATCACTTCGTATTTTTCACATCTTTTCATGCTCTTCATATTTTTCACACCTTTTCATCCTCTTCGTATTTTCACACCTTTTCATGCTCTTCATATTTTTCACACCTTTTCGTCCTCTTCGTATTTTTCACACCTTTTCATACTCCTCATATTTTCCACACATTTTCGGGCTCTTCAAATTTTTCTCACCATTTCATTCTCCTCATATTTTTGAAACACATTCATGCTCCTCATATTTTTCGAACTGTATCATGCTCCTCAGATATTTCAGACCGTTGCATGCTCCTCATATTTTTCAGACCGTTTCATGCTCTCCATATTTTTAACACTTTTTCATGCTCCTCCTATTTTTCACACCTTTTCATGCTCTTCGTGATTTTCACACCTTTTCATGCTCTTCGTAATTTACACACCTTTTCATACTCTTCGTGTTTTTCACACCTTTTCATGCTCTTCGTATTTTTCACATCTTTTCAAGATCTACGTATTTTTCACACCGTTTCATACTCCTCATATTAATGACACTTTTTCATGCTCCTCATATTTTTCACACCGTTTCCTGCTTCTAATATTTTTCATACCGTTTCATGTTCCTCATATTTGGCACACCTTTTCATGCCCTCATATTTTTGAAACCTTTTGTAGATCTTCAGATTTTTCACACCATTTCATGCTCTTCATATTTTCACACCTTTCATGCTGCTCATATTTTTGACACATTTTCATGCTCCTCATATTTTCCACACCTTTACATGCTCCTCATATTTTTGACACCTTTTCTTTGTCCTCATATTTTTCAGACCATTTCATGCTCCTGGGATTTTTCAGACCTTTTAATCCTCCTCGTATTTTTCAGACCTTTTCATGCTCCTCAAATTTTTCCGACCTTTTCAAGCTCCTCGTAATTTTCAGACCTTTTCACAGTCCTCGTATTTTTCAGACCTTTTCATGCTCCTCGTATTTTTCATACCTTTTCATGCTCCTCGTATTTTTCAGAACTTTTCATGCTTCTCGTATTTTTCAGACCTTTTCATGCTCCCCGTGTTTTTCACACCTTTTCATGCTCCTCATACATTTCACACCTTTTCATGCTCTTTGTATTTTTCAGACCTTTTCATGCTCCTCATATTTTTCACACCTTTTCCTGCTCTTCATATTTTTCACAACTTTTCAGGCTCTTGATATTTTTCACACAGTTTCATGCTCTTCATATTTTGGAATTCTTTTCATGCTCCTCATATTTTTCAGATCGTTTCATGCTCCTTGTATTTTTTGGACCGTTTAATCCTCCTCTTTTTTTTTTCCAGATCATTTCATTCTCCTCATATTTTTCACATCTTTTCATGCTCCTCATATTTTTCACACCATTTCATGCTCCTCATGTTTTTCATACAGTTTCATGCTCCTCATATTTTTTACACCATTACATGCTCCTCATACTTTTGACAGCTTTTCATGCTGTTCATATTTTCATACCGTTTCATGCTCCTCATATTTTTGACACTTTTTCATGTTCTTCATATTTTTCAAACGTTTTCATGCTCCTCGTATTTTCAGACCTTTTCATGTTCCTTCTATTTTTCACACGTTTTCAGGCTCCTCGTATGTTTCACACATTTACATGCTCCTCGAATTTTTGAAACCTTTTCATGCTCGTCATATTTTGTGGACCGTTTCATGCTCCTCATATTTTTCACACATTTTCATGCTCTTCTTATTTTTCACACCTTTTCATGCTCTTCATATTTTTCACACCTTTTCATGCTCTTCATATTTTTCATGCAGATTTACGGTCTGCATATTTTTCACACATTTACATGCTCCTCATATTTTTGACATCTTTTCATGCTCCTAATATTTTTCACACCTTTGCATGCTCCTTATATATTTGAAACCTTTTCATGCTCTACATATTTTTCAGACCTTTTCATTCTCCTCATATTTTTCAGACAATTTCATGCTCCTCATATATTTCACACCTTGACATGATCCTCGTATTTTTGACACCTTTCCATGCTCCTCATATTTTTTGGACCGTTTCATGCTCCTCATATATTTCACAGATTTTCATGCTCCTCATAATTTTCACACCGTTTCATGCTCCTCATGTTTTTCAGACCTTTTTATGCTCTTGATATTTTTCACACCTTTTCATGCTCTTCTAATTTTTCACACGTTTTCATGCTCCTCATATTTTTGACACCTTTTAATGATGTACATATTTTTCAGACTTTTTCATGCTCCTCGTATTTTTCAGACCCATTCATGCTCCTCATATTTTTCAGACCGATTGATGCTCCTCATATTTTTCAGACCGTTTCATGTTCCTCATATTTTTGACACCTTTTCATGCCCTCATATTTTTGACACCTTTTGTAGCTCTTCAGATTTTTCACACCATTTCATGCTCTCCATATTTTCACACATTTTCATGCCCCTCATATTTTTGACACCTTTTGTATCTCTTCAGATTTTTCACACCGTTTCATGCTCCTCATATTTTTGACAGCTTTTCATGCTCTTCATATTGTTCACACCTTTACATATTCCTCACATTTTTGAAATCTTTTCATGCTCTACATATTTTTCACACCTTTTCATGCTCCTCATATTTTTGACACCTTTTAATGCTCTACATATTTTTCAGACCTTTTCATATTCCTCATATATTTCAGAGCATTTCATGCTCCTCATATTTTTCAGACAATTTCATGCTCCTCATATTTTTCACACCTTTTCATGCTCTTCATATTTTTCACACGTTTACATTCTCCTCATATTTTTGACACCTTTTCATGCTCTTTATATTTTTCAGAACTTCATGCTCCTCGTATTTTTCAGACCATTTTATGCTCCTCGAATTTTTCATACCTTTTCATGCTCCTCATATTTTTCTCACTTTTCCGGCTATTCATATTTTTCACACCTTTTCATGCTCCTTGTATTTTTCACACCTTTTCATGCTCCTTGTATTTTTCACACCTTTTAATGCTCTTCATATTTTTCATACCTTTTCTTGCTCTTCATATTTTTCTAACTTTTACATCACTTCGTATTTTTCACATCTTTTCATGCTCTTCATATTTTTCACACCTTTTCATCCTCTTCGTATTTTCACACCTTTTCATGCTCTTCATATTTTTCACACCTTTTCGTCCTCTTCGTATTTTTCACACCTTTTCATACTCCTCATATTTTCCACACATTTTCGGGCTCTTCAAATTTTTCTCACCATTTCATTCTCCTCATATTTTTGAAACACATTCATGCTCCTCATATTTTTCGAACTGTATCATGCTCCTCAGATATTTCAGACCGTTGCATGCTCCTCATATTTTTCAGACCGTTTCATGCTCTCCATATTTTTAACACTTTTTCATGCTCCTCCTATTTTTCACACCTTTTCATGCTCTTCGTGATTTTCACACCTTTTCATGCTCTTCGTAATTTACACACCTTTTCATACTCTTCGTGTTTTTCACACCTTTTCATGCTCTTCGTATTTTTCACATCTTTTCAAGATCTACGTATTTTTCACACCGTTTCATACTCCTCATATTAATGACACTTTTTCATGCTCCTCATATTTTTCACACCGTTTCCTGCTTCTAATATTTTTCATACCGTTTCATGTTCCTCATATTTGGCACACCTTTTCATGCCCTCATATTTTTGAAACCTTTTGTAGATCTTCAGATTTTTCACACCATTTCATGCTCTTCATATTTTCACACCTTTCATGCTGCTCATATTTTTGACACATTTTCATGCTCCTCATATTTTCCACACCTTTACATGCTCCTCATATTTTTGACACCTTTTCTTTGTCCTCATATTTTTCAGACCATTTCATGCTCCTGGGATTTTTCAGACCTTTTAATCCTCCTCGTATTTTTCAGACCTTTTCATGCTCCTCAAATTTTTCCGACCTTTTCAAGCTCCTCGTAATTTTCAGACCTTTTCACAGTCCTCGTATTTTTCAGACCTTTTCATGCTCCTCGTATTTTTCATACCTTTTCATGCTCCTCGTATTTTTCAGAACTTTTCATGCTTCTCGTATTTTTCAGACCTTTTCATGCTCCCCGTGTTTTTCACACCTTTTCATGCTCCTCATACATTTCACACCTTTTCATGCTCTTTGTATTTTTCAGACCTTTTCATGCTCCTCATATTTTTCACACCTTTTCCTGCTCTTCATATTTTTCACAACTTTTCAGGCTCTTGATATTTTTCACACAGTTTCATGCTCTTCATATTTTGGAATTCTTTTCATGCTCCTCATATTTTTCAGATCGTTTCATGCTCCTTGTATTTTTTGGACCGTTTAATCCTCCTCTTTTTTTTTTCCAGATCATTTCATTCTCCTCATATTTTTCACATCTTTTCATGCTCCTCATATTTTTCACACCATTTCATGCTCCTCATGTTTTTCATACAGTTTCATGCTCCTCATATTTTTTACACCATTACATGCTCCTCATACTTTTGACAGCTTTTCATGCTGTTCATATTTTCATACCGTTTCATGCTCCTCATATTTTTGACACTTTTTCATGTTCTTCATATTTTTCAAACGTTTTCATGCTCCTCGTATTTTCAGACCTTTTCATGTTCCTTCTATTTTTCACACGTTTTCAGGCTCCTCGTATGTTTCACACATTTACATGCTCCTCGAATTTTTGAAACCTTTTCATGCTCGTCATATTTTGTGGACCGTTTCATGCTCCTCATATTTTTCACACATTTTCATGCTCTTCTTATTTTTCACACCTTTTCATGCTCTTCATATTTTTCACACCTTTTCATGCTCTTCATATTTTTCATGCAGATTTACGGTCTGCATATTTTTCACACATTTACATGCTCCTCATATTTTTGACATCTTTTCATGCTCCTAATATTTTTCACACCTTTGCATGCTCCTTATATATTTGAAACCTTTTCATGCTCTACATATTTTTCAGACCTTTTCATTCTCCTCATATTTTTCAGACAATTTCATGCTCCTCATATATTTCACACCTTGACATGATCCTCGTATTTTTGACACCTTTCCATGCTCCTCATATTTTTTGGACCGTTTCATGCTCCTCATATATTTCACAGATTTTCATGCTCCTCATAATTTTCACACCGTTTCATGCTCCTCATGTTTTTCAGACCTTTTTATGCTCTTGATATTTTTCACACCTTTTCATGCTCTTCTAATTTTTCACACGTTTTCATGCTCCTCATATTTTTGACACCTTTTAATGATGTACATATTTTTCAGACTTTTTCATGCTCCTCGTATTTTTCAGACCCATTCATGCTCCTCATATTTTTCAGACCGATTGATGCTCCTCATATTTTTCAGACCGTTTCATGTTCCTCATATTTTTGACACCTTTTCATGCCCTCATATTTTTGACACCTTTTGTAGCTCTTCAGATTTTTCACACCATTTCATGCTCTCCATATTTTCACACATTTTCATGCCCCTCATATTTTTGACACCTTTTGTATCTCTTCAGATTTTTCACACCGTTTCATGCTCCTCATATTTTTGACAGCTTTTCATGCTCTTCATATTGTTCACACCTTTACATATTCCTCACATTTTTGAAATCTTTTCATGCTCTACATATTTTTCACACCTTTTCATGCTCCTCATATTTTTGACACCTTTTAATGCTCTACATATTTTTCAGACCTTTTCATATTCCTCATATATTTCAGAGCATTTCATGCTCCTCATATTTTTCAGACAATTTCATGCTCCTCATATTTTTCACACCTTTTCATGCTCTTCATATTTTTCACACGTTTACATTCTCCTCATATTTTTGACACCTTTTCATGCTCTTTATATTTTTCAGAACTTCATGCTCCTCGTATTTTTCAGACCATTTTATGCTCCTCGAATTTTTCATACCTTTTCATGCTCCTCATATTTTTCAGACCTTTTCATGCTCCCCGTGTTTTTCACACCTTTTCATGCTCCTCGTACATTTCACACCTTTTCATGCTCTTCGTATTTTTCAGACCTTTTCATGCTCCTCATATTTTTGACACCTTTTCCTGCTCTTCATATTTTTCACACCTTTTCCTGTTCCTCATATTTTTGACAACTTTTCATTGTCCTCATATTTTTCAGACCATTTCATGCTCCTGGGATTTTTCAGACTTTTTCATGCTCCTCGTATTTTTCAGACCTTTTCATGCTCCTCGTATTTTTCAGATCTTTTCATGCTCCTCGTATTTTTCAGTGCTTTTCATGCTCCTCGTATTTTTCAGAACTTTTCGTGTTCCTCGTATATTTCACAGCTTTTCATGTTCTTCATATTTTTTACACCTTTTCTTGCTCTTCATATTTTTCAAACCTTTTCATCACTTCGTATTTTTCACAACTTTTCATGCTCTACATATTTTTCACACCTTTTCATGCTCCTCATATATTTCAGAGCATTTCATGCTCCTCATAATTTTCAGACAATTTCATGCTCCTCGTAATTTTCACACCTTTTCATGCTCTTCATATTTTTCACACGTTTACATTCTCCTCATATTTTTGACACCTTTTCATGCTCTTTATTTTTTTCAGAACTTTTCATGCTCCTCGTATTTTTCAGACCTTTTCATGTTCGCCGTGTTTTTCACACCTTTCCATGCTCCTCGTACATTTCACACCTTTTCATGCTCTTTGTATTTTTCAGACCTTTACATGCTCCTCATATTTTTCACACCTTTTCCTGCTCTTCATATTTTTCACAACTTTTCAGGCTCTTCATATTTTTCACACCGTTTCATGCTCTTCATATTTTGGACATCTTTTCATGCTCCTCATATTTTTCAGACCGTTTCATGCTCCTCTTATTTTTTGGACCGTTTAATGCTCCTCTTCTTTTTTTCAGATCATTTCATTCTCCTCATATTTTTCACATCTTTTCATGCTCCTCATATTTTTCACACCATTTCATGCTCCTCATGTTTTTCCTACAGTTTCATGCTCCTCATATTTTTTACACCATTACATGCTCCTCATACTTTTGACAGCTTTTCATGCTGTTCATACTTTCATACCGTTTCATGCTCCTCATATTTTTGACACTTTTTCATGTTCTTCATATTTTTCAAACTCTTCCATGCTCCTCCTATTTTCAGACCTTTTCATGTTCCTTGTATTTTTCACACGTTTTCATGCTCCTCGTATGTTTCACACATTTACATGCTCCTCGAATTTTTGAAACCTTTTCATGCTCGTCATATTTTGTGGACCGTTTCATGCTCCTCATATTTTTCACACCTTTTCATGCTCTTCTTATTTTTCACACCTTTTCATGCTCTTCATATTTTTCACACCATTTCATGCTCTTCACATTTTTCATGCAGATTTACGCTCTGCATATTTTTTACACGTTTACATGCTCCTCATATTTTTGACATCTTTTCATGCTCCTAATATTTTTCACACCTTTGCATGCTCCTTATATATTTGAAACCTTTTCATGCTCTACATATTTTTCAGACCTTTTCATTCTCCTCATATTTTTCAGACAATTTCATGCTCCTCATATATTTCACACCTTGACATGATCCTCGTATTTTTGACACCTTTCCATGCTCCTCATATTTTTTGGACCGTTTCATGCTCCTCATATATTTCACAGATTTTCATGCTCATCATAATTTTCACACCGTTTAATGCTCTCCATATTTTTCAGACCTTTTTATGCTCTTGATATTTTTCACACCTTTTCATGCTCTTCTAATTTTTCACACGTTTTCATGCTCCTCATATTTTTGACACCTTTTAATGATCTACATATTTTTCAGACTTTTTCATGCTCCTCGTATTTTTCAGACCGATTCATGCTCCTCATATTTTTCAGACCGATTGATGCTCCTTATATTTTTCAGACCGTTTCATGTTCCTCATATTTTTGACACCTTTTAATGCTCTACATATTTTTCAGACCTTTTCATACTCCTCATATATTTCAGAGCATTTCATGCTCCTCATATTTTTCAGACAATTTCATGCTCCTCATATTTTTCACAGCTTTTCATGCTCTTCATATTTTTCACACGTTTACATTCTCGTCATATTTTTGACACCTTTTCATGCTCTTTATATTTTACAGAACTTTTCATGCTCCTCGTATTTTTCAGACCATTTTATGCTCTTCGAATTTTTCATACCTTTTCATGCTCCTCGTATTTTTCAGACCTTTTCATGCTCCCCGTGTTATTCACACCTTTTCATGCTCCTCGTACATTTCACACCTTTTCATGCTCTTCGTATTTTTCAGACATTTTCATGCTCCTCATATTTTTGACACCTTTTCCTGCTCTTCATATTTTTCACACCTTTTCCTGTTCCTCATATTTTTGACACCTTTTCATTGTCCTCATATTTTTCAGACCATTTCATGCTCCTGGGATTTTTCAGACGTTTTCATGCTCCTCGTATTTTTCAGACGTTTTCATGCTCCTCGTATTTTTCAGACCTTTTCATGCTCCTCGTATTTTTCAGTCCTTTTCATGCTCCTCGTATTTTTCAGAACTTTTCATGTTCCTCGTATTTTTCACACCTTTTCATGCTCTTCTTGTTTTTCACTCCTTTGCATGCTCTTCGTATATTTCACAGCTTTTCATGCTCTTCATATTTTTTACACCTTTTCTTGCTCTTCATATTTTTCAAACCTTTTCATCACTTCGTATTTTTCACAACTTTTCATGCTCTTCATATTTTTCACACCGTTTCATGCTCCTCATATTTTTGACCTCTTTTCATGCACCTCATATTTTTCATACCGTGTCATGCTCCTCATATTTTTCAGACCGTTTAATGCCCCTCTTTTATTTTCAGATCATTTCATTCTCCTCATATTTTTCACATCTTCTCATGCTCCTAATATTTTTCACACCGTTTCATGCTCTTCATATTTTTCATACAGTTTTATGCTCCTCATATTTTTCACACCATTACATGCTCCTCATATTTTTGACAGCTTTTCATGCTCTTCATATTGTTCACACCTTTACATGTTCCTCACATTTTTGAAATCTTTTCATGCTCTACATATTTTTCACACCTTTTCATGCTCCTCATACTTTTGACACCTTTTAATGCTCTACATATTTTTCAGACCTTTTCATACTCCTCATATATTTCAGAGCATTTCATGCTCCTCATAATTTTCAGACAATTTCATGCTCCTCATAATTTTCACACCTTTTCATGCTCTTTATTTTTTTCAGAACTTTTCATGCTCCTCGTATTTTTCAGACCATTTTATGCTCCTCGTGTTTTTCATACCTTTTCATGCTCCTCGTATTTTTCAGAACTTTTCATGCTCCTCGTATTTTTCAGACCTTTTCATGCTCCTCGTATTTTTCAGACCTTTTCATGCTCCCCGTGTTTTTCACACCTTTCCATGCTCCTCGTACATTTCAGACCTTTTCATGCTCCTCATGTTTTTCATACAGTTTCATGCTCCTCATATTTTTTACACCATTACATTCTCCTCATACTTTTGACAGCTTTTCATGCTGTTCATATTTTCATACCGTTTCATGCTCCTCATATTTTTGACACTTTTTCATGTTCTTCATATTTTTCAAACTTTTTCATGCTCCTCGTATTTTCAGAGCTTTTCATGTTCCTTGTATTTTTCACACGTTTTCATGCTCCTCGTATGTTTCACACATTTACATGCTCCTCGAATTTTTGAAACCTTTTCATGCTCGTCATATTTTGTGGACCGTTTCATGCTCCTCATATTTTTCACACCTTTTCATGCTCTTCTTATTTTTCACACCTTTTCATGCTCTTCATATTTTTCACTCCATTTCATGCTCTTCATATTTTTCATGCAGATTTACGCTCTGCATATTTTTCACACGTTTACATGCTCCTCATATTTTTGACATCTTTTCATGCTCCTAATATTTTTCACACCTTTTCATGCTCCTTATATGTTTGAAACCTTTTCATGCTCTACATATTTTTCAGACCTTTTCATTCTCCTCATATTTTTCAGACAATTTCATGCTCCTCATATATTTCACACCTTGACATGATCCTCGTATTTTTGACACCTTTCCATGCTCCTCATATTTTTTGGACCGTTTCATGCTCCTCATATATTTCACAGATTTTCATGCTCCTTATAATTTTCACACCGTTTCATGCTCCTCATGTTTTTCAGACCTTTTTATGCTCTTGATATTTTTCACACCTTTTCATGCTCTTCATATTTTTCACACGTTTTCATGCTCCTCATATTTTTGACACCTTTTAATGCTCTACATATTTTTCAGACCTTTTCATACTCCTCATATATTTCAGAGCATTTCATGCTCCTCATATTTTTCAGACAATTTCATGCTCCTCGTATTTTTCACACCTTTTCATGCTCTTCATATTTTTCACACGTTTACATTCTCCTCATATTTTTGACACCTTTTCATGCTCTTTATGTTTTACAGAACTTTTCATGCTCCTCGTATTTTTCAGACCATTTTATGCTCCTCGAATTTTTCATACCTTTTCATGCTCCTCGTATTTTTCAGACCTTTTCATGCTCCCCGTGTTTTTCACACCTTTCCATGCTCCTCGTACATTTCAGACCTTTTCATGCTCCTCATGTTTTTCATACAGTTTCATGCTCCTCATATTTTTTACACCATTACATTCTCCTCATACTTTTGACAGCTTTTCATGCTGTTCATATTTTCATACCGTTTCATGCTCCTCATATTTTTGACACTTTTTCATGTTCTTCATATTTTTCAAACTTTTTCATGCTCCTCGTATTTTCAGAGCTTTTCATGTTCCTTGTATTTTTCACACGTTTTCATGCTCCTCGTATGTTTCACACATTTACATGCTCCTCGAATTTTTGAAACCTTTTCATGCTCGTCATATTTTGTGGACCGTTTCATGCTCCTCATATTTTTCACACCTTTTCATGCTCTTCTTATTTTTCACACCTTTTCATGCTCTTCATATTTTTCACTCCATTTCATGCTCTTCATATTTTTCATGCAGATTTACGCTCTGCATATTTTTCACACGTTTACATGCTCCTCATATTTTTGACATCTTTTCATGCTCCTAATATTTTTCACACCTTTTCATGCTCCTTATATGTTTGAAACCTTTTCATGCTCTACATATTTTTCAGACCTTTTCATTCTCCTCATATTTTTCAGACAATTTCATGCTCCTCATATATTTCACACCTTGACATGATCCTCGTATTTTTGACACCTTTCCATGCTCCTCATATTTTTTGGACCGTTTCATGCTCCTCATATATTTCACAGATTTTCATGCTCCTTATAATTTTCACACCGTTTCATGCTCCTCATGTTTTTCAGACCTTTTTATGCTCTTGATATTTTTCACACCTTTTCATGCTCTTCATATTTTTCACACGTTTTCATGCTCCTCATATTTTTGACACCTTTTAATGCTCTACATATTTTTCAGACCTTTTCATACTCCTCATATATTTCAGAGCATTTCATGCTCCTCATATTTTTCAGACAATTTCATGTTCCTCGTATTTTTCACACCTTTTCATGCTCTTCATATTTTTCACACGTTTACATTCTCCTCATATTTTTGACACCTTTTCATGCTCTTTATATTTTACAGAACTTTTCATGCTCCTCGTATTTTTCAGACCATTTTATGCTCCTCGAATTTTTCATACCTTTTCATGCTCCTCGTATTTTTCAGACCTTTTCATGCTCCCCGTGTTTTTCAGACCTTTTCATGCTCCTCGTATTTTTCAGACCTTTTCATGCTCCCCGTATTTTTCAGTCCTTTTCATGCTCCTCGTATTTTTCAGAACTTTTCATGTTCCTCGTATTTTTCACACCTTTTCATGCTCTTCATATTTTTCACACCTTTTCATGCTCTTCTTGTTTTTCACTCCTCTGCATGCTCTTCGTATATTTCACAGCTTTTCATGCTCTTCATATTTTTTACACCTTTTCTTGCTCTTCATATTTTTCAAACCTTTTCATCACTTTGTACCTTTCACAACTTTTCATGCTCTTCATATTTTTCACACCGTTTCATGCTCCTCATATTTTTGACCTCTTTTCATGCACCTCATATTTTTCATACCGTGTCATGCTCCTCATATTTTTCAGACCATTTAATGCCCCTCTTTCATTTTCAGATCATTTCATTCTCCTCATATTTTTCACATCTTCTCATGCTCCTAATATTTTTCACACCGTTTCATGCTCTTCATATTTTTCATACAGTTTTATCCTCTTCATATTTTTCACACCATTACATGCTCCTCATATTTTTGACAGCTTTTCATGCTCTTCATATTGTTCACACCTTTACATGTTCCTCACATTTTTTAAATCTTTTCATGCTCTACATATTTTTCACATCTTTTCATGCTCCTCATATATTTCAGAGCATTTCATGCTCCTCATAATTTTCAGACAATTTCATGCTCCTCATAATTTTCACACCTTTTCATGCTCTTCATATTTTTCACACGTTTACATTCTCCTCATATTTTTGACACCTTTTCATGCTCTTTATTTTTTTCAGAACTTTTCATGCTCCTCGTATTTTTCAGACCATTTTATGCTCCTCGTATTTTTCATACCTTTTCATGCTCCTCGTATTTTTCAGAACTTTTCATGCTCCTCGTATTGTTCAGACCTTTTCATGCTCCCCGTGTTTTTCACACCTTTCCATGCTCCTCGTACATTTCACACCTTTTCATGCTCCTCATAATTTTCACACCTTTTCATGCTCTTCATATTTTTCACACGTTTACATTCTCCTCATATTTTTGACACCTTTTCATGCTCTTTATTTTTTTCAGAACTTTTCATGCTCCTCGTATTTTTCAGACCATTTTATGCTCCTCGTATTTTTCATACCTTTTCATGCTCCTCTTATTTTTCAGAACTTTTCATGCTCCTCGTATTTTTCAGACCTTTTCATGCTCCTCGTATTTTTCAGAACTTTTCATGCTCCTCGTATTTTTCAGACCTTTTCATGCTCCCCGTGTTTTTCACACCTTTCCATGCTCCTCGTACATTTCAGACCTTTTCATGCTCCTCATATTTTTCACACCTTTTCCTGCTCTTCATATTTTTCACAACTTTTCAGGCTCTTCATATTTTTCACACCGTTTCATGCTCTTCATATTTTGGACATCTTTTCATGCTCCTCATATTTTTCAGACCGTTTCATGCTCCTTGTATTTTTTGGACCGTTTAATGCTCCTCTTTTTTTTTTTTCAGATCATTTCATTCTCCTCATATTTTTCACATCTTTTCATGCTCCTCATATTTTTCACACCATTTCATGCTCCTCATATTTTTGACACTTTTTCATGTTCTTCATATTTTTCAAACTTTTCATGCTCCTCGTATTTTCAGACCTTTTCATGTTCCTTGTATTTTTCACATGTTTTCATGCTCCTCGTATGTTTCACACATTTACATGCTCCTCGAATTTTTGAAACCTTTTCATGCTCGTCATATTTTGTGGACCGTTTCATGCTCCTCATATTTTTCACACCTTTTCATGCTCTTCCTATTTTTCACACCTTTTCATGCTCTTCACATTTTTCACTCCATTTCATGCTCTTCATATTTTTCATGCAGATTTACGCTCTGCATATTTTTCACACGTTTACATGCTCCTCATATTTTTGACATCTTTTCATGCTCCTAATATTTTTCACACCTTTTCATGCTCCTTATATATTTGAAACCTTTTCATGCTCTACATATTTTTCAGACCTTTTCATTCTCCTCATATTTTTCAGACAATTTCATGCTCCTCATATATTTCACACCTTGACATGATCCTCGTATTTTTGACACCTTTCCATGCTCCTCATATTTTTTGGACCGTTTCATGCTCCTCATATATTTCACAGATTTTCATGCTCCTCATAATTTTCACACCGTTTCATGCTCCTCATGTTTTTCAGACCTTTTTATGCTCTTGATATTTTTCACACCTTTTCATGCTCTTCATATTTTTCACACGTTTTCATGCTCCTCATATTTTTGACACCTTTTAATGATCTACATATTTTTCAGACTTTTTCATGCTCCTCGTAATTTTCAGACCCATTCATGCTCCTCATATATTTCAGACCGATTGATGCTCCTCATATTTTTCAGACCGTTTCATGTTCCTCATATTTTTCACACCTTTTCATGCCCTCATATTTTTGACACCTTTTGTAGCTCTTCAGATTTTTCACACCGTTTCATGCTCTCCATATTTTCACACCTTTTCATGCCCCTCATATTTTTGACACCTTTTGTAGCCCTTCAGATTTTTCACACCGTTTCATGCTCCTCATATTTTTGACAGCTTTTCATGCTCCTCATATTGTTCACACCTTTACATGTTCCTCACATTTTTGAAATCTTTTCATGCTCTACATGTTTTTCACACCTTTTCATGCTCCTCATATTTTTGACACCTTTTAATGCTCTACATATTTTTCAGACCTTTTCATACTCCTCATATATTTCAGAGCATTTCATGCTCCTCATATTTTTCAGACAATTTCATGCTCCTCGTATTTTTCACACCTTTTCATGCTCTTCATATTTTTCACACGTTTACATTCTCCTCATATTTTTGACACCTTTTCATGCTCTTTATATTTTACAGAACTTTTCATGCTCCTCGTATTTTTCAGACCATTTTATGCTCCTCGAATTTTTCATACCTTTTCATGCTCCTCGTATTTTTCAGACCTTTTCATGCTCCCCGTGTTTTTCAGACCTTTTCATGCTCCTCGTATTTTTCAGACCTTTTCATGCTCCCCGTATTTTTCAGTCCTTTTCATGCTCCTCGTATTTTTCAGAACTTTTCATGTTCCTCGTATTTTTCACACCTTTTCATGCTCTTCATATTTTTCACACCTTTTCATGCTCTTCTTGTTTTTCACTCCTCTGCATGCTCTTCGTATATTTCACAGCTTTTCATGCTCTTCATATTTTTTACACCTTTTCTTGCTCTTCATATTTTTCAAACCTTTTCATCACTTTGTACCTTTCACAACTTTTCATGCTCTTCATATTTTTCACACCGTTTCATGCTCCTCATATTTTTGACCTCTTTTCATGCACCTCATATTTTTCATACCGTGTCATGCTCCTCATATTTTTCAGACCATTTAATGCCCCTCTTTCATTTTCAGATCATTTCATTCTCCTCATATTTTTCACATCTTCTCATGCTCCTAATATTTTTCACACCGTTTCATGCTCTTCATATTTTTCATACAGTTTTATCCTCTTCATATTTTTCACACCATTACATGCTCCTCTTATTTTGGCCAGCTTTTCATGCTCTTCATATTGTTCACACCTTTACATGTTCCTCACATTTTTTAAATCTTTTCATGCTCTACATATTTTTCACACCTTTTCATGCTCCTCATATATTTCAGAGCATTTCATGCTCCTCATAATTTTCAGACAATTTCATGCTCCTCATAATTTTCACACCTTTTCATGCTCTTCATATTTTTCACACGTTTACATTCTCCTCATATTTTTGACACCTTTTCATGCTCTTTATTTTTTTCAGAACTTTTCATGCTCCTCGTATTTTTCAGACCATTTTATGCTCCTCGTATTTTTCATACCTTTTCATGCTCCTCGTATTTTTCAGAACTTTTCATGCTCCTCGTATTGTTCAGACCTTTTCATGCTCCCCGTGTTTTTCACACCTTTCCATGCTCCTCGTACATTTCACACCTTTTCATGCTCCTCATAATTTTCACACCTTTTCATGCTCTTCATATTTTTCACACGTTTACATTCTCCTCATATTTTTGACACCTTTTCATGCTCTTTATTTTTTTCAGAACTTTTCATGCTCCTCGTATTTTTCAGACCATTTTATGCTCCTCGTATTTTTCATACCTTTTCATGCTCCTCTTATTTTTCAGAACTTTTCATGCTCCTCGTATTTTTCAGACCTTTTCATGCTCCTCGTATTTTTCAGAACTTTTCATGCTCCTCGTATTTTTCAGACCTTTTCATGCTCCCCGTGTTTTTCACACCTTTCCATGCTCCTCGTACATTTCAGACCTTTTCATGCTCCTCATATTTTTCACACCTTTTCCTGCTCTTCATATTTTTCACAACTTTTCAGGCTCTTCATATTTTTCACACCGTTTCATGCTCTTCATATTTTGGACATCTTTTCATGCTCCTCATATTTTTCAGACCGTTTCATGCTCCTTGTATTTTTTGGACCGTTTAATGCTCCTCTTTTTTTTTTTTCAGATCATTTCATTCTCCTCATATTTTTCACATCTTTTCATGCTCCTCATATTTTTCACACCATTTCATGCTCCTCATGTTTTTCATACAGTTTCATGCTCCTCATATTTTTTACACCATTACATTCTCCTCATACTTTTGACAGCTTTTCATGCTGTTCATATTTTCATACCGTTTCATGCTCCTCATATTTTTGACACTTTTTCATGTTCTTCATATTTTTCAAACTTTTCATGCTCCTCGTATTTTCAGACCTTTTCATGTTCCTTGTATTTTTCACACGTTTTCATGCTCCTCGTATGTTTCACACATTTACATGCTCCTCGAATTTTTGAAACCTTTTCATGCTCGTCATATTTTGTGGACCGTTTCATGCTCCTCATATTTTTCACACCTTTTCATGCTCTTCCTATTTTTCACACCTTTTCATGCTCTTCACATTTTTCACTCCATTTCATGCTCTTCATATTTTTCATGCAGATTTACGCTCTGCATATTTTTCACACGTTTACATGCTCCTCATATTTTTGACATCTTTTCATGCTCCTAATATTTTTCACACCTTTTCATGCTCCTTATATATTTGAAACCTTTTCATGCTCTACATATTTTTCAGACCTTTTCATTCTCCTCATATTTTTCAGACAATTTCATGCTCCTCATATATTTTACACCTTGACATGATCCTCGTATTTTTGACACCTTTCCATGCTCCTCATATTTTTTGGACCGTTTCATGCTCCTCATATATTTCACAGATTTTCATGCTCCTCATAATTTTCACACCGTTTCATGCTCCTCATGTTTTTCAGACCTTTTTATGCTCTTGATATTTTTCACACCTTTTCATGCTCTTCATATTTTTCACACGTTTTCATGCTCCTCATATTTTTGACACCTTTTAATGATCTACATATTTTTCAGACTTTTTCATGCTCCTCGTATTTTTCAGACCCATTCATGCTCCTCATATATTTCAGACCGATTGATGCTCCTCATATTTTTCAGACCGTTTCATGTTCCTCATATTTTTCACACCTTTTCATGCCCTCATATTTTTGACACCTTTTGTAGCTCTTCAGATTTTTCACACCGTTTCATGCTCTCCATATTTTCACACCTTTTCATGCCCCTCATATTTTTGACACCTTTTGTAGCCCTTCAGATTTTTCACACCGTTTCATGCTCCTCATATTTTTGACAGCTTTTCATGCTCCTCATATTGTTCACACCTTTACATGTTCCTCACATTTTTGAAATCTTTTCATGCTCTACATGTTTTTCACACCTTTTCATGCTCCTCATATTTTTGACACCTTTTAATGCTCTACATATTTTTCAGACCTTTTCATACTCCTCATATATTTCAGAGCATTTCATGCTCCTCATATTTTTCAGACAATTTCATGCTCCTCGTATTTTTCACACCTTTTCATGCTCTTCATATTTTTCACACGTTTACATTCTCCTCATATTTTTGACACCTTTTCATGCTCTTTATATTTTACAGAACTTTTCATGCTCCTCGTATTTTTCAGACCATTTTATGCTCCTCGAATTTTTCATACCTTTTCATGCTCCTCGTATTTTTCAGACCTTTTCATGCTCCCCGTGTTTTTCAGACCTTTTCATGCTCCTCGTATTTTTCAGACCTTTTCATGCTCCCCGTATTTTTCAGTCCTTTTCATGCTCCTCGTATTTTTCAGAACTTTTCATGTTCCTCGTATTTTTCACACCTTTTCATGCTCTTCATATTTTTCACACCTTTTCATGCTCTTCTTGTTTTTCACTTCTCTGCATGCTCTTCGTATATTTCACAGCTTTTCATGCTCTTCATATTTTTTACACCTTTTCTTGCTCTTCATATTTTTCAAACCTTTTCATCACTTTGTACCTTTCACAACTTTTCATGCTCTTCATATTTTTCACACCGTTTCATGCTCCTCATATTTTTGACCTCTTTTCATGCACCTCATATTTTTCATACCGTGTCATGCTCCTCATATTTTTCAGACCATTTAATGCCCCTCTTTCATTTTCAGATCATTTCATTCTCCTCATATTTTTCACATCTTCTCATGCTCCTAATATTTTTCACACCGTTTCATGCTCTTCATATTTTTCATACAGTTTTATCCTCTTCATATTTTTCACACCATTACATGCTCCTCTTATTTTGGCCAGCTTTTCATGCTCTTCATATTGTTCACACCTTTACATGTTCCTCACATTTTTTAAATCTTTTCATGCTCTACATATTTTTCACACCTTTTCATGCTCCTCATATATTTCAGAGCATTTCATGCTCCTCATAATTTTCAGACAATTTCATGCTCCTCATAATTTTCACACCTTTTCATGCTCTTCATATTTTTCACACGTTTACATTCTCCTCATATTTTGGACACCTTTTCATGCTCTTTATTTTTTTCAGAACTTTTCATGCTCCTCGTATTTTTCAGACCATTTTATGCTCCTCGTATTTTTCATACCTTTTCATGCTCCTCGTATTTTTCAGAACTTTTCATGCTCCTCGTATTGTTCAGACCTTTTCATGCTCCCCGTGTTTTTCACACCTTTCCATGCTCCTCGTACATTTCACACCTTTTCATGCTCCTCATAATTTTCACACCTTTTCATGCTCTTCATATTTTTCACACGTTTACATTCTCCTCATATTTTTGACACCTTTTCATGCTCTTTATTTTTTTCAGAACTTTTCATGCTCCTCGTATTTTTCAGACCATTTTATGCTCCTCATATATTTCACACCTTGACATGATCCTCGTATTTTTGACACCTTTCCATGCTCCTCATATTTTTTGGACCGTTTCATGCTCCTCATATATTTCACAGATTTTCATGCTCCTCATAATTTTCACACCGTTTCATGCTCCTCATGTTTTTCAGACCTTTTTATGCTCTTGATATTTTTCACACCTTTTCATGCTCTTCATATTTTTCACACGTTTTCATGCTCCTCATATTTTTGACACCTTTTAATGATCTACATATTTTTCAGACTTTTTCATGCTCCTCGTATTTTTCAGACCCATTCATGCTCCTCATATATTTCAGACCGATTGATGCTCCTCATATTTTTCAGACCGTTTCATGTTCCTCATATTTTTCACACCTTTTCATGCCCTCATATTTTTGACACCTTTTGTAGCTCTTCAGATTTTTCACACCGTTTCATGCTCTCCATATTTTCACACCTTTTCATGCCCCTCATATTTTTGACACCTTTTGTAGCCCTTCAGATTTTTCACACCGTTTCATGCTCCTCATATTTTTGACAGCTTTTCATGCTCCTCATATTGTTCACACCTTTACATGTTCCTCACATTTTTGAAATCTTTTCATGCTCTACATGTTTTTCACACCTTTTCATGCTCCTCATATTTTTGACACCTTTTAATGCTCTACATATTTTTCAGACCTTTTCATACTCCTCATATATTTCAGAGCATTTCATGCTCCTCATATTTTTCAGACAATTTCATGCTCCTCGTATTTTTCACACCTTTTCATGCTCTTCATATTTTTCACACGTTTACATTCTCCTCATATTTTTGACACCTTTTCATGCTCTTTATATTTTACAGAACTTTTCATGCTCCTCGTATTTTTCAGACCATTTTATGCTCCTCCAATTTTTCATACCTTTTCATGCTCCTCGTATTTTTCAGACCTTTTCATGCTCCCCGTGTTTTTCACACCTTTTCATGCTCCTCGTACATTTCACACCTTTTCATGCTCTTCGTATTTTTCAGACCTTTTCATGCTCCTCATATTTTTGACACCTTTTCCTGCTCTTCATATTTTTCACACCTTTTCCTGTTCCTCATATTTTTGACACCTTTTCATTGTCCTCATATTTTTCAGACCATTTCATGCTCCTGGGATTTTTCAGACTTTTTCATGCTCCTCGTATTTTTCAGACCTTTTCATGCTCCTCGTATTTTTCAGACCTTTTCATGCTCCTCGTATTTTTCAGTCCTTTTCATGCTCCTCGTATTTTTCAGAACTTTTCATGTTCCTCGTATTTTTCACACCTTTTCATGCTCTTCATATTTTTCACACCTTTTCATGCTCTTCTTGTTTTTCACTCCTCTGCATGCTCTTCGTATATTTCACAGCTTTTCATGCTCTTCATATTTTTTACACCTTTTCTTGCTCTTCATATTTTTCAAACCTTTTCATCACTTTGTACTTTTCACAACTTTTCATGCTCTTCATATTTTTCACACCGTTTCATGCTCCTCATATTTTTGACCTCTTTTCATGCACCTCATATTTTTCATACTGTGTCATGCTCCTCATATTTTTCAGACCATTTAATGCCCCTCTTTTATTTTCAGATCATTTCATTCTCCTCATATTTTTCACATCTTCTCATGCTCCTAATATTTTTCACACCGTTTCATGCTCTTCATATTTTTCATACAGTTTTATCCTCTTCATATTTTTCACACCATTACATGCTCCTCATATTTTTGACAGCTTTTCATGCTCTTCATATTGTTCACACCTTTACATGTTCCTCACATTTTTTAAATCTTTTCATGCTCTACATATTTTTCACACCTTTTCATGCTCCTCATATATTTCAGAGCATTTCATGCTCCTCATAATTTTCAGACAATTTCATGCTCCTCATAATTTTCACACCTTTTCATGCTCTTCATATTTTTCACACGTTTACATTCTCCTCATATTTTGGACACCTTTTCATGCTCTTTATTTTTTTCAGAACTTTTCATGCTCCTCGTATTTTTCAGACCATTTTATGCTCCTCGTATTTTTCATACCTTTTCATGCTCCTCGTATTTTTCAGAACTTTTCATGCTCCTCGTATTTTTCAGACCTTTTCATGCTCCCCGTGTTTTTCACACCTTTCCATGCTCCTCGTACATTTCAGACCTTTTCATGCTCCTCATATTTTACACACCTTTTCCTGCTCTTCATATTTTTCACAACTTTTCAGGCTCTTCATATTTTTCACACCGTTTCATGCTCTTCATATTTTGGACATCTTTTCATGCTCCTCATATTTTTCAGACCGTTTCATGCTCCTTGTATTTTTTGGACCGTTTAATGCTCCTCTTTTTTTTTTCAGATCATTTCATTCTCCTCATATTTTTCACATCTTTTCATGCTCCTCATATTTTTCACACCATTTCATACTCCTCATGTTTTTCATACAGTTTCATGCTCCTCATATTTTTTACACCATTACATGCTCCTCATACTTTTGACAGCTTTTCATGCTGTTCATATTTTCATACCGTTTCATGCTCCTCATATTTTTGACACTTTTTCATGTTCTTCATATTTTTCAAACTTTTTCATGCTCCTCGTATTTTCAGACCTTTTCATGTTCCTTGTATTTTTCACACGTTTTCATGCTCCTCGTATGTTTCACACATTTACATGCTCCTCGAATTTTTGAAACCTTTTCATGCTCGTCATATTTTGTGGACCGTTTCATGCTCCTCATATTTTTCACACCTTTTCATGCTCTTCTTATTTTTCACACCTTTTCATGCTCTTCATATTTTTCACACCATTTCATGCTCTTCATATTTTTCATGCAGATTTCCGCTCTGCGTATTTTTCACACGTTTACATGCTCCTCATATTTTTGACATCTTTTCATGCTCCTAATATTTTTCACACCTTTTCATGCTCCTTATATATTTGAAACCTTTTCATGCTCTACATATTTTTCAGACCTTTTCATTCTCCTCATATTTTTCAGACAATTTCATGCTCCTCATATATTTCACACCTTGACATGATCCTCGTATTTTTGACACCTTTCCATGCTCCTCATATTTTTTGGACCGTTTCATGCTCCTCATATATTTCACAGATTTTCATGCTCCTCATAATTTTCACACCGTTTCATGCTCCTCGTGTTTTTCAGACCTTTTTATGCTCTTGATATTTTTCACACCTTTTCATGCTCTTCATATTTTTCACACGTTTTCATGCTCCTCATATTTTTGACACCTTTTAATGATTTACATATTTTTCAGACTTTTTCATGCTCCTCGTATTTTTCAGACCCATTCATGCTCCTCATATATTTCAGACCGATTGATGCTCCTCATATTTTTCAGACCGTTTCATGTTCCTCATATTTTTGACACCTTTTAATGCTCTACATATTTTTCAGACCTTTTCATACTCCTCATATATTTCAGAGCATTTCATGCTCCTCATATTTTTCAGACAATTTCATGCTCCTCATATTTTTCACAGCTTTTCATGCTCTTCATATTTTTCACACGTTTACATTCTCCTCATATTTTTGACACCTTTTCATGCTCTTTATATTTTACAGAACTTTTCATGCTCCTCGTATTTTTCAGACCATTTTAGGCTCCTTGAATTTTTCATACCTTTTCATGCTCCTCGTATTTTTCAGACCTTTTCATGCTCCCCGTGTTTTTTACACCTTTTCATGCTCCTCGTATATTTCACACCTTTTCATACTCTTCGTATTTTTCAGACCTTTTCATGCTCCTCATATTTTTGACACCTTTTCCTGCTCTTCATATTTTTCACACCTTTTCCTGTTCCTCATATTTTTGACACCTTTTCATTGTCCTCATATTTTTCAGACAATTTCATGCTCCTCGTATTTTTCACACCTTTTCATGCTCTTCATATTTTTCACACGTTTACATTCTCCTCATATTTTTGACACCTTTTCATGCTCTTTATATTTTACAGAACTTTTCATGCTCCTCGTATTTTTCAGACCATTTTATGCTCCTCCAATTTTTCATACCTTTTCATGCTCCTCGTATTTTTCAGACCTTTTCATGCTCCCCGTGTTTTTCACACCTTTTCATGCTCCTCGTACATTTCACACCTTTTCATGCTCTTCGTATTGTTCAGACCTTTTCATGCTCCTCATATTTTTGACACCTTTTCCTGCTCTTCATATTTTTCACACCTTTTCCTGTTCCTCATATTTTTGACACCTTTTCATTGTCCTCATATTTTTCAGACCATTTCATGCTCCTGGGATTTTTCAGACTTTTTCATGCTCCTCGTATTTTTCAGACCTTTTCATGCTCCTCGTATTTTTCAGACCTTTTCATGCTCCTCGTATTTTTCAGTCCTTTTCATGCTCCTCGTATTTTTCAGAACTTTTCATGTTCCTCGTATTTTTCACACCTTTTCATGCTCTTCATATTTTTCACACCTTTTCATGCTCTTCTTGTTTTTCACTCCTCTGCATGCTCTTCGTATATTTCACAGCTTTTCATGCTCTTCATATTTTTTACACCTTTTCTTGCTCTTCATATTTTTCAAACCTTTTCATCACTTTGTACTTTTCACAACTTTTCATGCTCTTCATATTTTTCACACCGTTTCATGCTCCTCATATTTTTGACCTCTTTTCATGCACCTCATATTTTTCATACTGTGTCATGCTCCTCATATTTTTCAGACCATTTAATGCCCCTCTTTTATTTTCAGATCATTTCATTCTCCTCATATTTTTCACATCTTCTCATGCTCCTAATATTTTTCACACCGTTTCATGCTCTTCATATTTTTCATACAGTTTTATCCTCTTCATATTTTTCACACCATTACATGCTCCTCATATTTTTGACAGCTTTTCATGCTCTTCATATTGTTCACACCTTTACATGTTCCTCACATTTTTTAAATCTTTTCATGCTCTACATATTTTTCACACCTTTTCATGCTCCTCATATATTTCAGAGCATTTCATGCTCCTCATAATTTTCAGACAATTTCATGCTCCTCATAATTTTCACACCTTTTCATGCTCTTCATATTTTTCACACGTTTACATTCTCCTCATATTTTGGACACCTTTTCATGCTCTTTATTTTTTTCAGAACTTTTCATGCTCCTCGTATTTTTCAGACCATTTTATGCTCCTCGTATTTTTCATACCTTTTCATGCTCCTCGTATTTTTCAGAACTTTTCATGCTCCTCGTATTTTTCAGACCTTTTCATGCTCCCCGTGTTTTTCACACCTTTCCATGCTCCTCGTACATTTCAGACCTTTTCATGCTCCTCATATTTTACACACCTTTTCCTGCTCTTCATATTTTTCACAACTTTTCAGGCTCTTCATATTTTTCACACCGTTTCATGCTCTTCATATTTTGGACATCTTTTCATGCTCCTCATATTTTTCAGAACGTTTCATGCTCCTTGTATTTTTTGGACCGTTTAATGCTCCTCTTTTTTTTTTCAGATCATTTCATTCTCCTCATATTTTTCACATCTTTTCATGCTCCTCATATTTTTCACACCATTTCATGCTCCTCATGTTTTTCATACAGTTTCATGCTCCTCATATTTTTTACACCATTACATGCTCCTCATACTTTTGACAGCTTTTCATGCTGTTCATATTTTCATACCGTTTCATGCTCCTCATATTTTTGACACTTTTTCATGTTCTTCATATTTTTCAAACTTTTTCATGCTCCTCGTATTTTCAGACCTTTTCATGTTCCTTGTATTTTTCACACGTTTTCATGCTCCTCGTATGTTTCACACATTTACATGCTCCTCGAATTTTTGAAACCTTTTCATGCTCGTCATATTTTGTGGACCGTTTCATGCTCCTCATATTTTTCACACCTTTTCATGCTCTTCTTATTTTTCACACCTTTTCATGCTCTTCATATTTTTCACACCATTTCATGCTCTTCATATTTTTCATGCAGATTTACGCTCTGCGTATTTTTCACACGTTTACATGCTCCTCATATTTTTGACATCTTTTCATGCTCCTAATATTTTTCACACCTTTTCATGCTCCTTATATATTTGAAACCTTTTCATGCTCTACATATTTTTCAGACCTTTTCATTCTCCTCATATTTTTCAGACAATTTCATGCTCCTCATATATTTCACACCTTGACATGATCCTCGTATTTTTGACACCTTTCCATGCTCCTCATATTTTTTGGACCGTTTCATGCTCCTCATATATTTCACAGATTTTCATGCTCCTCATAATTTTTACACCGTTTCATGCTCCTCGTGTTTTTCAGACCTTTTTATGCTCTTGATATTTTTCACACCTTTTCATGCTCTTCATATTTTTCACACGTTTTCATGCTCCTCATATTTTTGACACCTTTTAATGATTTACATATTTTTCAGACTTTTTCATGCTCCTCGTATTTTTCAGACCCATTCATGCTCCTCATATATTTCAGACCGATTGATGCCCCTCATATTTTTCAGACCGTTTCATGTTCCTCATATTTTTGACACCTTTTAATGCTCTACATATTTTTCAGACCTTTTCATACTCCTCATATATTTCAGAGCATTTCATGCTCCTCATATTTTTCAGACAATTTCATGCTCCTCATATTTTTCACAGCTTTTCATGCTCTTCATATTTTTCACACGTTTACATTCTCCTCATATTTTTGACACCTTTTCATGCTCTTTATATTTTACAGAACTTTTCATGCTCCTCGTATTTTTCAGACCATTTTAGGCTCCTTGAATTTTTCATACCTTTTCATGCTCCTCGTATTTTTCAGACCTTTTCATGCTCCCCGTGTTTTTTACACCTTTTCATGCTCCTCGTATATTTCACACCTTTTCATACTCTTCGTATTTTTCAGACCTTTTCATGCTCCTCATATTTTTGACACCTTTTCCTGCTCTTCATATTTTTCACACCTTTTCCTGTTCCTCATATTTTTGACACCTTTTCATTGTCCTCATATTTTTCAGACAATTTCATGCTCCTCGTATTTTTCACACCTTTTCATGCTCTTCATATTTTTCACACGTTTACATTCTCCTCATATTTTTGACACCTTTTCATGCTCTTTATATTTTACAGAACTTTTCATGCTCCTCGTATTTTTCAGACCATTTTATGCTCCTCCAATTTTTCATACCTTTTCATGCTCCTCGTATTTTTCAGACCTTTTCATGCTCCCCGTGTTTTTCACACCTTTTCATGCTCCTCGTACATTTCACACCTTTTCATGCTCTTCGTATTGTTCAGACCTTTTCATGCTCCTCATATTTTTGACACCTTTTCCTGCTCTTCATATTTTTCACACCTTTTCCTGTTCCTCATATTTTTGACACCTTTTCATTGTCCTCATATTTTTCAGACCATTTCATGCTCCTGGGATTTTTCAGACTTTTTCATGCTCCTCGTATTTTTCAGACCTTTTCATGCTCCTCGTATTTTTCAGACCTTTTCATGCTCCTCGTATTTTTCAGTCCTTTTCATGCTCCTCGTATTTTTCAGAACTTTTCATGTTCCTCGTATTTTTCACACCTTTTCATGCTCTTCATATTTTTCACACCTTTTCATGCTCTTCTTGTTTTTCACTCCTCTGCATGCTCTTCGTATATTTCACAGCTTTTCATGCTCTTCATATTTTTTACACCTTTTCTTGCTCTTCATATTTTTCAAACCTTTTCATCACTTTGTACTTTTCACAACTTTTCATGCTCTTCATATTTTTCACACCGTTTCATGCTCCTCATATTTTTGACCTCTTTTCATGCACCTCATATTTTTCATACTGTGTCATGCTCCTCATATTTTTCAGACCATTTAATGCCCCTCTTTTATTTTCAGATCATTTCATTCTCCTCATATTTTTCACATCTTCTCATGCTCCTAATATTTTTCACACCGTTTCATGCTCTTCATATTTTTCATACAGTTTTATCCTCTTCATATTTTTCACACCATTACATGCTCCTCATATTTTTGACAGCTTTTCATGCTCTTCATATTGTTCACACCTTTACATGTTCCTCACATTTTTTAAATCTTTTCATGCTCTACATATTTTTCACACCTTTTCATGCTCCTCATATATTTCAGAGCATTTCATGCTCCTCATAATTTTCAGACAATTTCATGCTCCTCATAATTTTCACACCTTTTCATGCTCTTCATATTTTTCACACGTTTACATTCTCCTCATATTTTGGACACCTTTTCATGCTCTTTATTTTTTTCAGAACTTTTCATGCTCCTCGTATTTTTCAGACCATTTTATGCTCCTCGTATTTTTCATACCTTTTCATGCTCCTCGTATTTTTCAGAACTTTTCATGCTCCTCGTATTTTTCAGACCTTTTCATGCTCCCCGTGTTTTTCACACCTTTCCATGCTCCTCGTACATTTCAGACCTTTTCATGCTCCTCATATTTTACACACCTTTTCCTGCTCTTCATATTTTTCACAACTTTTCAGGCTCTTCATATTTTTCACACCGTTTCATGCTCTTCATATTTTGGACATCTTTTCATGCTCCTCATATTTTTCAGACCGTTTCATGCTCCTTGTATTTTTTGGACCGTTTAATGCTCCTCTTTTTTTTTTCAGATCATTTCATTCTCCTCATATTTTTCACATCTTTTCATGCTCCTCATATTTTTCACACCATTTCATGCTCCTCATGTTTTTCATACAGTTTCATGCTCCTCATATTTTTTACACCATTACATGCTCCTCATACTTTTGACAGCTTTTCATGCTGTTCATATTTTCATACCGTTTCATGCTCCTCATATTTTTGACACTTTTTCATGTTCTTCATATTTTTCAAACTTTTTCATGCTCCTCGTATTTTCAGACCTTTTCATGTTCCTTGTATTTTTCACACGTTTTCATGCTCCTCGTATGTTTCACACATTTACATGCTCCTCGAATTTTTGAAACCTTTTCATGCTCGTCATATTTTGTGGACCGTTTCATGCTCCTCATATTTTTCACACCTTTTCATGCTCTTCTTATTTTTCACACCTTTTCATGCTCTTCATATTTTTCACACCATTTCATGCTCTTCATATTTTTCATGCAGATTTACGCTCTGCGTATTTTTCACACGTTTACATGCTCCTCATATTTTTGACATCTTTTCATGCTCCTAATATTTTTCACACCTTTTCATGCTCCTTATATATTTGAAACCTTTTCATGCTCTACATATTTTTCAGACCTTTTCATTCTCCTCATATTTTTCAGACAATTTCATGCTCCTCATATATTTCACACCTTGACATGATCCTCGAATTTTTGAGACCTTTCCATGCTCCTCATATTTTTTGGACCGTTTCATGCTCCTCATATATTTCACAGATTTTCATGCTCCTCATAATTTTCACACCGTTTCATGCTCCTCGTGTTTTTCAGACCTTTTTATGCTCTTGATATTTTTCACACCTTTTCATGCTCTTCATATTTTTCACACGTTTTCATGCTCCTCATATTTTTGACACCTTTTAATGATTTACATATTTTTCAGACTTTTTCATGCTCCTCGTATTTTTCAGACCCATTCATGCTCCTCATATATTTCAGACCGATTGATGCTCCTCATATTTTTCAGACCGTTTCATGTTCCTCATATTTTTGACACCTTTTAATGCTCTACATATTTTTCAGACCTTTTCATACTCCTCATATATTTCAGAGCATTTCATGCTCCTCATATTTTTCAGACAATTTCATGCTCCTCATATTTTTCACAGCTTTTCATGCTCTTCATATTTTTCACACGTTTACATTCTCCTCATATTTTTGACACCTTTTCATGCTCTTTATATTTTACAGAACTTTTCATGCTCCTCGTATTTTTCAGACCATTTTATGCTCCTTGAATTTTTCATACCTTTTCATGCTCCTCGTATTTTTCAGACCTTTTCATGCTCCCCGTGTTTTTTACACCTTTTCATGCTCCTCGTATATTTCACACCTTTTCATACTCTTCGTATTTTTCAGACCTTTTCATGCTCCTCATATTTTTGACACCTTTTCCTGCTCTTCATATTTTTCACACCTTTTCCTGTTCCTCATATTTTTGACACCTTTTCATTGTCCTCATATTTTTCAGACAATTTCATGCTCCTCGTATTTTTCACACCTTTTCATGCTCTTCATATTTTTCACACGTTTACATTCTCCTCATATTTTTGACACCTTTTCATGCTCTTTATATTTTACAGAACTTTTCATGCTCCTCGTATTTTTCAGACCATTTTATGCTCCTCCAATTTTTCATACCTTTTCATGCTCCTCGTATTTTTCAGACCTTTTCATGCTCCCCGTGTTTTTCACACCTTTTCATGCTCCTCGTACATTTCACACCTTTTCATGCTCTTCGTATTTTTCAGACCTTTTCATGCTCCTCATATTTTTGACACCTTTTCCTGCTCTTCATATTTTTCACACCTTTTCCTGTTCCTCATATTTTTGACACCTTTTCATTGTCCTCATATTTTTCAGACCATTTCATGCTCCTGGGATTTTTCAGACTTTTTCATGCTCCTCGTATTTTTCAGACCTTTTCATGCTCCTCGTATTTTTCAGACCTTTTCATGCTCCTCGTATTTTTCAGTCCTTTTCATGCTCCTCGTATTTTTCAGAACTTTTCATGTTCCTCGTATTTTTCACACCTTTTCATGCTCTTCATATTTTTCACACCTTTTCATGCTCTTCTTGTTTTTCACTCCTCTGCATGCTCTTCGTATATTTCACAGCTTTTCATGCTCTTCATATTTTTTACACCTTTTCTTGCTCTTCATATTTTTCAAACCTTTTCATCACTTTGTACTTTTCACAACTTTTCATGCTCTTCATATTTTTCACACCGTTTCATGCTCCTCATATTTTTGACCTCTTTTCATGCACCTCATATTTTTCATACTGTGTCATGCTCCTCATATTTTTCAGACCATTTAATGCCCCTCTTTTATTTTCAGATCATTTCATTCTCCTCATATTTTTCACATCTTCTCATGCTCCTAATATTTTTCACACCGTTTCATGCTCTTCATATTTTTCATACAGTTTTATCCTCTTCATATTTTTCACACCATTACATGCTCCTCATATTTTTGACAGCTTTTCATGCTCTTCATATTGTTCACACCTTTACATGTTCCTCACATTTTTTAAATCTTTTCATGCTCTACATATTTTTCACACCTTTTCATGCTCCTCATATATTTCAGAGCATTTCATGCTCCTCATAATTTTCAGACAATTTCATGCTCCTCATAATTTTCACACCTTTTCATGCTCTTCATATTTTTCACACGTTTACATTCTCCTCATATTTTGGACACCTTTTCATGCTCTTTATTTTTTTCAGAACTTTTCATGCTCCTCGTATTTTTCAGACCATTTTATGCTCCTCGTATTTTTCATACCTTTTCATGCTCCTCGTATTTTTCAGAACTTTTCATGCTCCTCGTATTTTTCAGACCTTTTCATGCTCCCCGTGTTTTTCACACCTTTCCATGCTCCTCGTACATTTCAGACCTTTTCATGCTCCTCATATTTTACACACCTTTTCCTGCTCTTCATATTTTTCACAACTTTTCAGGCTCTTCATATTTTTCACACCGTTTCATGCTCTTCATATTTTGGACATCTTTTCTTGCTCCTCATATTTTTCAGACCGTTTCATGCTCCTTGTATTTTTTGGACCGTTTAATGCTCCTCTTTTTTTTTCAGATCATTTCATTCTCCTCATATTTTTCACATCTTTTCATGCTCCTCATATTTTTCACACCATTTCATACTCCTCATGTTTTTCATACAGTTTCATGCTCCTCATATTTTTTACACCATTACATGCTCCTCATACTTTTGACAGCTTTTCATGCTGTTCATATTTTCATACCGTTTCATGCTCCTCATATTTTTGACACTTTTTCATGTTCTTCATATTTTTCAAACTTTTTCATGCTCCTCGTATTTTCAGACCTTTTCATGTTCCTTGTATTTTTCACACGTTTTCATGCTCCTCGTATGTTTCACACATTTACATGCTCCTCGAATTTTTGAAACCTTTTCATGCTCGTCATATTTTGTGGACCGTTTCATGCTCCTCATATTTTTCACACCTTTTCATGCTCTTCTTATTTTTCACACCTTTTCATGCTCTTCATATTTTTCACACCATTTCATGCTCTTCATATTTTTCATGCAGATTTACGCTCTGCGTATTTTTCACACGTTTACATGCTCCTCATATTTTTGACATCTTTTCATGCTCCTAATATTTTTCACACCTTTTCATGCTCCTTATATATTTGAAACCTTTTCATGCTCTACATATTTTTCAGACCTTTTCATTCTCCTCATATTTTTCAGACAATTTCATGCTCCTCATATATTTCACACCTTGACATGATCCTCGTATTTTTGACACCTTTCCATGCTCCTCATATTTTTTGGACCGTTTCATGCTCCTCATATATTTCACAGATTTTCATGCTCCTCATAATTTTCACACCGTTTCATGCTCCTCGTGTTTTTCAGACCTTTTTATGCTCTTGATATTTTTCACACCTTTTCATGCTCTTCATATTTTTCACACGTTTTCATGCTCCTCATATTTTTGACACCTTTTAATGATCTACATATTTTTCAGACTTTTTCATGCTCCTCGTAATTTTCAGACCCATTCATGCTCCTCATATATTTCAGACCGATTGATGCTCCTCATATTTTTCAGACCGTTTCATGTTCCTCATATTTTTGACACCTTTTAATGCTCTACATATTTTTCAGACCTTTTCATACTCCTCATATATTTCAGAGCATTTCATGCTCCTCATATTTTTCAGACAATTTCATGCTCCTCATATTTTTCACAGCTTTTCATGCTCTTCATATTTTTCACACGTTTACATTCTCGTCATATTTTTGACACCTTTTCATGCTCTTTATATTTTACAGAACTTTTCATGCTCCTCGTATTTTTCAGACCATTTTATGCTCCTTGAATTTTTCATACCTTTTCATGCTCCTCGTATTTTTCAGACCTTTTCATGCTCCCCGTGTTTTTCACACCTTTTCATGCTCCTCGTATATTTCACACCTTTTCATACTCTTCGTATTTTTCAGACCTTTTCATGCTCCTCATATTTTGGCACCTTTTCCTGCTCTTCATATTTTTCACACCTTTTCCTGTTCCTCATATTTTTGACACCTTTTCATTGTCCTCATATTTTTCAGACAATTTCATGCTCCTCGTATTTTTCACACCTTTTCATGCTCTTCATATTTTTCACACGTTTACATTCTCCTCATATTTTTGACACCTTTTCATGCTCTTTATATTTTACAGAACTTTTCATGCTCCTCGTATTTTTCAGACCATTTTATACTCCTCCAATTTTTCATACCTTTTCATGCTCCTCGTATTTTTCAGACCTTTTCATGCTCCCCGTGTTTTTCACACCTTTTCATGCTCCTCGTACATTTCACACCTTTTCATGCTCTTCGTATTTTTCAGACCTTTTCATGCTCCTCATATTTTTGACACCTTTTCCTGCTCTTCATATTTTTCACACCTTTTCCTGTTCCTCATATTTTTGACACCTTTTCATTGTCCTCATATTTTTCAGACCATTTCATGCTCCTGGGATTTTTCAGACTTTTTCATGCTCCTCGTATTTTTCAGACCTTTTCATGCTCCTCGTATTTTTCAGACCTTTTCATGCTCCTCGTATTTTTCAGTCCTTTTCATGCTCCTCGTATTTTTCAGAACTTTTCATGTTCCTCGTATTTTTCACACCTTTTCATGCTCTTCATATTTTTCACACCTTTTCATGCTCTTCTTGTTTTTCACTCCTCTGCATGCTCTTCGTATATTTCACAGCTTTTCATGCTCTTCATATTTTTTACACCTTTTCTTGCTCTTCATATTTTTCAAACCTTTTCATCACTTTGTACTTTTCACAACTTTTCATGCTCTTCATATTTTTCACACCGTTTCATGCTCCTCATATTTTTGACCTCTTTTCATGCACCTCATATTTTTCATACTGTGTCATGCTCCTCATATTTTTCAGACCATTTAATGCCCCTCTTTTATTTTCAGATCATTTCATTCTCCTCATATTTTTCACATCTTCTCATGCTCCTAATATTTTTCACACCGTTTCATGCTCTTCATATTTTTCATACAGTTTTATCCTCTTCATATTTTTCACACCATTACATGCTCCTCATATTTTTGACAGCTTTTCATGCTCTTCATATTGTTCACACCTTTACATGTTCCTCACATTTTTTAAATCTTTTCATGCTCTACATATTTTTCACACCTTTTCATGCTCCTCATATATTTCAGAGCATTTCATGCTCCTCATAATTTTCAGACAATTTCATGCTCCTCATAATTTTCACACCTTTTCATGCTCTTCATATTTTTCACACGTTTACATTCTCCTCATATTTTGGACACCTTTTCATGCTCTTTATTTTTTTCAGAACTTTTCATGCTCCTCGTATTTTTCAGACCATTTTATGCTCCTCGTATTTTTCATACCTTTTCATGCTCCTCGTATTTTTCAGAACTTTTCATGCTCCTCGTATTTTTCAGACCTTTTCATGCTCCCCGTGTTTTTCACACCTTTCCATGCTCCTCGTACATTTCAGACTTTTTCATGCTCCTCATATTTTACACACCTTTTCCTGCTCTTCATATTTTTCACAACTTTTCAGGCTCTTCATATTTTTCACACCGTTTCATGCTCTTCATATTTTGGACATCTTTTCATGCTCCTCATATTTTTCAGACCGTTTCATGCTCCTTGTATTTTTTGGACCGTTTAATGCTCCTCTTTTTTTTTTCAGATCATTTCATTCTCCTCATATTTTTCACATCTTTTCATGCTCCTCATATTTTTCACACCATTTCATACTCCTCATGTTTTTCATACAGTTTCATGCTCCTCATATTTTTTACACCATTACATGCTCCTCATACTTTTGACAGCTTTTCATGCTGTTCATATTTTCATACCGTTTCATGCTCCTCATATTTTTGACACTTTTTCATGTTCTTCATATTTTTCAAACTTTTCATGCTCCTCGTATTTTCAGACCTTTTCATGTTCCTTGTATTTTTCACACGTTTTCATGCTCCTCGTATGTTTCACACATTTACATGCTCCTCGAATTTTTGAAACCTTTTCATGCTCGTCATATTTTGTGGACCGTTTCATGCTCCTCACATTTTTCACACCTTTTCATGCTCTTCTTATTTTTCACACCTTTTCATGCTCTTCATATTTTTCACACCATTTCATGCTCTTCATATTTTTCATGCAGATTTACGCTCTGCATATTTTTCACACGTTTACATGCTCCTCATATTTTTGACATCTTTTCATGCTCCTAATATTTTTCACACCTTTTCATGCTCCTTATATATTTGAAACCTTTTCATGCTCTACATATTTTTCAGACCTTTTCATTCTCCTCATATTTTTCAGACAATTTCATGCTCCTCATATATTTCACACCTTGACATGATCCTCGTATTTTTGAGACCTTTCCATGCTCCTCATATTTTTTGGACCATTTCATGCTCCTCATATATTTCACAGATTTTCATGCTCCTCATAATTTTCACACCGTTTCATGCTCCTCGTGTTTTTCAGACCTTTTTATGCTCTTGATATTTTTCACACCTTTTCATGCTCTTCATATTTTTCACACGTTTTCATGCTCCTCATATTTTTGACACCTTTTAATGATTTACATATTTTTCAGACTTTTTCATGCTCCTCGTATTTTTCAGACCCATTCATGCTCCTCATATATTTCAGACCGATTGATGCTCCTCATATTTTTCAGACCGTTTCATGTTCCTCATATTTTTGACACCTTTTAATGCTCTACATATTTTTCAGACCTTTTCATACTCCTCATATATTTCAGAGTATTTCATGCTCCTCATATTTTTCAGACAATTTCATGCTCCTCATATTTTTCACAGCTTTTCATGCTCTTCATATTTTTCACACGTTTACATTCTCCTCATATTTTTGACACCTTTTCATGCTCTTTATATTTTACAGAACTTTTCATGCTCCTCGTATTTTTCAGACCATTTTATGCTCCTTGAATTTTTCATACCTTTTCATGCTCCTCGTATTTTTCAGACCTTTTCATGCTCCCCGTGTTTTTCACACCTTTTCATGCTCCTCGTATATTTCACACCTTTTCATACTCTTCGTATTTTTCAGACCTTTTCATGCTCCTCATATTTTTGACACCTTTTCCTGCTCTTCATATTTTTCACACCTTTTCCTGTTCCTCATATTTTTGACACCTTTTCATTGTCCTCATATTTTTCAGACCATTTCATGCTCCTGGGATTTTTAAGACTTTTTCATTCTCCTCGTATTTTTCAGACCTTTTCATGATCCTCGTATTTTTCAGACCTTTTCATGCTCCTCGTATTTTTCAGTCCTTTTCATGCTCCTCGTATTTTTCAGTACTTTTCATGTTCCTCGTATTTTTCACACCTTTTCATGCTCTTCATATTTTTCACACCTTTTCATGCTCTTCTTGTTTTTCACTCCTTTGCATGCTCTTTGTATATTTCACAGCTTTTCATGCTCCTCATATCTTACACCTTTTCTTGCTCTTCATATTTTTCAAACCTTTTCATCACTTCGTATTTTTCACAACTTTTCATGCTCTTCATATTTTTCACACCGTTTCATGCTCCTCATATTTTTGACCTCTTTTCATGCACCCCATATTTTTCATACCGTGTCATGCTCCTCATATTTTTCAGACCGTTTAATGCCCCTCTTTTATATTCAGATCATTTCATTCCCCTCATATTTTTCACATCTTCTCATGCTCCTAATATTTTTCAAACCGTTTCATGCTCTTCATATTTTTCATACAGTTTTATGCTCCTCATATTTTCCACAACATTACATGCTCCTCATATTTTTGACAGCTTTTCATGCTCTTCATATTGTTCACACCTTTACATGTTCCTCACATTTTTGAAATCTTTTCATGCTCTATATATTTTTCACACCTTTTCATGCTCCTCATATATTTCAGAGCATTTCATGCTCCTCATAATTTTCAGACAATTTCATGCTCCTCATAATTTTCACACCTTTTCATGCTCTTCATATTTTTCACACGTTTACATTCTCCTCATATTTTTGACACCTTTTCATGCTCTTTATTTTTTTCAGAACTTTTCATGCTCCTCGTATTTTTCAGACCATTTTATGCTCCTCGTATTTTTCATACCTTTTCATGCTCCTCGTATTTTTCAGACCTTTTCATGCTCCTCGTATTTTTCAGACCTTTTCATGCTCCCCTTGTTTTTCACACCTTTCCATGCTCCTCGTACATTTCACACCTTTTCATGCTCTTTGTATTTTTCAGACCTTTTCATGCTCCTCATATTTTTCACACCTTTTCCTGCTCTTCATATTTTTCACAACTTTTCAGGCTCTTCATATTTTTCACACCGTTTCATGCTCTTCATATTTTGGACATCTTTTCATGCTCCTCATATTTTTCAGACCGTTTCATGCTCCTTGTATTTTTTGGACCGTTTAATGCTCCTCTTTTTTTTTTTTAGATCATTTCATTCTCCTCATATTTTTCACATCTTTTCATGCTCCTCATATTTTTCACACCATTTCATGCTCCTCATGTTTTTCATACAGTTTCATGCTCCTCATATTTTTTACACCATTACATGCTCCTCATATTTTGACAGCTTTTCATGCTGTTCATATTTTCATACCGTTTCATGCTCCTCATATTTTTGACACTTTTTCATGTTCTTCATATTTTTCAAACTTTTTCATGCTCCTCGTATTTTCAGACCTTTTCATGTTCCTTGTATTTTTCACACGTTTTCATGCTCCTCGTATGTTTCACACATTTACATGCTCCTCGAATTTTTGAAACCTTTTCATGCTCGTCATATTTTGTGGACCGTTTCATGCTCCTCATATTTTTCACACCTTTTCATGCTCTTCTTATTTTTCACACCTTTTCATGCTCTTCATATTTTTCACACCATTTCATGCTCTTCACATTTTTCATGCAGATTTACGCTCTGCATATTTTTCACACGTTTACATGCTCCTCATATTTTTGACATCTTTTCATGCTCCTAATATTTTTCACACCTTTTCATGCTCCTTATATATTTGAAACCTTTTCATGCTCTACATATTTTTCAGACCTTTTTATTCTCCTCATATTTTTCAGACAATTTCATGCTCCTCATATATTTCACACCTTGATATGATCCTCGTATTTTTGACACCCTTCCATGCTCCTCATATTTTTTGGACCGTTTCATGCTCCTCATGTATTTCACAGATTTTCATGCTCCTCATAATTTTCACACCGTTTCATGCTCCTCATATTTTTCAGACCTTTTTTTGCTCTTGATATTTTTCACAACTTTTCATGATCTTTATATTTTTCACACGTTTTCATGCTCCTCATATTTTTGACACTTTTTAATGATCTACATATTTTTCAGACTTTTTCATGCTCCTCGTATTTTTCAGACCCATTCATGCTCCTCATATACTTCAGACCGATTGATGCTCCTCATATTTTTCAGACCGTTTCATGTTCCTCATATTTTTGACACCTTTTAATGCTCTACATATTTTTCAGACCTTTTCATACTCCTCATATATTTCAGAGCATTTCATGCTCCTCAAATTTTTCAGACAATTTCATGCTCCTCATATTTATTAGACCTTTTCATGCTCTTCATATTTTTCACACGTTTACATTCTCCTCATATTTTTGACACCTTTTCATGCTCTTTATATTTTACAGAACTTTTCATGCTCCTCGTATTTTTCAGACCATTTTATGCTCCTCGAATTTTTCATACCTTTTCATGCTCCTCGTATTTTTCAGACCTTTTCATGCTCCCCGTGTTTATCACACCTTTTCATGCTCCTCGTACATTTCAGACCTTTTCATGCTCTTCATATTTTTCAGACCTTTTCATGCTCCTCATATTTTTGACACCTTTTCCTGCTCTTCATATTTTTCACACCTTTTCCTGTTCCTCATATTTTTGACACCTTTTCATTGTCCTCATATTTTTCAGACCGTTTCATGCTCCTGGGATTTTTCAGACTTTTTCATGCTCCTCGTATTTTTCAGACCTTTTCATGCTCCTCGTATTTTTCAGACCTTTTCATGCTCCTCGTATTTTTCAGTCCTTTTCATGCTCCTCGTATTTTTCAGAACTTTTCATGTTCCTCGTATTTTTCACACCTTTTCATGCTCTTCATATTTTTCACACCTTTTCATGCTCTTCTTGTTTTTCACTCCTTTGCATGCTCTTCGTATATTTCACAACTTTTCATGCTCTTCATATTTTTTACACCTTTTCTTGCTCTTCATATTTTTCAAACCTTTTCATCACTTCGTATTTTTCACAACTTTTCATGCTCTTCATATTTTTCACACCGTTTCATGCTCGTCATATTTTTGACCTCTTTTCCTGCACCTCATATTTTTCATACCGTGTCATGCTCCTCATATTTTTCAGACCGTTAAATGCCCCTCTTTTATTTTCAAATCATTTCATTCCCCTCATATTTTTCACATCTTCTCATGCTCCTAATATTTTTCACACCGTTTCATGCTCTTCATATTTTTCATACAGTTTTATGCTCCTCATATTTTTCACACCTTTTCATGCTCTTCATATTTTTCACACCGTTTCATGCTCCTCATATTTTTGACACCTTTTCCTGCTCCTCATATTTTTCACACCTTTTCATGCCCTCATATTTTTGACACCTTTTGAGGCCTTCAGATTTTTCACACCGTTTCATGCTCCTCATATTTTTGACAGCTTTTCATGCTCTTCATATTGTTCACACCTTTACATGTTCCTCACATTTTTGAAATCTTTTCATGCTCTACATGTTTTTCACACCTTTTCATGCTCCTCATATTTTTGACACCTTTTAATGCTCTACATATTTTTCAGACCTTTTCATACTCATATATTTCAGAGCATTTCATGCTCCTCATATTTTTCAGACAATTTCATGCTCCTCATATTTTTCAGACCTTTTCATGCTCTTCATATTTTTCACACGTTTACATTCTCCTCATATTTTTGACACCTTTTCATGCTCTTTATATTTTACAGAACTTTTCATGCTCCTCGTATTTTTCAGACCATTTTATGCTCCTCCAATTTTTCATACCTTTTCATGCTCCTCGTATTTTTCAGACCTTTTCATGCTCCCCGTGTTTTTCACACCTTTTCATGCTCCTCGTACATTTCACACCTTTTCATGCTCCTCGTATTTTTCAGACCTTTTCATGCTCCTCATATTTTTGACACCTTTTCCTGCTCTTCATATTTTTCACACCTTTTCCTGTTCCTCATATTTTTGACACCTTTTCATTGTCCTGATATTTTTCAGACCATTTCATGCTCCTGGGATTTTTCAGACTTTTTCATGCTCCTCGTATTTTTCAGACCTTTTCATGCTCCTCGTATTTTTCAGACCTTTTCATGCTCCTCGTATTTTTCAGTCCTTTTCATGCTCCTCGTATTTTTCAGAACTTTTCATGTTCCTCGTATTTTTCACACCGTTTCATGCTCCTCATATTTTTGACCTGTTTTCATGCTCCTCATATTTTTCAGACCGTTTAATGCCCCTCTTTTTTTTTCAGATCATTTCGTTCCCCTCATATTTTTCACATCTTCTCATGCTCCTAATATTTTTCACACCGTTTCATGCTCTTCATATTTTTCATACAGTTTATGCTCCTCATATTTTTCACACCATTACATGCTCCTCATATTTTTGACAGCTTTTCATGCTCTTCATATTGTTCACACCTTTACATGTTCCTCACATTTTTGAAATCTTTTCATGCTCTACATATTTTTCACACCTTTTCATGCTCCTCATATATTTCAGAGCATTTCATGCTCCTCATAATTTTCAGACAATTTCATGCTCCTCATAATTTTCACACCTTTTCATGCTCTTCATATTTTTCACACGTTTACATTCTCCTCATATTTTTGACACCTTTTCATGCTCTTTATTTTTTTGATACCTTTTCATGCTCCTCGTATTTTTCAGAACTTTTCATGCTCCTCATATTTTTCACACCTTTTCCTGCTCTTCATATTTTTCACACCTTTTCATGCTCTTCTTATTTTTCACACCTTTTCATGCTCTTCATATTTTTCACTCCATTTCATGCTCTTCATATTTTTCATGCAGATTTACGCTCTGCATATTTTTCACACATTTACATGCTCCTAATATTTTTCACATCTTTTCATGCTCCTAATATTTTTCACACCTTTTCATGCTCCTTATATATTTGAAAACTTTTCATGCTCTACATATTTTTCAGATTTTTCATTCTCCCCATATTTTTCAGACAATTTCATGCTCCTCATATATTTCACACCTTGACATGATCCTCGTATTTTTGACACCTTTCCATGCTCCTCATATTTTTTGGACCGTTTCATGCTCCTCATATATTTCACAGATTTTCATGCTCCTCATAATTTTCATACCGTTTCATGCTCCTCATGTTTTTCAGACCTTTTTATGCTCTTGATATTTTTCACACCTTTTCATGCTCTTCATATTTTTCACACGTTTACATTCTCCTCATATTTTTGACACCTTTTCATGCTCTTTATTTTTTTCAAACCTTTTCATGCTCCTCGTATTTTTCAGAACTTTTCATGCTCCTCATATTTTTCACACCTTTTCCTGCTCTTCATATTTTTCACAACTTTTCAGGCTTTTCATATTTTTCACACCGTTTCATGCTCTTCATATTTTGGACATCTTTTCATGCTCCTCATATTTTTCAGACCGTTTCATGCTCCTTGTATTTTTTGGACCGTTTAATGCTCCTCTTTTTTTTTTTCAGATCATTTCATTCTCATATTTTTCACATCTTTTCATCCTCCTCATATTTTTCACACCATTTCATGCTCCTCATGTTTTTCATACAGTTTCATGCTCCTCATATTTTTTACACCATTACATGCTCCTCATACTTTTGACAGCTTTTCATGCTGTTCACATTTTCATACCGTTTCATGCTCCTCATATTTTTGACACTTTTTCATGTTCTTCATATTTTTCAAACTTTTTCATGCTCCTCGTATTTTCAGAGCTTTTCATGTTCCTTGTATTTTTCACACGTTTTCATGCTCCTCGTATGTTTCACACATTTACATGCTCCTCGAATTTTTGAAACCTTTTCATGCTCGTCATATTTTGTGGACCGTTTCATGCTCCTCATATTTTTCACACCTTTTCATGCTCTTCTTATTTTTCACACCTTTTCATGCTCTTCATTTTTTTCACACCATTTCATGCTCTTCACATTTTTCATGCAGATTTACGCTCTGCATATTTTTCACACGTTTACATGCTCCTCATATTTTTGACATCTTTTCATGCTCCTAATATTTTTCACACCTTTTCATGCTCCTTATATATTTGAAACCTTTTCATGCTCTACATATTTTTCAGACCTTTTCATTCTCCTCATATTTTTCAGACAATTTCATGCTCCTCATATATTTCACTCCTTGACATGATCCTCGTATTTTTGACACCTTTCCATGCTCCTCATATTTTTTGGACCGTTTCATGCTCCTCATATATTTCACAGATTTTCATGCTCCTCATAATTTTCACACCGTTTCATGCTCCTCATATTTTTCAGACCTTTTTATGCTCTTGATATTTTTCACACCTTTTCATGCTCTTCATATTTTTCACACCTTTTCATGCTCCTCATATTTTTGACACCTTTTAATGATCTACATATTTTTCAGACTTTTTCATGCTACTCGTATTTTTCAGACCCATTCATGCTCCTCATATTTTTCAGACCGATTGATGCTCCTCATATTTTTCAGACCGTTTCATGTTCCTCATATTTTTCACACCTTTTCATGCCCTCATATTTTTGACACCTTTTGTAGCTCTTCAGATTTTTCACACCGTTTCCTGCTCTCCATATTTTCACACCTTTTCATGCCCCTCATATTTTTGACACCTTTTGAGGCCTTCAGATTTTTCACACCGTTTCATGCTCCTCATATTTCTGACAGCTTTTCATGCTCTTCATATTGTTCACACCTTTACATGTTCCTCACATTTTTGAAATCTTTTCATGCTCTACATGTTTTTCACACCTTTTCATGCTCCTCATATTTTTGACACCTTTTAATGCTCTACATATTTTTCAGACCTTTTCATACTCATATATTTCAGAGCATTTCATGCTCCTCATATTTTTCAGACAATTTCATGCTCCTCATATTTTTCAGACCTTTTCATGCTCTTCATATTTTTCACACGTTTACATTCTCCTCATATTTTTGACACCTTTTCATGCTCTTTATATTTTACAGAACTTTTCATGCTCCTCGTATTTTTCAGACCATTTTATGCTCCTCGAATTTTTCATACCTTTTCATGCTCCTCGTATTTTTCAGACCTTTTCATGCTCCCCGTGTTTTTCACACCTTTTCATGCTCCTCGTACATTTCACACCTTTTCATGCTCTTCGTATTTTTCAGACCTTTTCATGCTCCTCATATTTTTGACACCTTTTCCTGCTCTTCATATTTTTCACACCTTTTCCTGTTCCTCATATTTTTGACACCTTTTCATTGTCCTGATATTTTTCAGACCATTTCATGCTCCTGGGATTTTTCAGACTTTTTCATGCTCCTCGTACTTTTCAGACCTTTTCATGCTCCTCGTATTTTTCAGACCTTTTCATGCTCCTCGTATTTTTCAGTCCTTTTCATGCTCCTCGTATTTTTCAGAACTTTTCATGTTCCTCGTATTTTTCACACCGTTTCATGCTCCTCATATTTTTGACCTGTTTTCATGCTCCTCATATTTTTCAGACCGTTTAATGCCCCTCTTTTTTTTTCAGATCATTTCGTTCCCCTCATATTTTTCACATCTTCTCATGCTCCTAATATTTTTCACACCGTTTCATGCTCTTCATATTTTTCATACAGTTTTATGCTCCTCATATTTTTCACACCATTACATGCTCCTCATATTTTTGACAGCTTTTCATGCTCTTCATATTGTTCACACCTTTACATATTCCTCACATTTTTTAAATCTTTTCATGCTCTACATATTTTTCACACCTTTTCATGCTCCTCATATATTTCAGAGCATTTCATGCTCCTCATAATTTTCAGACAATTTCATGCTCCTCGTAATTTTCACACCTTTTCATGCTCTTCATATTTTTCACACGTTTACATTCTCCTCATATGTTTGACACCTTTTCATGCTCATTATTTTTTTTCAGAACTTTTCATGCTCCTCGTATTTTTCAGACCATTTTCTGCTCCTCGTATTTTTCATACCTTTTCATGCTCCTCGTATTTTTCAGAACTTTTCATGCTCCTCGTATTTTTCAGACCTTTTCATGCTCCCCGTGTTTTTCACACCTTTCCATGCTCCTCGTACATTTCACACCTTTTCATGCTCTTTGTATTTTTCAGACCTTTTCATGCTCCTCATATTTTTGACACCTTTTCCTGCTCTTCATATTTTTCACAACTTTTCAGGCTCTTCATATTTTTCACACCGTTTCATGCTCTTCATATTTTGGACATCTTTTCATGCTCCTCATATTTTTCATACAGTTTCATGCTCCTCATATTTTTTACACCATTACATGCTCCTCATACTTTTGACAGCTTTTCATGCTGTTCATATTTTCATACCGTTTCATGCTCCTCATATTTTTGACACTTTTTCATGTTCTTCATATTTTTCAAACTTTTTCATGCTCCTCGTATTTTCAGACCTTTTCATGTTCCTTGTATTTTTCACACGTTTTCATGCTCCTCATATGTTTCACACATTTACATGCTCCTCGAATTTTTGAAACCTTTTCATGCTCGTCATATTTTGTGGACCGTTTCATGCTCCTCATATTTTTCACACCTTTTCATGCTCTTCTTATTTTTCACACCTTTTCATGCTCTTCATATTTTTCACACCTTTTCATGCTCTTCTTATTTTTCACACCTTTTCATGCTCTTCATATTTTTCACACCATTTCATGCTCTTCATATTTTTCATGCAGATTTATGCTCTGCATATTTTTCACACGTTTACATGCTCCTCATATTTTTGACATCTTTTCATGCTCCTAATATTTTTCACACCTTTTCATGCTCCTTATATATTTGAAACCTTTTCATGCTCTACATATTTTTCAGACCTCTTCATTCTCCTCATATTTTTCAGACAATTTCATGCTCCTCATATATTTCACACCTTGACATGATCCTCGTATTTTTGACACCTTTCCATGCTCCTCATATTTTTTGGACCGTTTCTTGCTCCTCATAAATTTCATAAATTTTCATGCTCCTCATAATTTTCACACCGTTTCATGCTCCTCATATTTTTGACAGTTTTTCATGCTTTTCATATTTTTCACAGCTTTTCGTGCTCCTCGTATTTTTCACACCTTTTCATGTTCCTAATATTTTTCATACAGTTTCATGCTCCTCCTATTTTCACACCTTTTCATGCTCCTCATATTTTTCACAGTTTTTCATGCTTTTCATATTTTTCACAGCTTTTCGTGCTCCTCGTATTTTTCAGATCGTTTCATGCTCCTCATATTTTTGACACCTTTTCATGCTCTTCATATTTTTCACACCTTTTCATGCATCTCATATTTTTTCACACCTTTTCATGCTCCTCGTATATTTCAGACCTTTTCATGCTCCTCGTTTTATTCAGACATTTTCCTGCTCCTCGTATTTTTCAGACCTTTTCATGCTCCTCGTATATTTCAGACCTTGACATGCTCCGCGTGTTTTTCAGACCTTTTCCTCCTCCTCGTATTATTCAGACCTTTTCATTCTTCTCGTATTTTTCAGACCTTTCAGGCTCCTCCTATTATTCACACCTTTTCATGCTCCTCGTCTTTTTCACACCTTTCCATGCTCCTCACATTTTTTAGACTTTTCATGCTCTTCATATTTTTCACACCATTTCTTGCTCCTCATATTTTGTTACAGTTTCATGCTCCTCATATTTTTCACACCTTTTCCTGCTCCTCATATTTTTCACACCTTTTCATGCTCTTCATATTTTTCACACCGTTTCATGCTTCTCATATTTTTCATACCGTTTCATCCTCCTCATATTTTAAACACCTTTTCATGCTCCTCATATTTTTCAGACCGTTTCATGCTCCTCATATTTTTCACACCTTTTCATGCTCTTCGTGTTTTTCACACCGTTTCATGCTCCTCATATTTTGATATAGTTTCATGCTCTTCATAATTTTCACACCTTTTCCTGCTCCTCATATTTTTCAGACTGTTTATTGTTCCTCATATTTTTCCGACCATGTCATGCTCATCATATTTTTCACACTTTTTCATTCCGTTCATATTTTTCATTCCTTTTCATGCTCTTCATATATTTCACACCTTTTCATGTACTTCATGTTTTTCAGACATTTTCATGCTCTTGTTATTTTTCACACCTTTTCATGCTCTTCGTGTTTTTCACACCATTTCATGCTCTTCATGTTTATCACACCTTTTCATGCTCCTCATAAATTTCAGACCGTTTCATGCTTCTCATATTTTTCACACCTTTTCATGCTCTTCGTAATTTTCACAACTGTTTATGCTCCTCGTATTTTTCAGACCTTTTCATGCTCCTCATATTTTTCAGACCGTTTCATGCTCCTCATATTTTCAGACCTTTTCATGGTCCGCATATTTTTGACACCTTTACATGCTCCTCATATTTTTGACACCTTTTTATGCTCTTCATATTTTTCACACCTTTTCATGCTTCTCATATTTTATGACAGCTTTTCATGCTCTTCATATTTTTCAGACTTATTCATGCTCCTCGAATTTTTCAAACCTTTTCATGCTCCTCGTGTTTTTCAGACCTTTTCATGTTCCTCGTGTTTTTCAGACCTTTTTATGCTCCTCGTATTTTCCACACCTTTAAACTCCTCGTATTTTTCAGACCTTTTCATGCTCCTCGTATGTTTCAGACGTTTTCATTCTCCTCGTATTTTTCAGTCCTTTTCATGCTGCACGAATTTTACAGACCTTTTCATGCTCCTCGTATTTTTCACACCTTTCCATGCTCCTCGTATTTTTCAGACCTTTTCAACATCCTCATATTTTTCACACCTTTTCATGCTGTTCGTATTTTTAAGACCTTTGCATGCTCCTCGTATATTTCAGACCTTTTCATGCTCCTCATATTTTTCAGACATTTTCATGCTCCTCGTATTTTTCAGACCTCTTCATGCTCCTCATATTTTGACACCTTTTGAAGCTCTTCATATTTTTCACACCTTTTCATGCACTTCATGTTTTTCAACACCATATCATTCTCCTGATTTTTTTTCAGACAATTTCATGCTCCTCATATTTTTGACACCTTTTAAGCTCTTCATATTTTTCACAGCTGTTCATGCTCTTCATGTTTTCCAACACCGTTTCATGGTCCTCCTATTTTTCAGACCGTTTATTGCTCCTCATATTTTTGACACCTTTTGAAGCTCTTCATATTGTTCACACCTTTTCATGCTCTTCACGTTTTCCAACAGCGTTTCATGCTCCTCCTATTTTTCAGACCGTTTCATGCTCCTCATATTTTTAACACCTTTTGAAGCTCTTCATATTTTTCACACTTTTCCATGCTCTTTATATTTTTCAACACCGTTACATGCTCCTCATATTTTTGATACCTTTTGAAGCTCTTCATATTTTTCACACCTTTTCATGCTCTTCATGTTTTTCAACACCGTTTCATGCTCCTTCTATTTTTCAGACCGTTTCAAGCTCGTCATATTTTTGACACCTTTTGAAGCTCTTCATATTTTTTACATCTGTTCATGCTCCTCATGTGTTTCAACACCGTTTCATGCTCCTCATATTTTTCAGACCGTTTCATGCTCCTCATATTTTTGACACATTTTGAAGCTCTTCGATTTTTTACACCTTTTCATGCTCTTCATGTGTTTCAACACCGTTTCATGCTCCTCATATTTTTCAGACCGTTTCACGCTCCTCATATTTTTGATACCTTTTGATACTCTTCATATTTTTCACAAATTTTCTTGCCCTTCATGTGTTTCAACAACGTTTCATGCTCCTCATACATTTCAGACCTTTTCATGCTCCTCATATTTTGACACCTTTTGAAGCTCTTCATGTTTTTCACACCTTTTCATGCTCTTCTTGTTTTTCAACACCGTTTCATGCTCCTCATATTTTTCAGACCTTTTCATGCTCTTCCTATTTTTGACACCTTTTGAAGCTCTTCATATTTTTCACACCTTTTCATGGTCTTCAGGTTTTTCAACACCGTTTCATGATCCTCATATTTTTCACACCGTTTCATGCTCCTCATATTTTTGAAACCTTTTGAAGCTCTTCATAAATTTCACACCTTTTCATGCTCTTCATATTTTTCACACCATTTCATGCTCTTCATATTTTTCATGCAGATTTATGCTCTGAATATTTTTCACACGTTTACATGCTCCTCATATTTTTCACATCTTTTCATGCTCCTAATATTTTTCACACCTTTGCATGCTCCTTATATATTTGAAACCTTTTCATGCTCTACATATTTTTCAGACCTTTTCATTCTCCTCATATTTTTCAGACAATTTCATGCTCCTCATATATTTCACACCTTGACATGATCCTCGTATTTTTGACACCTTTCCATGCTCCTCATATTTTTTGGACCGTTTCATGCTCCTCATATATTTCACAGATTTTCATGCTCCTCATAATTTTCACACCGTTTCATGCTCCTCATATTTTTCAGACCTTTTTATGCTCTTGATATTTTTCACACCTTTTCATACTCTTCTAATTTTTCACACGTTTTCATGCTCCTCATATTTTTTTTAATGATCTACATATTTTTTTTAATGATCTACATATTTTTCAGACCCATTCATGCTCCTCATATTTTTCAGACCGATTGATGCTCCTCATATTTTTCAGACCGTTTCATGTTCCTCATATTTTTCACACCTTTTCATGCCCTCACATTTTTGACACCTTTTGTAGCTCTTCAGATTTTTCACACCGTTTCATGCTCTCCATATTTTCACACCTTTTCATGCCCCTCATATTTTTGACACCTTTTGTAGCCCTTCAGATTTTTCACACCGTTTCATGCTCCTCATATTTTTGACAGCTTTTCATTCTCTTCATATTGTTCACACCTTTACATGTTCCTCACATTTTTGAAATCTTTTCATGCTCTACATATTTTTCACACCTTTTCATGCTCCTCATATTTTTGACACCTTTTAATGCTCTACATATTTTTCAGACCTTTTCATACTCCTCATATATTTCAGAGCATTTCATGCTCCTCATATTTTTCAGACAATTTCATGCTCCTCATATTTTTCACACCTTTTCAGCCTCTTCATATTTTTCACACCGTTTCATGCTCTTTATATTTTACAGAACTTTTCATGCTCCTCGTATTTTTCAGACCATTTTATGCTCCTCGAATTTTTCATACCTTTTCATGCTCCTTGTATTTTTCAGACCTTTTCATGCTCCCCGTGTTTTTCACACCTTTTCATGCTCCTCGTACATTTCACACCTTTTCATGCTCTTCGTATTTTTCAGACCTTTTCATGCTCCTCATATTTTTTACACCATTACATGCTCCTCATACTTTTGACAGCTTTTCATGCTGTTCATATTTTCATACCGTTTCATGCTCCTCATATTTTTGACACTTTTTCATGTTCTTCATATTTTTCAAACTTTTTCATGCTCCTCGTATTTTCAGACCTTTTCATGTTCCTTGTATTTTTCACACGTTTTCATGCTCCTCGTATGTTTCAAACATTTACATGCTCCTCGAATTTTTGAAACCTTTTCATGCTCATCATATTTTGTGGACTGTTTCATGCTCCTCATATTTTTCACACCTTTTCATGCTCTTCTTATTTTTCACACCTTTTCATGGTCTTCATATTTTTCACACCATTTCATGCTCTTCTTATTTTTCACACCTTTTCATGCTCTTCATATTTTTCACACCATTTCATGCTCTTCATATTTTTCATGCAGATTTACGCTCTGCATATTTTTTACACGTTTACATGCTCCTCATATTTTTCACATCTTTTCATGCTCCTAATATTTTTCACACCTTTTCATGCTCCTTATATATTTGAAACCTTTTCATGCTCTACATATTTTTCAGACCTCTTCATTCTCCTCATATTTTTCAGACAATTTCATGCTCCTCATATATTTCACACCTTGACATGATCCTCGTATTTTTGACACCTTTCCATGCTCCTCATATTTTTTGGACCGTTTCATGCTCCTCATATATTTCATAGATTTTCATGCTCCTCATAATTTTCACACCGTTTCATGCTCCTCATATTTTTCAGACCTTTTGAAGCTCTTCATATTTTTCACACCTTTTCATGCTCTTCATATTTTTCAACACCGTTTCATGCTCCTTCTATTTTTCAGACCGTTTCATGCTCCTCATATTTTTGACACCTTTTGAAGCTCTGCATTTTCTTCACTCCTGTTCGTGCTCTTCATGTTTTTCAACACCGTCTCCTGCTCCTCATATATTTCATACCTTTTCATGCTCCTCATAATTTTGACACCTTTTGAACCTCTTCATATTTTTCATACCTTTTCATGCTCTTCATGTATTTCAACACCGATTCATGCTCCTCATATTTTTCAGATCGTTTCATGCTCCTCATATATTTGACACCTTTTGAAGCTCTTCATATATTTCACACCTTTTCAGGCTGTTCATGTTTTTGACACCTTTTCATGCTCCTCATGTATTTCACACGTTTACGTGCTCCTCATATATTTGACACCTTTTCATGCTCTTCATATTTTTCACACCGTTTCATGCTTCAAATATTTTTCACACCTTTCAAGCTCCTCATATTTCTGACTCCTTTTAACTCTTCATATTATTTACATCGTTTCATGCTCTTCACATTTCCACACCGTTTCATTCTCCTCATATTTTTGACACCTTTTCATGCTCCTCATATTTTTCACACCTTTTCATGTTCCTAATATTTTTCATACAGTTTCATGCTCCTCCTATTTTCACACCTTTTCATGCTCCTCATATTTGACAGTTTTTCATGCTTTTCATATTTTTCACAGCTTTTCGTGCTCCTCATATTTTTCAGATCGTTTCATGCTCCTCATATTTTCAGACCGTTTCATGTTCCTGAATATTACAGACCGTTTCATGCTCCTCATATTTTTGACACCTTTTCATGCTCTTCATATTTTTCACACCTTTTCATGCATCTCATATTTTTTCACACCTTTTCATGCTCCTCGTATATTTCAGACCTTTTCACGCTCCTCGTTTTATTCAGACATTTTCCTGCTCCTCGTATTTTTCAGACCTTTTCATGCTCCTCGTATATTTCAGACCTTGACATGCTCCGCGTGTTTTTCAGACCTTTTCATCCTCCTCGTATTATTCAGACCTTTTCATTCTTCTCGTATTTTTCAGACCTTTCAGGCTCCTCCTATTATTCACACCTTTTCATGCTCCTCGTCTTTTTCACACCTTTCCATGCTCCTCACATTTTTTAGACTTTTCATGCTCTTCATATTTTTCACACCATTTCTTGCTCCTCATATTTTGTTACAGTTTCATGCTCCTCATATTTTTCACACCTTTTCCTGCTCCTCATATTTTTCACACCTTTTCATGCTCTTCATATTTTTCACACCGTTTCATGCTTCTCATATTTTTCATACCGTTTCATCCTCCTCATATTTTAAACACCTTTTCATGCTCCTAAATATTTTTCAGACCGTTTCATGCTCCTCATATTTTTCACACCTTTTCATGCTCTTCGTGTTTTTCACACTGTTTCATGCTCCTCATATTTTGATATAGTTTCATGCTCTTCATAATTTTCACACCTTTTCCTGCTCCTCATATTTTTCAGACTGTTTCTTGTTCCTCATATTTTTCAGACCATATCATGCTCATCATATTTTTCACACTTTTTCATTCCGTTCATATTTTTCATTCCTTTTCATGCTCTTCATATATTTCACACCTTTTCATGTACTTCATGTTTTTCAGACATTTTCATGCTCTTGTTATTTTTCACACCTTTTCATGCTCTTCGTGTTTTTCACACCATTTCATGCTCTTCGTGTTTATCACACCTTTTCATGCTCCTCATAAATTTCAGACCGTTTCATGCTTCTCATATTTTTCACACCTTTTCATGCTCTTCGTAATTTTCACAACTGTTTATGCTCCTCGTATTTTTCAGACCTTTTCATGCTCCTCATATTTTTCAGACCGTTTCATGCTTCTCATATTTTCAGACCTTTTCATGGTCCGCATATTTTTGACACCTTTACATGCTCCTCATATTTTTGACACCTTTTTATGCTCTTCATATTTTTCACACCTTTTCATGCTTCTCATATTTTATGACAGCTTTTCATGCTCTTCATATTTTTCAGACTTATTCATGCTCCTCGAATTTTTCAAACCTTTTCATGCTCCTCGTGTTTTTCAGACCTTTTCATGTTCCTCGTGTTTTTCAGACCTTTTTATGCTCCTCGTATTTTCCACACCTTTAAACTCCTCGTATTTTTCAGACCTTTTCATGCTCCTCGTATATTTCAGACGTTTTCATTCTCCTCGTATTTTTCAGTCCTTTTCATGCTGTACGAATTTTACAGACCTTTTCATGCTCCTCGTATTTTTCAGACCTTTTCAACATCCTAGTATTTTTCACACCTTTTCATGCTGCTCGTATTTTTAAGACCTTTGCATGCTCCTCGTATATTTCAGACCTTTTCATGCTCCTCATATTTTTCAGACATTTTCATGCTCCTCGTATTTTTCAGACCTCTTCATGCTCCTCATATTTTGACACCTTTTGAAGCTCTTCATATTTTTCACACCTTTTCATGCTCTTCATGTATTTCAACACCGTATCATTCTCCTCATTTTTTTTCAGACAATTTCATGCTCCTCATATTTTTGACACCTTTTAAGCTCTTCATATATTTCACAGCTGTTCATGCTCTTCATGTTTTCCAACACCGTTTCATGGTCCTCCTATTTTTCAGACCGTTTATTGCTCCTCATATTTTTGACACCTTTTGAAGCTCTTCATATTGTTCACACCTTTTCATGCTCTTCACGTTTTCCAACAGCGTTTCATGCTCCTCCTATTTTTCAGACCGTTTCATGCTCCTCATATTTTTGACACCTTTTGAAGCTCTTCATATTTTTCACACCTTTTCATGCTCTTCACGTTTTCCAACAGCGTTTCATGGTCCTCCTATTTTTCAGACCGTTTCATGCTTCTCATATTTTTGACACCTTTTGAAGCTCTTCATATTTTTCACACCATTTCATGCTCTTCATGTTTTTCAACACCGTTTCATGCTCCTTCTATTTTTCAGACCGTTTCAAGCTCCTCATATTTTTGACACCTTTTGAAGCTCTTCATATTTTTTACATCTGTTCATGCTCTTCATGTGTTTCAACACCGTTTCATGCTCCTCATATTTTTCAGACCGTTACACGCTCCTCATATTTTTGACACCTTTTGAAACTCTTCATATTTTTCACAAATTTTCATGCCCTTCATGTGTTTCAACAACGTTTCATGCTCCTCATACATTTCAGACCTTTTCATGCTCCTCATATTTTACACCTTTTGAAGCTCTTCATATTTTTCACACCTTTTCATGCTCTTCTTGTTTTTCAACACCGTTTCATGCTCCTCATATTTTTCAGACCTTTTCGTGCTCTTCCTATTTTTGACACCTTTTGAAGCTCTTCATATTTTTCACACCTTTTCATGGTCTTCATGTTTTTCAACACCGTTTCATGATCCTCATATTTTTCACACCGTTTCATGCTCCTCATATTTTTGAAACCTTTTGAAGCTCTTCATAAATTTCACACCTTTTCATGCTCTTCATATTTTTCACACCATTTCATGCTCTTCATATTTTTCATGCAGATTTACGCTCTGCATATTTTTCACACGTTTACATGCTCCTCATATTTTTGACATCTTTTCATGCTCCTAATATTTTTCACACCTTTGCATGCTCCTTATATATTTGAAACCTTTTCATGCTCTACATATTTTTCAGACCTTTTCATTCTCCTCATATTTTTCAGACAATTTCATGCTCCTCATATATTTCACACCTTGACATGATCCTCGTATTTTTGACACCTTTCCATGCTCCTCATATCTTTTGGACCGTTTCATGCTCCTCATATATTTCACAGATTTTCATGCTCCTCATAATTTTCACACCGTTTCATGCTCCTCATATTTTTCAGACCTTTTTATGCTCTTGATATTTTTCACACCTTTTCATGCTCTTCATATTTTTCACACGTTTTCATGCTCCTCATATTTTTGACACCTTTTAATGATCTACATATTTTTCAGACTTTTTCATGCTCCTCGTATTTTTCAGACCCATTCATGCTCCTCATATTTTTCAGACCGATTGATGCTCCTCATATTTTTCAGACCGTTTCATGTTCCTCATATTTTTCACACCTTTTCATGCCCTCATATTTTTGACACCTTTTGTAGCTCTTCAGATTTTTCACACCGTTTCCTGCTCTCCATATTTTCACACCTTTTCATGCCCCTCATATTTTTGACACCTTTTGTAGCCCTTCAGATTTTTCACACCGTTTCATGCTCCTCATATTTTTGACAGCTTTTCATGCTCTTCATATTGTTCACACCTTTACATGTTCCTCACATTTTTGAAATCTTTTCATGCTCTACATATTTTTCACACCTTTCCATGCTCCTCATACTTTTGACACCTTTTAATGCTCTACATATTTTTCAGACCTTTTCATACTCCTCATATATTTCAGAGCATTTCATGCTCCTCATATTTTTCAGACAATTTCATGCTCCTCATATTTTTCACACCTTTTCATGCTCTTCATATTTTTCACACGTTTACATTCTCCTCATATGTTTGACACCTTTTCATGCTCTTTATATTTTTCATACCTTTTCATGCTCCTCGTATTTTTCAGACCTTTTCATGCTCCCGTGTTTTTCACACCTTTTCATGCTCCTTGTACATTTCACACCTTTTCATGCTCTTCGTATTTTTCAGACCTTTTCATGTTCCTCATATTTTTGACACCTTTTCCTGCTCTTCATATTTTTCACACCTTTTCCTGTTCCTCATATTTTTGACACCTTTTCATTGTCCTCATATTTTTCAGACCATTTCATGCTCCTGGGATTTTTCAGACTTTTTCATGCTCCTCGTATTTTTCAGACCTTTTCATGCTCCTCGTATTTTTCAGACCTTTTCATGCTCCTCGTATTTTTCACACCTTTTCATGCTCTTCATATTTTTCACACCTTTTCATGCTCTTCTTGTTTTTCACTCCTTTGCATGATCTTCATATATTTCACAGCTTTTCATGTTCTTCTTATTTTTTACACCTTTTCTTGCTCTTCATATTTTTCAAACCTTTTCATCACTTCGTATTTTTCACAACTTTTCATGCTCTTCATATTTTTCACACCGTTTCATGCTCCTCATATTTTTGACCTCTTTTCATGCACCTCATATTTTTCATACCGTGTCATGCTCCTCATATTTTTCAGACCGTTTAATGCCCCTCTTTTTTTTTCAGATCATTTCATTCTCCTCATATTTTTCACATCTTCTCATGCTCCTAATATTTTTCACACCGTTTCATGCTCTTCATATTTTTCATACAGTTTTATGCTCCTCATATTTTTCACACCATTACATGCTCCTCATATTTTTGACAGCTTTTCATGCTGTTCATATTGTTCACAGCTTTACATGTTCCTCACATTTTTGAAATCTTTTCATGCTCTACATATTTTTCACACCTTTTCATGCTCCTCATATTTTTGACACCTTTTAATGCTCTACATATTTTTCAGACCTTTTTATGTTCCTCATATATTTCAGAGCATTTCATGCTCCTCATATTTTTCAGACAATTTCATGCTCCTCATATTTTTCACACCTTTTCATGCTCTTCATATTTTTCACACGTTTACATTCTCCTCATATTTTTGACACCTTTTCATGCCCTTTATATTTTTCAGACCTTTTCATGCTCCTCATATTTTTCACACCTTTTCATGCTCTTCATATTTTTCACACGTTTACATTCTCCTCGTATTTTTGACACCTTTCCATGCTCCTCATAATTTTTGGACCGTTTCATGCTCCTCATATATTTCACAGATTTTCATGCTCCTCATATTTTTCACACTGTTTCATGCTCCTCGTATTTTTCAGACCTTTTCATGATCCCCGTGTTTTTCACACCTTTTCATGCTTCTCGTACATTTCACACCTTTTCATGCTCTTTGTATTTTTCAGACCTTTTCCTGCTCCTCATATTTTTCACACCTTTTCCTGCTCTTCATATTTTTCACAACTTTTCAGGCTCTTCATATTTTTCACACCGTTTCATGCTCTTCATATTTTGGACATCTTTTCATGCTCCTCATATTTTTCAGACCGTTTCATGCTCCTCGTATTTTTTGGACCGTTTAATGCTCCTCTTTTTTTTTTTAGATCATTTCATTCTCCTCATATTTTTCACATCATTTCATGCTCCTCATATTTTTCACACCATTTCATGCTCCTCATGTTTTTCATACAGTTTCATGCTCCTCATATTTTTTACACCATTACATGCTCCTCATACTTTTGACAGCTTTTCATGCTGTTCATATTTTCATACCGTTTCATGCTCCTCATATTTTTGACACTTTTTCATGTTCTTCATATTTTTCAAACTTTTTCATGCTCCTCGTATTTTCAGACATTTTCATGTTCCTTGTACTTTTCACACGTTTTCATGCTCCTCGTATGTTTCACACATTTACATGCTCCTCGAATTTTTGAAACCTTTTCATGCTCGTCATATTTTGTGGACCGTTTCATGCTCCTCATATTTTTCACACCTTTTCATGCTCTTCTTATTTTTCACACCTTTTCATGCTCTTCATATTTTTCACTCCATTTCATGCTCTTCATATTTTTCATGCAGATTTACGCTCTGCATATTTTTCACACATTTACATGCTAATAATATTTTTCACATCTTTTCATGCTCCTAATATTTTTCACACCTTTTCTTGCTCCTTATATATTTGAAAACTTTTCATGCTCTACATATTTTTCAGATTTTTCATTCTCCCCATATTTTTCAGACAATTTCATGCTCCTCATATATTTCACACCTTGACATGATCCTCGTATTTTTGACACCTTTCCATGCTCCTCATATTTTTTGGACCGTTTCATGCTCCTCATATATTTCACAGATTTTCATGCTCCTCATAATTTTCACACCGTTTCATGCTCCTCATGTTTTTCAGACCTTTTTATGCTCTTGATATTTTTCACACCTTTTCATGCTCTTCATATTTTTCACACGTTTTCATGCTCCTCATATTTTTGACACCTTTTAATGATCTACATATTTTTCAGACTTTTTCATGCTCCTCGTGTTTTTCAGACCCATTCATGCTCCTCATATTTTTGACAGCTTTTTTAGCTCTTCAGATTTTTCACACCGTTTCATGCTCTCCATATTTTCACACCTTTTCATGCCCCTCATATTTTTGACACCTTTTGTAGCCCTTCAGATTTTTCACACCGTTTCATGCTCCTCATATTTTTGACAGCTTTTCATGCTCTTCATATTGTTCACACCTTTACATGTTCCTCACATTTTTGAAATCTTTTCATGCTCTACATATTTTTCACACCTTTTCATGCTCCTCATACTTTTGACACCTTTTAATGCTCTACATATTTTTCAGACCTTTTCATACTCCTCATATATTTCAGAGCATTTCATGCTCCTCATATTTTTCAGACAATTTCATGCTCCTCATATTTTTCACACCTTTTCATGCTCTTCATATTTTTCACACGTTTACATTCTCCTCATATTTTTGACACCTTTTCATGCTCTTTATATTTTTCAGAACTTTTCATGCTCCTCGAATTTTTCATACCTTTTCATGCTCCTTGAATTTTTCATACCTTTTCATGCTCCTCGTATTTTTCAGACCTTTTCATGCTCCCCGTGTTTTTCACACCTTTTCATGCTCCTCATACATTTCACACCTTTTCATGCTCTTCGTATTTTTCAGACCTTTTCATGTTCCTCATATTTTTGACACCTTTTCCTGCTCTTCATATTTTTCACACCTTTTCCTGTTCCTCATATTTTTGACACGTTTTCATTGTCCTCATATTTTTCAGACCATTTCATGCTCCTGGGATTTTTCAGACTTTTTCATGCTCCTCGTATTTTTCAGATCTTTTCATGCTCCTCGTATTTTTCAGACCTTTTCATGCTCCTCGTATTTTTCAGTCCTTTTCATGCTCCTCGTATTTTTCAGAACTTTTCATGTTCCTCGTATTTTTCACACCTTTTCATGCTCTTCATATTTTTCACACCTTTTCATGCTCTTTATATTTTTCAGACCTTTTCATGCTCCTCGTATTTTTCAGACCATTTTATGCTCCTCGTATTTTTGACACCTTTCCATGCTCCTCATAATTTTTGGACCGTTTCATGCTCCTCATATAATTCACAGATTTTCATGCTCCTCATATTTTTCACACTGTTTCATGCTCCTCGTATTTTTCAGACCTTTTCATGCTCCCCGGGTTTTTCACACCTTTTCATGCTCCTCGTACATTTCACACCTTTTCATGCTCTTTGTATTTTTCAGACCTTTTCATGCTCCTCATATTTTTCACACCTTTCCTGCTCTTCATATTTTTCACAACTTTTCAGGCTCTTCATATTTTTCACACCGTTTCATGCTCTTCATATTTTGGACATCTTTTCATGCTCCTCATATTTTTCAGACCGTTTCATGCTCCTCGTATTTTTTGGACCGTTTAATGCTCCTCTTTTTTTTTTCAGATCATTTCATTCTCCTCATATTTTTCACATCATTTCATGCTCCTCATATTTTTCACACTATTTCATGCTCCTTATGTTTTTCATACAGTTTCATGCTCCTCATATTTTTTACACCATTACATGCTCCTCATACTTTTGACAGCTTTTCATGCTGTTCATATTTTCATACCGTTTCATGCTCCTCATATTTTTGACACTTTTTCATGTTCTTCATATTTTTCAAACTTTTTCATGCTCCTCGTATTTTCAGACCTTTTCATGTTCCTTGTATTTTTCACGTTTTCATGCTCCTCGTATGTTTCACACATTTACATGCTCCTCGAATTTTTGAAACATTTTCATGCTCGTCATATTTTGTGGACCGTTTCATGCTCCTCATATTTTTCACACCTTTTCATGCTCTTCTTATTTTTCACACCTTTTCATGCTCTTCATATTTTTCACACCATTTCATGCTCTTCATATTTTTCATGCAGATTTACGCTCTGCATATTTTTCACACGTTTACATGCTCCTAATATTTTTCACATCTTTTCATGCTCCTAATATTTTTCACACCTTTTCATGCTCCTTATATATTTGAAACCTTTTCATGCTCTACATATTTTTCAGACCTTTTCATTCTCCTCATATTTTTCAGACAATTTCATGCTCCTCATATATTTCACACCTTGACATGATCCTCGTATTTTTGACACCTTTCCATGCTCCTCATATTTTTTGGACCGTTTCATGCTCCTCATATATTTCACAGATTTTCATGCTCCTCATAATTTTCACACCGTTTCATGCTCCTCATGTTTTTCAGACCTTTTTATGCTCTTGATATTTTTCACACCTTTTCATGCTCTTCATATTTTTCACAACTTTTCAGGCTCTTCATATTTTTCACACCGTTTCATGCTCTTCATATTTTGGACATCTTTTCATGCTCCTCATATTTTTCAGACCCATTCATGCTCCTCATATTTTTCAGACCGATTGATGCTCCTCATATTTTTCAGACCGTTTCATGTTCCTCATATTTTTCACACCTTTTCATGCCCTCATATTTTTGACACCTTTTGTAGCTCTTCAGATTTTTCACACCGTTTCATGCTCTCCATATTTTCACACCTTTTCATGCCCCTCATATTTTTGACACCTTTTGTAGCCCTTCAGATTTTTCACACCGTTTCATGCTCCTCATATTTTTGACAGCTTTTCTTGCTCTTCATATTGTTCACAACTTTACATGTTCCTCACATTTTTGAAATCTTTTCATGCTCTACATATTTTTCACACCTTTTCATGCTCCTCATACTTTTGACACCTTTTAATGCTCTACATATTTTTCAGACCTTTTCATACTCCTCATATATTTCAGAGCATTTCATGCTCCTCTTATTTTTCACACCTTTTCATGCTCTTCATATTTTTCACACCTTTTCATGCTCTTCATATTTTTCACACGTTTACATTCTCCTCATATTTTTGACACCTTTTCATGCTCTTTATATTATTCAGAACTTTTCATGCTCCTCGAATTTTTCATACCTTTTCATGCTCCTCGTATTTTTCAGACCTTTTCATGCTCCCCGTGTTTTTCACACCTTTTCATGCTCCTCGTACTTTTCACACCTTTTCATGCTCTTCGTATTTTTCAGACCTTTTCATGCTCCTCATATTTTTGACACCTTTTCCTGCTCTTCATATTTTTCACACCTTTTCCTGTTCCTCATTTTTTTGACACCTTTTCATTGTCCTCATATTTTTCAGACCATTTCATGCTCCTGGGATTTTTCAGACTTTTTCATGCTCCTCGTATTTTTCAGACCTTTTCATGCTCCTCGTATTTTTCAGACCTTTTCATGCTCTTCGTATTTTTCAGTCCTTTTCATGCTCCTCGTATTTTTCAGAACTTTTCTTGTTCCTCGTATTTTTCACACCTTTTCATGCTCTTCATATTTTTCACACCTTTTCATGCTCTTCTTGTTTTTCACTCCTTTGCATGCTCTTCGTATATTTCAGAGCTTTTCATGCTCTTCATATTTTTTACACCTTTTCTTGCTCTTCATATTTTTCAAACCCTTTCATCACTTCGTATTTTTCACAACTTTTCATGCTCTTCATATTTTTCACACCGTTTCATGCTCCTCATATTTTTGACCTCTTTTCATGCACCTCATATTTTTCATACCGTGTCATGCTCCTCATATTTTTCAGACCGTTTAATGCCCCTCTTTTTTTTTTCAGATCATTTCATTCCCCTCATATTTTTCACATCTTCTCATTCTCCTAATATTTTTCACACCGTTTCATGCTCTTTATATATTTCATTCAGTTTTATGCTCCTCATATTTTTCACACCATTACATGCTCCTCATATTTTTGACAGGTTTTCATGCTCTTCATATTGTTCACACCTTTACATGTTCCTCACATTTTTGAAATATTTTCATGCTCTACATATTTTTCACACCTTTTCATGCTCCTCATATTTTTGACACCTTTTAATGCTCTACATATTTTTCAGACCTTTTCATGTTCGTCATATATTTCAGAGCATTTCAAGCTCCTCATATTTTTCAGACAATTTCATGCTCCTCATATTTTTCACACCTTTTCATGCTCTTCATATTTTTCACACGTTTACATTCTCCTCATATTTTTGTCACCTTTTCATGCTCTTTATATTTTTCAGACCTTTTCATGCTCCTCGTATTTTTCAGACCATTTTATGCTCCTCGTATTTTTGACACCTTTCCATGCTCCTCATATTTTTTGAACCGTTTCATGCTCCTCATATATTTCACAGATTTTCATGCTCCTCATATTTTTCACACTGTTTCATGCTCCTCATATTTTTCAGACCTTTTTATGCTCTTGATATTTTTCACACATTTTCATGCTCTTCATATTTTTCACACATTTTCATGCTCCTCATATTTTTGACACCTTTTAATGATCTACATATTTTTCAGACCTTTTCATGCTCCTCGTATTTTTCAGACCCATTCATGCTTCTCATATTTTTCACACTGATTGATGCTCCTCATATTTTTCAGACCGTTTCATGCTCCTCATATTTTTCACACATTTTCATGCTCTTCCTATTTTTCACACCTTTTCATTCTCCTCATATTTTTCACACCTCTTCATGCTCCTCATATTTTTGACACCTTTTGAAGCTCTTCATATTTTTCACACCTTTTCATGCCCTTCATGTGTTTCAACAACGTTTCATGCTCCTCATACATTTCAGACCTTTTTATGCTACTCATATTTTGACACCTTTTGAAGCTCTTCATGTTTTCCACACCTTTTCATGCTCTTCTTGTTTTTCAACACCGTTTCATGCTCCTCATATTTTTCAGACCTTATCATGCTCTTCCCTTTTTTGACACCTTTTGAAGCTCTTCATATTTTTCACACCTTTTCATGGTCTTCATGTTTTTCAACACCGTTTCATGATCCTCATATTTTTCAGACCGTTACATGCTCCTCATATTTTTGAAACCTTTTGAAGCTCTTCATAAATTTCACACCTTTTCATGCTCTTCATGTTTTTCAACACCGTATCATGCTCCTAATATTTTTCAGCCTGTTTCATGTTCCTCATATTTTTGACACCTTATAGAAGCTCTTCATATTTTTCATACCTTTTCATGCTCTTCATGTATTTCAACACCGATTCATGCTCCTCATATTTTTCAGATCGTTTCATGCTCCTCATATATTTGACATCTTTTGAAGCTCTTCATATTTTTAACACCTTTTCACGCGCTTCATATTTTTCAACACCGTATCATGCTCCTCATATTTTTCAGAACTTTTCATGCTCCTCGTATGTTTAACAACTTTTCATTCTCCTCATATATTTGACACCTTTTGAAGCTCTTCATATTTTTCACACTTTTTCAGGCTCTTCATATTTTTCAACACGTTTTCATGCTCCTTCTATTTTTCAGAACGTTTCATGCTCCTCATTTTTTTTGACACCTTTTGAAGCTCTGCATTTTCTTCACTCCTCTTCGTGCTCTTCATGTTTTTCAACACCGTCTCATGCTCCTCATATATTTCATACCTTTTCATGCTCCTCATAATTTTGACACCTTTTGAACCTCTTCATATTTTTCATACCTTTTCATGCTCTTCATGTATTTCAACACCGATTCATGCTCCTCATATTTTTCAGATCGTTTCATGCTCCTCATATATTTGACACCTTTTGAAGCTCTTCATATATTTCACACCTTTTCAGGCTGTTCATGTTTTTGACACCTTTTCATGCTCCTCATGTATTTCACACGTTTACATGCTCCTCATATATTTGACACCCCTTCATGTCTTCATATTTTTCACACCGTTTCATGCTCCTAATATTTTTCACACCTTTCCAGCTCCTCATATTTCTGACTCCTTTTAACTCTTCATATTATTTACATCGTTTCATGCTCTTCACATTTCCACACCGTTTCATTCTCCTCATATTTTTGACACCTTTTCATGCTCCTCATATTTTTCACACCTTTTCATGTTCCTAATATTTTTCATACGGTTTCATTCTCCTCCTATTTTCACACCTTTTCATGCTCCTCATATTTTTGACAGTTTTTCATGCTTTTCATATTTTTCACAGCTTTTCGTGCTCCTCGTATTTTTCAGATCGTTTCATGCTCCTCATATTTTCAGACCGTTTCATGTTCCTGAATGTTACAGACCGTTTCATGCTCCTCATATTTTTGACACCTTTTCATGCTCTTCATATTTTTCACACCTTTTCATGCATCTCATATTTTTTCACACCTTTTCATGCTCCTCGTATATTTCAGACCTTTTCATGCTCCTCGTTTTATTCAGACATTTTCCTGCTCCTCGTATTTTTCAGACCTTTTCATGCTCCTCGTATATTTCAGACCTTGACATGCTCCGCGTGTTTTTGAGACCTTTTCCTCCTCCTCGTATTATTCAGACCTTTTCATTCTTCTCGTATTTTTCAGACATTTTCAGGCTCCTCCTATTATTCACACCTTTTCATGCTCCTCGTCTTTTTCACACCTTTCCATTCTCCTCACATTTTTTAGACTTTTCATGCTCTTCATATTTTTCACACCATTTCTTGCTCCTCATATTTTGTTACAGTTTCATGCTCCTCATATTTTTCACACCTTTTCCTGCTCCTCATATTTTTCACACCTTTTCATGCTCTTCATATTTTTCACACCATTTCATGCTTCTCATATTTTTCATACCGTTTCATCCTCCTCATATTTTAAACACCTTTTCATGCTCCTCATATTTTTCAGACCGTTTCATGCTCCTCATATTTTTCACACCTTTTCATGCTCTTCGTGTTTTTCACACCATTTCATGCTCCTCATATTTTGATATAGTTTCATGCTCTTCATAATTTTCACACCTTTTCCTGCTCCTCATATTTTTCAGACTGTTTCTTGTTCCTCATATTTTTCAAACCATATCATGCTCATCATATTTTTCACACTTTTTCATTCCGTTCATATTTTTCATTCCTTTTCATGCCCTTCATATATTTCACACCTTTTCATGTACTTCATGTTTTTCAGACATTTTCATGCTCTTGTTATTTTTCACACCTTTTCATGCTCTTCGTGTTTTTCACACCATTTCATGCTCTTCATGTTTATCACACCTTTTCATGCTCCTCATAAATTTCAGACCGTTTCATTCTTCTCATATTTTTCACACCTTTTCATGCTCTTCGTAATTTTCACAACTTTTTATGCTCCTCGTATTTTTCAGACCTTTTCATGCTCCTCATATTTTTCAGACCTTTTCATGCTCCACATATTTTTCACACCTTTTCATGGTCCTCATATTTTTCAGACCATTTCATGCTCCTCATATTTTCAGACCTTTTCATGGTCCGCATATTTTTGACACCTTTACATGCTCCTCATATTTTTGACACCTTTTTATGCTCTTCATATTTTTCACACCTTTTCATGCTCCTCATATTTTTGACACCTTTTCCTGCTCTTCATATTTTTCACACCTTTTCCTGTTCCTCATTTTTTTGACACCTTTTCATTGTCCTCATATTTTTCAGACCATTTCATGCTCCTGGGATTTTTCAGACTTTTTCATGCTCCTCGTATTTTTCAGACCTTTTCATGCTCCTCGTATTTTTCAGACCTTTTCATGCTCCTCGTATTTTTCAGTCCTTTTCATGCTCCTCGTATTTTTCAGAACTTTTCTTGTTCCTCGTATTTTTCACACCTTTTCATGCTCTTCATATTTTTCACACCTTTTCATGCTCTTCTTGTTTTTCACTCCTTTGCATGCTCTTCGTATATTTCAGAGCTTTTCATGCTCTTCATATTTTTTACACCTTTTCTTGCTCTTCATATTTTTCAAACCCTTTCATCACTTCGTATTTTTCACAACTTTTCATGCTCTTCATATTTTTCACACCGTTTCATGCTCCTCATATTTTTGACCTCTTTTCATGCACCTCATATTTTTCATACCGTGTCATGCTCCTCATATTTTTCAGACCGTTTAATGCCCCTCTTTTTTTTTTCAGATCATTTCATTCCCCTCATATTTTTCACATCTTCTCATTCTCCTAATATTTTTCACACCGTTTCATGCTCTTTATATATTTCATTCAGTTTTATGCTCCTCATATTTTTCACACCATTACATGCTCCTCATATTTTTGACAGGTTTTCATGCTCTTCATATTGTTCACACCTTTACATGTTCCTCACATTTTTGAAATATTTTCATGCTCTACATATTTTTCACACCTTTTCATGCTCCTCATATTTTTGACACCTTTTAATGCTCTACATATTTTTCAGACCTTTTCATGTTCGTCATATATTTCAGAGCATTTCAAGCTCCTCATATTTTTCAGACAATTTCATGCTCCTCATATTTTTCACACCTTTTCATGCTCTTCATATTTTTCACACGTTTACATTCTCCTCATATTTTTGTCACCTTTTCATGCTCTTTATATTTTTCAGACCTTTTCATGCTCCTCGTATTTTTCAGACCATTTTATGCTCCTCGTATTTTTGACACCTTTCCATGCTCCTCATATTTTTTGAACCGTTTCATGCTCCTCATATATTTCACAGATTTTCATGCTCCTCATATTTTTCACACTGTTTCATGCTCCTCATATTTTTCAGACCTTTTTATGCTCTTGATATTTTTCACACATTTTCATGCTCTTCATATTTTTCACACATTTTCATGCTCCTCATATTTTTGACACCTTTTAATGATCTACATATTTTTCAGACCTTTTCATGCTCCTCGTATTTTTCAGACCCATTCATGCTTCTCATATTTTTCACACTGATTGATGCTCCTCATATTTTTCAGACCGTTTCATGCTCCTCATATTTTTCACACATTTTCATGCTCTTCCTATTTTTCACACCTTTTCATTCTCCTCATATTTTTCACACCTCTTCATGCTCCTCATATTTTTGACACCTTTTGAAGCTCTTCATATTTTTCACACCTTTTCATGCCCTTCATGTGTTTCAACAACGTTTCATGCTCCTCATACATTTCAGACCTTTTTATGCTACTCATATTTTGACACCTTTTGAAGCTCTTCATGTTTTCCACACCTTTTCATGCTCTTCTTGTTTTTCAACACCGTTTCATGCTCCTCATATTTTTCAGACCTTATCATGCTCTTCCCTTTTTTGACACCTTTTGAAGCTCTTCATATTTTTCACACCTTTTCATGGTCTTCATGTTTTTCAACACCGTTTCATGATCCTCATATTTTTCAGACCGTTACATGCTCCTCATATTTTTGAAACCTTTTGAAGCTCTTCATAAATTTCACACCTTTTCATGCTCTTCATGTTTTTCAACACCGTATCATGCTCCTAATATTTTTCAGCCTGTTTCATGTTCCTCATATTTTTGACACCTTATAGAAGCTCTTCATATTTTTCATACCTTTTCATGCTCTTCATGTATTTCAACACCGATTCATGCTCCTCATATTTTTCAGATCGTTTCATGCTCCTCATATATTTGACATCTTTTGAAGCTCTTCATATTTTTAACACCTTTTCACGCGCTTCATATTTTTCAACACCGTATCATGCTCCTCATATTTTTCAGAACTTTTCATGCTCCTCGTATGTTTAACAACTTTTCATTCTCCTCATATATTTGACACCTTTTGAAGCTCTTCATATTTTTCACACTTTTTCAGGCTCTTCATATTTTTCAACACGTTTTCATGCTCCTTCTATTTTTCAGAACGTTTCATGCTCCTCATTTTTTTTGACACCTTTTGAAGCTCTGCATTTTCTTCACTCCTCTTCGTGCTCTTCATGTTTTTCAACACCGTCTCATGCTCCTCATATATTTCATACCTTTTCATGCTCCTCATAATTTTGACACCTTTTGAACCTCTTCATATTTTTCATACCTTTTCATGCTCTTCATGTATTTCAACACCGATTCATGCTCCTCATATTTTTCAGATCGTTTCATGCTCCTCATATATTTGACACCTTTTGAAGCTCTTCATATATTTCACACCTTTTCAGGCTGTTCATGTTTTTGACACCTTTTCATGCTCCTCATGTATTTCACACGTTTACATGCTCCTCATATATTTGACACCCCTTCATGTCTTCATATTTTTCACACCGTTTCATGCTCCTAATATTTTTCACACCTTTCCAGCTCCTCATATTTCTGACTCCTTTTAACTCTTCATATTATTTACATCGTTTCATGCTCTTCACATTTCCACACCGTTTCATTCTCCTCATATTTTTGACACCTTTTCATGCTCCTCATATTTTTCACACCTTTTCATGTTCCTAATATTTTTCATACGGTTTCATTCTCCTCCTATTTTCACACCTTTTCATGCTCCTCATATTTTTGACAGTTTTTCATGCTTTTCATATTTTTCACAGCTTTTCGTGCTCCTCGTATTTTTCAGATCGTTTCATGCTCCTCATATTTTCAGACCGTTTCATGTTCCTGAATGTTACAGACCGTTTCATGCTCCTCATATTTTTGACACCTTTTCATGCTCTTCATATTTTTCACACCTTTTCATGCATCTCATATTTTTTCACACCTTTTCATGCTCCTCGTATATTTCAGACCTTTTCATGCTCCTCGTTTTATTCAGACATTTTCCTGCTCCTCGTATTTTTCAGACCTTTTCATGCTCCTCGTATATTTCAGACCTTGACATGCTCCGCGTGTTTTTGAGACCTTTTCCTCCTCCTCGTATTATTCAGACCTTTTCATTCTTCTCGTATTTTTCAGACATTTTCAGGCTCCTCCTATTATTCACACCTTTTCATGCTCCTCGTCTTTTTCACACCTTTCCATTCTCCTCACATTTTTTAGACTTTTCATGCTCTTCATATTTTTCACACCATTTCTTGCTCCTCATATTTTGTTACAGTTTCATGCTCCTCATATTTTTCACACCTTTTCCTGCTCCTCATATTTTTCACACCTTTTCATGCTCTTCATATTTTTCACACCATTTCATGCTTCTCATATTTTTCATACCGTTTCATCCTCCTCATATTTTAAACACCTTTTCATGCTCCTCATATTTTTCAGACCGTTTCATGCTCCTCATATTTTTCACACCTTTTCATGCTCTTCGTGTTTTTCACACCATTTCATGCTCCTCATATTTTGATATAGTTTCATGCTCTTCATAATTTTCACACCTTTTCCTGCTCCTCATATTTTTCAGACTGTTTCTTGTTCCTCATATTTTTCAAACCATATCATGCTCATCATATTTTTCACACTTTTTCATTCCGTTCATATTTTTCATTCCTTTTCATGCCCTTCATATATTTCACACCTTTTCATGTACTTCATGTTTTTCAGACATTTTCATGCTCTTGTTATTTTTCACACCTTTTCATGCTCTTCGTGTTTTTCACACCATTTCATGCTCTTCATGTTTATCACACCTTTTCATGCTCCTCATAAATTTCAGACCGTTTCATTCTTCTCATATTTTTCACACCTTTTCATGCTCTTCGTAATTTTCACAACTTTTTATGCTCCTCGTATTTTTCAGACCTTTTCATGCTCCTCATATTTTTCAGACCTTTTCATGCTCCACATATTTTTCACACCTTTTCATGGTCCTCATATTTTTCAGACCATTTCATGCTCCTCATATTTTCAGACCTTTTCATGGTCCGCATATTTTTGACACCTTTACATGCTCCTCATATTTTTGACACCTTTTTATGCTCTTCATATTTTTCACACCTTTTCATGCTCCTCATATTTTTGACACCTTTTCCTGCTCTTCATATTTTTCACACCTTTTCCTGTTCCTCATTTTTTTGACACCTTTTCATTGTCCTCATATTTTTCAGACCATTTCATGCTCCTGGGATTTTTCAGACTTTTTCATGCTCCTCGTATTTTTCAGACCTTTTCATGCTCCTCGTATTTTTCAGACCTTTTCATGCTCCTCGTATTTTTCAGTCCTTTTCATGCTCCTCGTATTTTTCAGAACTTTTCTTGTTCCTCGTATTTTTCACACCTTTTCATGCTCTTCATATTTTTCACACCTTTTCATGCTCTTCTTGTTTTTCACTCCTTTGCATGCTCTTCGTATATTTCAGAGCTTTTCATGCTCTTCATATTTTTTACACCTTTTCTTGCTCTTCATATTTTTCAAACCCTTTCATCACTTCGTATTTTTCACAACTTTTCATGCTCTTCATATTTTTCACACCGTTTCATGCTCCTCATATTTTTGACCTCTTTTCATGCACCTCATATTTTTCATACCGTGTCATGCTCCTCATATTATTCAGACCGTTTAATGCCCCTCTTTTTTTTTTCAGATCATTTCATTCCCCTCATATTTTTCACATCTTCTCATTCTCCTAATATTTTTCACACCGTTTCATGCTCTTTATATATTTCATTCAGTTTTATGCTCCTCATATTTTTCACACCATTACATGCTCCTCATATTTTTGACAGGTTTTCATGCTCTTCATATTGTTCACACCTTTACATGTTCCTCACATTTTTGAAATATTTTCATGCTCTACATATTTTTCACACCTTTTCATGCTCCTCATATTTTTGACACCTTTTAATGCTCTACATATTTTTCAGACCTTTTCATGTTCGTCATATATTTCAGAGCATTTCAAGCTCCTCATATTTTTCAGACAATTTCATGCTCCTCATATTTTTCACACCTTTTCATGCTCTTCATATTTTTCACACGTTTACATTCTCCTCATATTTTTGTCACCTTTTCATGCTCTTTATATTTTTCAGACCTTTTCATGCTCCTCGTATTTTTCAGACCATTTTATGCTCCTCGTATTTTTGACACCTTTCCATGCTCCTCATATTTTTTGAACCGTTTCATGCTCCTCATATATTTCACAGATTTTCATGCTCCTCATATTTTTCACACTGTTTCATGCTCCTCATATTTTTCAGACCTTTTTATGCTCTTGATATTTTTCACACATTTTCATGCTCTACATATTTTTCAGACCTTTTCATGCTCCTCGTATTTTTCAGACCCATTCATGCTTCTCATATTTTTCACACTGATTGATGCTCCTCATATTTTTCAGACCGTTTCATGCTCCTCATATTTTTCACACATTTTCATGCTCTTCCTATTTTTCACACCTTTTCATTCTCCTCATATTTTTCACACCTCTTCATGCTCCTCATATTTTTGACACCTTTTGAAGCTCTTCATATTTTTCACACCTTTTCATGCCCTTCATGTGTTTCAACAACGTTTCATGCTCCTCATACATTTCAGACCTTTTTATGCTACTCATATTTTGACACCTTTTGAAGCTCTTCATGTTTTCCACACCTTTTCATGCTCTTCTTGTTTTTCAACACCGTTTCATGCTCCTCATATTTTTCAGACCTTATCATGCTCTTCCCTTTTTTGACACCTTTTGAAGCTCTTCATATTTTTCACACCTTTTCATGGTCTTCATGTTTTTCAACACCGTTTCATGATCCTCATATTTTTCAGACCGTTACATGCTCCTCATATTTTTGAAACCTTTTGAAGCTCTTCATAAATTTCACACCTTTTCATGCTCTTCATGTTTTTCAACACCGTATCATGCTCCTAATATTTTTCAGCCTGTTTCATGTTCCTCATATTTTTGACACCTTATAGAAGCTCTTCATATTTTTCATACCTTTTCATGCTCTTCATGTATTTCAACACCGATTCATGCTCCTCATATTTTTCAGATCGTTTCATGCTCCTCATATATTTGACATCTTTTGAAGCTCTTCATATTTTTAACACCTTTTCACGCGCTTCATATTTTTCAACACCGTATCATGCTCCTCATATTTTTCAGAACTTTTCATGCTCCTCGTATGTTTAACAACTTTTCATTCTCCTCATATATTTGACACCTTTTGAAGCTCTTCATATTTTTCACACTTTTTCAGGCTCTTCATATTTTTCAACACGTTTTCATGCTCCTTCTATTTTTCAGAACGTTTCATGCTCCTCATTTTTTTTGACACCTTTTGAAGCTCTGCATTTTCTTCACTCCTCTTCGTGCTCTTCATGTTTTTCAACACCGTCTCATGCTCCTCATATATTTCATACCTTTTCATGCTCCTCATAATTTTGACACCTTTTGAACCTCTTCATATTTTTCATACCTTTTCATGCTCTTCATGTATTTCAACACCGATTCATGCTCCTCATATTTTTCAGATCGTTTCATGCTCCTCATATATTTGACACCTTTTGAAGCTCTTCATATATTTCACACCTTTTCAGGCTGTTCATGTTTTTGACACCTTTTCATGCTCCTCATGTATTTCACACGTTTACATGCTCCTCATATATTTGACACCCCTTCATGTCTTCATATTTTTCACACCGTTTCATGCTCCTAATATTTTTCACACCTTTCCAGCTCCTCATATTTCTGACTCCTTTTAACTCTTCATATTATTTACATCGTTTCATGCTCTTCACATTTCCACACCGTTTCATTCTCCTCATATTTTTGACACCTTTTCATGCTCCTCATATTTTTCACACCTTTTCATGTTCCTAATATTTTTCATACGGTTTCATTCTCCTCCTATTTTCACACCTTTTCATGCTCCTCATATTTTTGACAGTTTTTCATGCTTTTCATATTTTTCACAGCTTTTCGTGCTCCTCGTATTTTTCAGATCGTTTCATGCTCCTCATATTTTCAGACCGTTTCATGTTCCTGAATGTTACAGACCGTTTCATGCTCCTCATATTTTTGACACCTTTTCATGCTCTTCATATTTTTCACACCTTTTCATGCATCTCATATTTTTCACACCATTACATGCTCCTCATATTTTTGACAGCTTTTCATGCTGTTCATATTGTTCACAGCTTTACATGTTCCTCACATTTTTGAAATCTTTTCATGCTCTACATATTTTTCACACCTTTTCATGCTCCTCATATTTTTGACACCTTTTAATGCTCTACATATTTTTCAGACCTTTTTATGTTCCTCATATATTTCAGAGCATTTCATGCTCCTCATATTTTTCAGACAATTTCATGCTCCTCATATTTTTCACACCTTTTCATGCTCTTCATATTTTTCACACGTTTACATTCTCCTCATATTTTTGACACCTTTTCATGCCCTTTATATTTTTCAGACCTTTTCATGCTCCTCATATTTTTCACACCTTTTCATGCTCTTCATATTTTTCACACGTTTACATTCTCCTCGTATTTTTGACACCTTTCCATGCTCCTCATAATTTTTGGACCGTTTCATGCTCCTCATATATTTCACAGATTTTCATGCTCCTCATATTTTTCACACTGTTTCATGCTCCTCGTATTTTTCAGACCTTTTCATGATCCCCGTGTTTTTCACACCTTTTCATGCTTCTCGTACATTTCACACCTTTTCATGCTCTTTGTATTTTTCAGACCTTTTCCTGCTCCTCATATTTTTCACACCTTTTCCTGCTCTTCATATTTTTCACAACTTTTCAGGCTCTTCATATTTTTCACACCGTTTCATGCTCTTCATATTTTGGACATCTTTTCATGCTCCTCATATTTTTCAGACCGTTTCATGCTCCTCGTATTTTTTGGACCGTTTAATGCTCCTCTTTTTTTTTTTAGATCATTTCATTCTCCTCATATTTTTCACATCATTTCATGCTCCTCATATTTTTCACACCATTTCATGCTCCTCATGTTTTTCATACAGTTTCATGCTCCTCATATTTTTTACACCATTACATGCTCCTCATACTTTTGACAGCTTTTCATGCTGTTCATATTTTCATACCGTTTCATGCTCCTCATATTTTTGACACTTTTTCATGTTCTTCATATTTTTCAAACTTTTTCATGCTCCTCGTATTTTCAGACATTTTCATGTTCCTTGTACTTTTCACACGTTTTCATGCTCCTCGTATGTTTCACACATTTACATGCTCCTCGAATTTTTGAAACCTTTTCATGCTCGTCATATTTTGTGGACCGTTTCATGCTCCTCATATTTTTCACACCTTTTCATGCTCTTCTTATTTTTCACACCTTTTCATGCTCTTCATATTTTTCACTCCATTTCATGCTCTTCATATTTTTCATGCAGATTTACGCTCTGCATATTTTTCACACATTTACATGCTCCTAATATTTTTCACATCTTTTCATGCTCCTAATATTTTTCACACCTTTTCATGCTCCTTATATATTTGAAAACTTTTCATGCTCTACATATTTTTCAGATTTTTCATTCTCCCCATATTTTTCAGACAATTTCATGCTCCTCATATATTTCACACCTTGACATGATCCTCGTATTTTTGACACCTTTCCATGCTCCTCATATTTTTTGGACCGTTTCATGCTCCTCATATATTTCACAGATTTTCATGCTCCTCATAATTTTCACACCGTTTCATGCTCCTCATGTTTTTCAGACCTTTTTATGCTCTTGATATTTTTCACACCTTTTCATGCTCTTCATATTTTTCACACGTTTTCATGCTCCTCATATTTTTGACACCTTTTAATGATCTACATATTTTTCAGACTTTTTCATGCTCCTCGTGTTTTTCAGACCCATTCATGCTCCTCATATTTTTGACAGCTTTTTTAGCTCTTCAGATTTTTCACACCGTTTCATGCTCTCCATATTTTCACACCTTTTCATGCCCCTCATATTTTTGACACCTTTTGTAGCCCTTCAGATTTTTCACACCGTTTCATGCTCCTCATATTTTTGACAGCTTTTCATGCTCTTCATATTGTTCACACCTTTACATGTTCCTCACATTTTTGAAATCTTTTCATGCTCTACATATTTTTCACACCTTTTCATGCTCCTCATACTTTTGACACCTTTTAATGCTCTACATATTTTTCAGACCTTTTCATACTCCTCATATATTTCAGAGCATTTCATGCTCCTCATATTTTTCAGACAATTTCATGCTCCTCATATTTTTCACACCTTTTCATGCTCTTCATATTTTTCACACGTTTACATTCTCCTCATATTTTTGACACCTTTTCATGCTCTTTATATTTTTCAGAACTTTTCATGCTCCTCGAATTTTTCATACCTTTTCATGCTCCTTGAATTTTTCATACCTTTTCATGCTCCTCGTATTTTTCAGACCTTTTCATGCTCCCCGTGTTTTTCACACCTTTTCATGCTCCTCATACATTTCACACCTTTTCATGCTCTTCGTATTTTTCAGACCTTTTCATGTTCCTCATATTTTTGACACCTTTTCCTGCTCTTCATATTTTTCACACCTTTTCCTGTTCCTCATATTTTTGACACGTTTTCATTGTCCTCATATTTTTCAGACCATTTCATGCTCCTGGGATTTTTCAGACTTTTTCATGCTCCTCGTATTTTTCAGATCTTTTCATGCTCCTCGTATTTTTCAGACCTTTTCATGCTCCTCGTATTTTTCAGTCCTTTTCATGCTCCTCGTATTTTTCAGAACTTTTCATGTTCCTCGTATTTTTCACACCTTTTCATGCTCTTCATATTTTTCACACCTTTTCATGCTCTTTATATTTTTCAGACCTTTTCATGCTCCTCGTATTTTTCAGACCATTTTATGCTCCTCGTATTTTTGACACCTTTCCATGCTCCTCATAATTTTTGGACCGTTTCATGCTCCTCATATAATTCACAGATTTTCATGCTCCTCATATTTTTCACACTGTTTCATGCTCCTCGTATTTTTCAGACCTTTTCATGCTCCCCGTGTTTTTCACACCTTTTCATGCTCCTCGTACATTTCACACCTTTTCATGCTCTTTGTATTTTTCAGACCTTTTCATGCTCCTCATATTTTTCACACCTTTCCTGCTCTTCATATTTTTCACAACTTTTCAGGCTCTTCATATTTTTCACACCGTTTCATGCTCTTCATATTTTGGACATCTTTTCATGCTCCTCATATTTTTCAGACCGTTTCATGCTCCTCGTATTTTTTGGACCGTTTAATGCTCCTCTTTTTTTTTTCAGATCATTTCATTCTCCTCATATTTTTCACATCATTTCATGCTCCTCATATTTTTCACACTATTTCATGCTCCTTATGTTTTTCATACAGTTTCATGCTCCTCATATTTTTTACACCATTACATGCTCCTCATACTTTTGACAGCTTTTCATGCTGTTCATATTTTCATACCGTTTCATGCTCCTCATATTTTTGACACTTTTTCATGTTCTTCATATTTTTCAAACTTTTTCATGCTCCTCGTATTTTCAGACCTTTTCATGTTCCTTGTATTTTTCACGTTTTCATGCTCCTCGTATGTTTCACACATTTACATGCTCCTCGAATTTTTGAAACATTTTCATGCTCGTCATATTTTGTGGACCGTTTCATGCTCCTCATATTTTTCACACCTTTTCATGCTCTTCTTATTTTTCACACCTTTTCATGCTCTTCATATTTTTCACACCATTTCATGCTCTTCATATTTTTCATGCAGATTTACGCTCTGCATATTTTTCACACGTTTACATGCTCCTAATATTTTTCACATCTTTTCATGCTCCTAATATTTTTCACACCTTTTCATGCTCCTTATATATTTGAAACCTTTTCATGCTCTACATATTTTTCAGACCTTTTCATTCTCCTCATATTTTTCAGACAATTTCATGCTCCTCATATATTTCACACCTTGACATGATCCTCGTATTTTTGACACCTTTCCATGCTCCTCATATTTTTTGGACCGTTTCATGCTCCTCATATATTTCACAGATTTTCATGCTCCTCATAATTTTCACACCGTTTCATGCTCCTCATGTTTTTCAGACCTTTTTATGCTCTTGATATTTTTCACACCTTTTCATGCTCTTCATATTTTTCACAACTTTTCAGGCTCTTCATATTTTTCACACCGTTTCATGCTCTTCATATTTTGGACATCTTTTCATGCTCCTCATATTTTTCAGACCCATTCATGCTCCTCATATTTTTCAGACCGATTGATGCTCCTCATATTTTTCAGACCGTTTCATGTTCCTCATATTTTTCACACCTTTTCATGCCCTCATATTTTTGACACCTTTTGTAGCTCTTCAGATTTTTCACACCGTTTCATGCTCTCCATATTTTCACACCTTTTCATGCCCCTCATATTTTTGACACCTTTTGTAGCCCTTCAGATTTTTCACACCGTTTCATGCTCCTCATATTTTTGACAGCTTTTCATGCTCTTCATATTGTTCACAACTTTACATGTTCCTCACATTTTTGAAATCTTTTCATGCTCTACATATTTTTCACACCTTTTCATGCTCCTCATACTTTTGACACCTTTTAATGCTCTACATATTTTTCAGACCTTTTCATACTCCTCATATATTTCAGAGCATTTCATGCTCCTCTTATTTTTCACACCTTTTCATGCTCTTCATATTTTTCACACCTTTTCATGCTCTTCATATTTTTCACACGTTTACATTCTCCTCATATTTTTGACACCTTTTCATGCTCTTTATATTATTCAGAACTTTTCATGCTCCTCGAATTTTTCATACCTTTTCATGCTCCTCGTATTTTTCAGACCTTTTCATGCTCCCCGTGTTTTTCACACCTTTTCATGCTCCTCGTACTTTTCACACCTTTTCATGCTCTTCGTATTTTTCAGACCTTTTCATGCTCCTCATATTTTTGACACCTTTTCCTGCTCTTCATATTTTTCACACCTTTTCCTGTTCCTCATTTTTTTGACACCTTTTCATTGTCCTCATATTTTTCAGACCATTTCATGCTCCTGGGATTTTTCAGACTTTTTCATGCTCCTCGTATTTTTCAGACCTTTTCATGCTCCTCGTATTTTTCAGACCTTTTCATGCTCCTCGTATTTTTCAGTCCTTTTCATGCTCCTCGTATTTTTCAGAACTTTTCTTGTTCCTCGTATTTTTCACACCTTTTCATGCTCTTCATATTTTTCACACCTTTTCATGCTCTTCTTGTTTTTCACTCCTTTGCATGCTCTTCGTATATTTCAGAGCTTTTCATGCTCTTCATATTTTTTACACCTTTTCTTGCTCTTCATATTTTTCAAACCCTTTCATCACTTCGTATTTTTCACAACTTTTCATGCTCTTCATATTTTTCACACCGTTTCATGCTCCTCATATTTTTGACCTCTTTTCATGCACCTCATATTTTTCATACCGTGTCATGCTCCTCATATTTTTCAGACCGTTTAATGCCCCTCTTTTTTTTTTCAGATCATTTCATTCCCCTCATATTTTTCACATCTTCTCATTCTCCTAATATTTTTCACACCGTTTCATGCTCTTTATATATTTCATTCAGTTTTATGCTCCTCATATTTTTCACACCATTACATGCTCCTCATATTTTTGACAGGTTTTCATGCTCTTCATATTGTTCACACCTTTACATGTTCCTCACATTTTTGAAATATTTTCATGCTCTACATATTTTTCACACCTTTTCATGCTCCTCATATTTTTGACACCTTTTAATGCTCTACATATTTTTCAGACCTTTTCATGTTCGTCATATATTTCAGAGCATTTCAAGCTCCTCATATTTTTCAGACAATTTCATGCTCCTCATATTTTTCACACCTTTTCATGCTCTTCATATTTTTCACACGTTTACATTCTCCTCATATTTTTGTCACCTTTTCATGCTCTTTATATTTTTCAGACCTTTTCATGCTCCTCGTATTTTTCAGACCATTTTATGCTCCTCGTATTTTTGACACCTTTCCATGCTCCTCATATTTTTTGAACCGTTTCATGCTCCTCATATATTTCACAGATTTTCATGCTCCTCATATTTTTCACACTGTTTCATGCTCCTCATATTTTTCAGACCTTTTTATGCTCTTGATATTTTTCACACATTTTCATGCTCTTCATATTTTTCACACATTTTCATGCTCCTCATATTTTTGACACCTTTTAATGATCTACATATTTTTCAGACCTTTTCATGCTCCTCGTATTTTTCAGACCCATTCATGCTTCTCATATTTTTCACACTGATTGATGCTCCTCATATTTTTCAGACCGTTTCATGCTCCTCATATTTTTCACACATTTTCATGCTCTTCCTATTTTTCACACCTTTTCATTCTCCTCATATTTTTCACACCTCTTCATGCTCCTCATATTTTTGACACCTTTTGAAGCTCTTCATATTTTTCACACCTTTTCATGCCCTTCATGTGTTTCAACAACGTTTCATGCTCCTCATACATTTCAGACCTTTTTATGCTACTCATATTTTGACACCTTTTGAAGCTCTTCATGTTTTCCACACCTTTTCATGCTCTTCTTGTTTTTCAACACCGTTTCATGCTCCTCATATTTTTCAGACCTTATCATGCTCTTCCCTTTTTTGACACCTTTTGAAGCTCTTCATATTTTTCACACCTTTTCATGGTCTTCATGTTTTTCAACACCGTTTCATGATCCTCATATTTTTCAGACCGTTACATGCTCCTCATATTTTTGAAACCTTTTGAAGCTCTTCATAAATTTCACACCTTTTCATGCTCTTCATGTTTTTCAACACCGTATCATGCTCCTAATATTTTTCAGCCTGTTTCATGTTCCTCATATTTTTGACACCTTATAGAAGCTCTTCATATTTTTCATACCTTTTCATGCTCTTCATGTATTTCAACACCGATTCATGCTCCTCATATTTTTCAGATCGTTTCATGCTCCTCATATATTTGACATCTTTTGAAGCTCTTCATATTTTTAACACCTTTTCACGCGCTTCATATTTTTCAACACCGTATCATGCTCCTCATATTTTTCAGAACTTTTCATGCTCCTCGTATGTTTAACAACTTTTCATTCTCCTCATATATTTGACACCTTTTGAAGCTCTTCATATTTTTCACACTTTTTCAGGCTCTTCATATTTTTCAACACGTTTTCATGCTCCTTCTATTTTTCAGAACGTTTCATGCTCCTCATTTTTTTGACACCTTTTGAAGCTCTGCATTTTCTTCACTCCTCTTCGTGCTCTTCATGTTTTTCAACACCGTCTCATGCTCCTCATATATTTCATACCTTTTCATGCTCCTCATAATTTTGACACCTTTTGAACCTCTTCATATTTTTCATACCTTTTCATGCTCTTCATGTATTTCAACACCGATTCATGCTCCTCATATTTTTCAGATCGTTTCATGCTCCTCATATATTTGACACCTTTTGAAGCTCTTCATATATTTCACACCTTTTCAGGCTGTTCATGTTTTTGACACCTTTTCATGCTCCTCATGTATTTCACACGTTTACATGCTCCTCATATATTTGACACCCCTTCATGTCTTCATATTTTTCACACCGTTTCATGCTCCTAATATTTTTCACACCTTTCCAGCTCCTCATATTTCTGACTCCTTTTAACTCTTCATATTATTTACATCGTTTCATGCTCTTCACATTTCCACACCGTTTCATTCTCCTCATATTTTTGACACCTTTTCATGCTCCTCATATTTTTCACACCTTTTCATGTTCCTAATATTTTTCATACGGTTTCATTCTCCTCCTATTTTCACACCTTTTCATGCTCCTCATATTTTTGACAGTTTTTCATGCTTTTCATATTTTTCACAGCTTTTCGTGCTCCTCGTATTTTTCAGATCGTTTCATGCTCCTCATATTTTCAGACCGTTTCATGTTCCTGAATGTTACAGACCGTTTCATGCTCCTCATATTTTTGACACCTTTTCATGCTCTTCATATTTTTCACACCTTTTCATGCATCTCATATTTTTTCACACCTTTTCATGCTCCTCGTATATTTCAGACCTTTTCATGCTCCTCGTTTTATTCAGACATTTTCCTGCTCCTCGTATTTTTCAGACCTTTTCATGCTCCTCGTATATTTCAGACCTTGACATGCTCCGCGTGTTTTTGAGACCTTTTCCTCCTCCTCGTATTATTCAGACCTTTTCATTCTTCTCGTATTTTTCAGACATTTTCAGGCTCCTCCTATTATTCACACCTTTTCATGCTCCTCGTCTTTTTCACACCTTTCCATTCTCCTCACATTTTTTAGACTTTTCATGCTCTTCATATTTTTCACACCATTTCTTGCTCCTCATATTTTGTTACAGTTTCATGCTCCTCATATTTTTCACACCTTTTCCTGCTCCTCATATTTTTCACACCTTTTCATGCTCTTCATATTTTTCACACCATTTCATGCTTCTCATATTTTTCATACCGTTTCATCCTCCTCATATTTTAAACACCTTTTCATGCTCCTCATATTTTTCAGACCGTTTCATGCTCCTCATATTTTTCACACCTTTTCATGCTCTTCGTGTTTTTCACACCATTTCATGCTCCTCATATTTTGATATAGTTTCATGCTCTTCATAATTTTCACACCTTTTCCTGCTCCTCATATTTTTCAGACTGTTTCTTGTTCCTCATATTTTTCAAACCATATCATGCTCATCATATTTTTCACACTTTTTCATTCCGTTCATATTTTTCATTCCTTTTCATGCCCTTCATATATTTCACACCTTTTCATGTACTTCATGTTTTTCAGACATTTTCATGCTCTTGTTATTTTTCACACCTTTTCATGCTCTTCGTGTTTTTCACACCATTTCATGCTCTTCATGTTTATCACACCTTTTCATGCTCCTCATAAATTTCAGACCGTTTCATTCTTCTCATATTTTTCACACCTTTTCATGCTCTTCGTAATTTTCACAACTTTTTATGCTCCTCGTATTTTTCAGACCTTTTCATGCTCCTCATATTTTTCAGACCTTTTCATGCTCCACATATTTTTCACACCTTTTCATGGTCCTCATATTTTTCAGACCATTTCATGCTCCTCATATTTTCAGACCTTTTCATGGTCCGCATATTTTTGACACCTTTACATGCTCCTCATATTTTTGACACCTTTTTATGCTCTTCATATTTTTCACACCTTTTCATGCTTCTCATATTTTATGACACCTTTTCATGCTCTTCATATTTTTCAGACTTATTCATGCTCCTCGAATTTTTCAGACCTTTTCATGCTCCTCGTGTTTTTCAGACCTTTCCATGTTCCTCATGTTTTTCAGACCTTTTCATGCTCCTCGTATGTTTCAGACGTTTTCATTCTCCTCGTATTTTTCAGACCTTTTCATGCTCCTCGTATGTTTCACACCTTTCCATGCTCCTCGTATTTTTCAGACCTTTTCAACATCGTCGTATTTTTCACACCTTTTCATGCTGCTCGTGTTTTTAAGACCTTTGCATGCTCCTCGTATTTTTCAGACCTTGTCATGCTCCTCATATTTTTCAGACCTTTTCATGCTCCTCGTATTTTTCAGACCTCTTCATGCTCCTCATATTTTGACACCTTTTGAAGCTCTTCATATTTTTCACACCTTTTCATGCTCTTCATATTTTTCAACACCGTATCATTCTCCTCATGTTTTTCAGACAGTTTCATGCTCCTCATATTTTTGACACCGTTTAAGCTCTTCATATTTTTCACACCTGTTCATGCTCTTCATGTTTTCCAACACCGTTTCATGGTCCTCCTATTTTTCAGACCGTTTATTGCTCCTCATATTTTTGACACCTTTTGAAGCTCTTCATATTGTTCACACCTTTTCATGCTCTTCACGTTTCCAACAGCGTTTCATGCTCCTCCTATTTTTCAGACCGTTTCATGCTCCTCATATTTTTGACACATTTTGAAGCTCTTCATATTTTTCACATCTTTTCATGCTCTTCATGTTTTTCAACACCGTTTCATGCTCCTCATATTTTTGACACCTTTTGAAGCTCTTCATATTTTTCACACCTTTTCATGCTCTTCATGTTTTTCAACACCGTTTCATGCTCCTTCTATTTTTCAGACCGTTTCAAGCTCGTCATATTTTTGACACCTTTTGAAGCTCTTCATATTTTTTACATCTGTTCATGCTCTTCATGTTTTTCAACACCGTTTCATGCTCCTCATATTTTTCAGACCGTTTCATGCTCCTCATATTTTTGACACATTTTGAAGCTCTTCGATTTTTTAAACCTTTTCATGCTCTTCATGTGTTTCAACACCGTTTCATGCTCCTCATATTTTTCAGACCGTTTCACACTTCTTATATTTTTGACACCTTTTGAAGCTCTTCATATTTTTCACAAATTTTCATGCCCTTCATTTGTTTCAACAACGTTTCATGCTCCTCATACATTTCAGACCTTTTCATGCTCCTCATATTTTGACACCTTTTGAAGCTCTTCATGTTTTTCACACCTTTTCATGTTCTTCTTGTTTTTCAACACCGTTTCATGCTCTTCATATTTTTCAGACCTTTTCGTGCTCTTCCTATTTTTGACACCTTTTGAAGCTCTTCATATTTTTCACACTTTTCATGGTCTTCATGTTTTTCAACACCGTTTCATGATCCTCATATTTTTCAGACCGTTTCATGTTCCTCATATTTTTGACACCTTATAGAAGCTCTTCATATTTTTCATACCTTTTCATGCTCTTCATGTATTTCAACACCGATTCATGCTCCTCATATTTTTCAGATCGTTTCATGTTCCTCATATTTTTGACACCTTATAGAAGCTCTTCATATTTTTCATACCTTTTCATGCTCTTCATGTATTTCAACACCGATTCATGCTCCTCATATTTTTCAGATCGTTTCATGCTCCTCATATATTTGACACCTTTTGAAGCGCTTCATATTTTTAACACCTTTTCACGCGCTTCATTTTTTTCAACACCGTATCATGCTCCTCATATTTTTCAGAACTTTTCATGCTCCTCGTATGTTTAACAACTTTTCATTCTCCTCATATATTTGACACCTTTTGAAGCTCTTCATATTTTCCACACCTTTTCAGGCTCTTCATATTTTTCAACGCCGTTTCATGCTCCTCATATATTTCATACTGTTTCATGCTCCTCATATTTTTGACACCTTTTGAAGCTCTTCATATTTTTCACACCTTTTCATGCTCTTCATGTTTTTCTACACCATTCAAGGTTCCTCCTATTTTTCAGACCGTTTCATGCTCCTCATATTTTTGATAACTTTTGAAGCTCTTCATATTTATCACATGTATTCATGCTCTTCATGTTTTTCAACAGCATTTCATGCTCCTCCTATTTTTGAAACCGTTTCATGATCCTCATATTTTAGACACCTTTTGAAGCTCTTCATTTCTTTGACACCTTTTCATGCTCTTCCTCTTTTTCAACACTGTTTCTTGCTCTTAGTAATTTTCAGACCGTTTACTGCTCCTCAAATTTTGACACCTTTTTAAGCTCTTCATATTTCTCACACCTTTTCATGCTCCTCCTATTTTTCTCCCGTTTCATGCTCCTCCTACTTTTCAGACTGTTTCATGCTCCTCATATTTTTCAGACCGTTTCATGCTCCTCATATTTTTGACACCTTTTGAAGCTCTTCATGATTTTCAACATAGTTTCATGCTCCTCCTATTTTTCAGAACATTTCATGCTCTTTCTATTTTGCAGACCGTTTCATGCTCCTCCTCTTTTCATACTGTTTCATGCTCCTCATATTTTGACACCTTTTGAAGCTCTTCATGTTTATTAACACCGTTTCATCCTCCTCTTATTTTTCAGACCGTTTCATGCTCCTCAAATTTTTGATAACTATTGAAGATCTTCATAATTTTCACACCTTTCCATGCTGTTGATATATTTCAACACCGTTTCTTGCTCCTCCTATTTTTGACAGTTTTTGAAGCTCTTCATATTTTTCACAGCTTTTCAGGCTCTTCATGTTTTTCAACACCGTTTCATGCTCCTCCTATTTTTCAGACCGTTTCATGCTCCTCCTATTTTTCAGACCGTTTCATGCTCCTCATATTTTTCAGACCGTTTCACGCTTCTAATGTTTTTGACACCTTTTGAAGCTCTTCATGTTTTTCACCACCATTTCATGCTCCTCATAGTTTTCAGACCGTTTCATGCTGTTCATGTTTTTGACACCTTTTTAAGCTGTTCATATTTTTCACAACTTTTCATGCTCTTCATGTTTTTCAACACCGTTTCATGTCCCTCCTGTTTTTCAAACCGTTTCATGCTCCTTTTATTTTTCAGCCCGTTTCATGCTCCTCATATTTTTGACACCTTTTGAAGCTCTTCATGTTTTTCACCACCGTTTCATGCTCCTCCTATTTTTCAGACCATTTCATGCTCCTCATATGTTTCAGACCGTTTCATGCTCCTCATATGTTTCAAACTGTTTCATGCTCCTCTTATTTTTGACACCTTTTGAAGCTCTTCATGTTTTTAAACACCGTTTCATGCTCCTCCTATTTTTCAGAACGCTTCATACTCCTCATATTTTTCAGACCGTTTCATGCTCCTCATATTTTTGACAACTTTTGAAGCTCTTCACGTTTTTCAACAACGTTTTATGCTCTTCCTATTTTTCAGACCGTTTCATGCTCCTCCTAATTTCAGACCGTTTCATGCTCCTCATATTTTTGACACATTTTGAAGCTCTTCGTATTTTTCAAACCTTTTCATGCTCTTCATGTATTTCAACACCGTTTCTTCCTCCTCTTATTTTTCAGACCATTTAATGCTCCTCCTATTTTTGACAGCTTTTGAAGCTCTTCATATTTTTCACAGCTTTTCACGCTCTTCATGTTTTGCCTCACCATTTCATCCTCCTCCTATTTTTCATACCGTTTCATGTTCCTCCAATTTTTCAGACCGTTTAATGCTCCTCCTATTTGTGACAGCTTTTGAAGCTCTTCATATTTTTCCAGCTTTTCACGCTCTTCATGTTTTGCCTCACCCTTTCATCCTCCTCCTATTTTTCAGACCATTTCATGCTCCTGATATTTTTGACACCTTTTGAAGCTCTTCATATTTTTTACATCTGTTCGTGCTCTTCATGTTTTTCAACACCGTTTCATGCTCCTCCTATTTTTCAGACCGTTTCATGCTCCTCATATTTTTGAAACCTTTTGAAGCTCTTCATATTTTTTACATTTGTTCATGCTCTTCACGTTTTTCAACACCGTTTCATGCTCCTCTTATTTGTCATACCGTTTCATGCTCCTCCTATTTTTCAAACCGTTTCATACTCCTCATAATTTCAGACCGATTCATGCTCCTCAAATTTTTGACACCTTTTTAAGCTCTTCAACTTTTTCAACAACGTTTCATGCTCATTCTATATTTCAGACCGTTTCATGTTACTCCTATTTTACAGACCGTTTCATACTCCTCCTGTTTTTCAAACCGTTTCATGCTCCTCATATTTTTGACAACTTTTGAAGCTCTTCATATTTCTCACATCTTTTCAGGATCTTCATATTTTTCAACAGCGTTTCATGCTCCTCATATTTTTCAGACCTTTTCATGCTCCTCATATTTTTGACACATTTTGAAGCTCTTCATATTTTTCACCCCTTTTCACGATCTTCAGGTTTTTCAACACCATTTCATGTTCCTCCTATTTTTCAGAGCGTTTCATGCTACTCATATTTTGACACCTTTTGAAGCTCTTCATATTTTTCACACCTTTTCATGCTCTTCATGTTTATCAATACCGTTCAAGGCTCCTCCTATTTTTGAGACAGTTTCGTACTCCTCATATTTTTGACACCTTTTGAAGCTCTTCATTTTTTAGACACCTTTTCATGCTCTTCATGTTTTTCAACACCGTTTCATGTTCTTCCTTTTTTTCAGACCATTTCCGGCTCCTCATATTTTTGACATCTTTTGAAACTCTTCATATTTCTCACACCTTTTCATGTTCTTCATGTTTTTCATCACCATTTCATGCTCCTCATATTTTTCAGAATGTTTCATGCTCCTCATATATTTGACATCTTTTAAAGCTCTTCATATTTTTCACACTATTTCATGCTCTTAGTGTTTTTCAACACTGTTTCATGCTCCTCCTAATTTTCAGTCCGTTTCATGCTCCCCCTATTTTTCAGACCGTTTCATGCTACTCATATTTTTGACATCTTTTGAAGCTCTTCATATTTTTCACACTTTTTCATGCTCTTCATGTTTTTCAACACCGTTTCATGCTCCTCCTATTTTTGAGACCGTTTCGTGCTCCTCATATTTTTAACATCTTTTGAAGTTCTTCACATTTTTGACACCTTTTCATGCTCTTCATGTGTTTCAAGACTGTTTCATGCTCCTACTATTTTTCAGACCGTTTCATGCTCCTCCTGTTTTCAGACCGTTTCATGCTCCTCATATTTTTGACACATTTTGAAGTTCCTCATATTTTTCACACATTTTCATGCTCTTCATGTTTTTCATCACCGGTTCATGCTCCTCCTATTTTTCAGACCATTTCATGCTCCTCATATTTTTGACACATTTTGAAGCTCTTCATATTTTTCACACCATTTCATGCTCTTCATGCATTGCAACACCATTTCATGCTCCTCATATTTTTCAGACCATTTCATGCTCTTCATATGTTTGACACCTTTGGAAGCTCTTCATATTTTTCACACGTTTTCAGGCTCTTCTTGTTTTTCAACACCGTTTCATGCTCCTCCTATTTTTCAGACCGTTTCATGCTTCTCATATTTTTGTCACCTTTTGAAGCTCTTCATATTTTTGACACCATTTCATGCTCTTCATGTTTTTCAACAACGTTTCATGCTCCTACTATTTTTCAGGTCATTTCATGCTCCTCCTGTACTCAGACCGTTTCAAGCTCTTCATATTTTTGACTCGTTTTGCAGCTCCTTATATTTTTCACACATTTTTATGCTCTTCATGTTTTTCAACACGGTTTCATGCTTCTCTTATTTTTCACACCGTTTCATGCTCTTCATATTTTTGACATCTTTTCAAGCTCTTCATATTTTTCACACCTTTTCAGGCTCTTCATGTTTTCAACACCGTTTCATGCTCTTCATATTTTTCAAACCGTTTCCTGCTCCTCATATTTTTCAGACCAATTCATGCTCCTCATAATTTTGACACCTTTTGAAGCTCTTCAAATTTTTCACACCTTTTCATGCTCTTCATGTTTTTCAACACCGTTTCATGCGCCTCATATTTTTCCAACCGTTTCATGCTCTTCATGCATTTCAACTGCGTTTCATGCTCCTATATTTTTCAGACCATTTCATGCTCTTCATATTTTTGAAACCTTTTGAAGCTCTTCATATTTTTCACACATTTTCAGGCTCTTCATGTTTTTCAACACCATGGCATGCTCCTCCTGTTTTTCAGACCGTTTCATGCTCCTCATATTTTTGACACCTTTTGAAGCTCTTCATACTTTTCATACTTTTTCATGCTCTCCATGTTTTTCAACACCGTTTCATGCTCCTCCTATTTTTCAGACCGTTTCATGCTCCTCATATTTTTGACACGGTTTGAAGCTCTTCATGTTTTTCAACACCATTTCATGATCCTCATATTTTTCAGAATGTTTCATGCACCTCATATTTTTGACATCTTTTAAATCTCTTCATATTTTTCACACTTTTTCATGCTCTTCATATATTTCAACAGCGTTTCATGCTCCTCCTATTTTTTGTCCGCTTCATGCTCCTCATATTTTTGACAACTTTTGAAGCTCTTCATATTTTTCACACCTTTTCATGCTCTTCATATATTTCAACACCGTTTCATGCTCCTCCTATTTTTGAGACCGTTTCGTGCTCCTCATAATTTTGACATCTTTTGAAGCTCTTCATATTTTTGACACCTTTTCAGGCTCTTCATATTTTTCAACACCATTTCATGCTCCTCCTATTTTTGAGACTGTTTCGTGCTCCTCATATTTTTTAGACCGTTTCAAGCTCCGCATATTTTTGACAACTTTTGAAGCTCTTCATATTTTTCCCACATTTTCAGGCTCCTCATATTTTTCAACACCGTTTCATGCTCCTCCTCTTTTTGAGACCGTTTCATGCTCCTCATATTTTTGACATCTTTTGAAGCTCTTCATATTTTTAACACCTTTTCATGCTCTTCATGTGTTTCAACACCGTTTCATGCTCCTACTACTTTTCAGATCGTTTCATGCACCTCCTGTTTTCAGACCGTTTCATGCTCCTCCTATTTTTGACAGCTTTTGAAGCTCTTCATATTTTTAACAGCTTTGCAGGCTCTTGATGTTTTTCAACACAGTTTCATGCTCCTCATATTTTTCAGACCGTTTCATGCTCCTCATATTTTTGACACCTTTTGAAGCTCTTCATATTTTTCACACCTTTTCATGTTCTTCATGTTTTTCATCACAGTTTCATGCTCCTCATATTTTTCAGAATGTTTCATGCTCCTCATATTTTGACATCTTTAGATGCTCTTCATGTTTTTCAACAGCGTTTCATGCTCCTCCTATTTTTCAGACCATTTCATGCTCCTCATATTTTTGTCACTTTTGAAGCTCTTCATATTTTTGACGCCATTTCATGCTCTTCATGTTTTTCAACACCGTTTCATGCTCCTACTATTTTTCAGATCAGTTCATGCTCCTCCTGTGCTCAGACCGTTTCAAGCTCCTCATATATTTGACACGTTTTACAACTCCTTATATTTTTCACACATTTCCATGCTCTTCATGTTTTTCAACACGGTTTCATGCTTCTCTTATTTTTCACACTGTTTCATGCTCTTCATATTTTTGACATCTTTTCAAGCTCTTCATGTTTTTCACACCTTTTCAGGCTCTTCATGTTTTTCAACACGGTTTCATGCTCCTCATAGTTTTCAGACCAATTCATGCTCCTCATATTTTTGAGACCTTTTGAAGCTCTTCATATTTTTCACACCTTTTCATGCTCTTTATGTTTTTCAACACCGTTTCATGCTCCTCATATTTTTCAAACCGTTTCATGCTCCTCCTTTTTTTCAGACCGTTTCTTGCTCTTCATATTTTTGACACATTTTGAAGCTCTTCATATTTTTCAAACCATTTCATGCTATTCATACATTTCAACACCGTTTCATGCGCCTCATATTTTTCAGACCATTTCATGCTCTTCATATTTTTGACATCTTTTCAAACTCTTCATATTTTTCACACCTTTTCAGGCTCTTCATGTTTTTCAACACCGTGGCATGCTCCTCTTGTTTTTCAGACCGTTTCATGCTCCTCATATTTTTGACACCTTTTGAAGCTCTTCTTGTTTGTCACACATTTTCATGCTCTCCATGTTTTTCAACACCGTTTCATGCTCCTCCTATTTTCATTACCGTTTCATGCTCCTCATATTTTTGACACGGTTTGAAGCTCTTCATGTTTTTCAACACCGTTTCTTGCTCTTCCCACTTTTCATACCGTTTCATCCTCTCCTATTTTCAGACCGTTTCATGCTCCTCATATTTTTACACATTTTGAAGTTCCTCATATTTTTCACACATTTTGATGCTCTTCATGTTTTTCAACACCGTTTCATGATCCTCATATTTTTCAGAATGTTTCATGCTCCTCATATTTTTCATACCGTTTCATACTCCTCATATTTTTGACACCTTTTGAAGCTCTTCATATTTTTCACACCTTTTCATGCTCTTCATGTTTTTCAACACCGTGGCATGCTCCTCCTGTTTTTCAGACCGTTTCATGCTCCTCATATTTTTGACATGGTTTGAAGCTCTTCATGTTTTTCAACACTGTTTCATGCTCCTCCTTTTTTTCAGACCGTTTCTTGCTCTTCATATTTTTGACACATTTTGAAGCTCTTCATATTTTTCACACCATTTCATGCTCTTCACGCATTTCCACACCGTTTCATGCTCCTCCTATTTTCAGACCATTTCATGCTCCTCATATTTTTACACATTTTGATGCTCTTCATGTTTTTCAACACCGTTTCATGCTCCTCATATTTTTCAGAATGTTTCATGCTCCTCATATTTTTCAGACCGTTTCATGCTCCTCATATTTTTGACACCTTTTGAAGCTCTTCTTATTTTTCACACCTTTTCATGCTCTGCATGTTTTTCAACACCGGTTCATGCTCCTCCTATTTTTCAGACCGTTTCATGCTCCTCCTGTTTTCAGACCGTTTCATGCTCCTCATATTTTTGACACATTTTGAAGTTCCTCATATTTTTCACACCTTTTCATGCCCTTCATGTTTTTCATCACCGGTTCATGCTCCTCCTATTTTTCAGACCGTTTCATGCTCCTCATATTTTTGACACATTTTGAAGCTCTTCATATTTTTCACACCATTTCATGCTCTTCATGCATTTCAAGACCGTTTCATGCTCCTGATATTTTTCAGACCATTTCATGCTCTTCATATTTTTGACACCTTTGGAAGCTCTTCATATTTTTCACACGTTTTCAGGCTCTTCATGTTTTTCAACACCGTTTCATGCTCCTCGTATTTTTCAGACCATTTCATGCTCCTCATATTTTTGTCACGGTTTGAAGCTCTTCATGTTTTTCAACACCGTTTCTTGCTCTTCCCATTTTTCATACCGTTTCATCCTCTCCTATTTTCAGACCGTTTCATTCTCCTCATATTTTTACACATTTTGAAGTTCCTCATATTTTTCACACATTTTCATGCTCTTCTTTTTTTCAACACCGTTTCATGCTCCTCATATTTTTCAGAATGTTTCATGCTCCTCATATTTTTCATACCGTTTCATGCTCCTCATATTTTTGACACCTTTTGAAGCTCTTCATAATTTTCACACCTTTTCATGCTCTTCATGTTTTTCAACACCGTTTCATGCTCCTCATATTTTTCAAACCGTTTCATGCTCCTCCTTTTTTTCAGACCGTTTCTTGCTCTTCATATTTTTAACACATTTTGAAGCTCTTCATATTTTTCAATCCATTTCATGCTCTTCATATTTTTGACACCTTTGGAAGCTCTTCATATTTTTCACACGTTTTCAGGCTCTTCATGTTTTTCAACACCGTTTCATGCTCCTATTATATTTCAGACCGTGTCATGCTCCACATATTTTTGATACCTTTTTAAGCTCTTCATGATTTTCAACACTGTATCATGCTCCTCCTATTTTTCAGACCGTTTAATGCTCCTCATATTTTTGACTCCTTTTGAAGCTCTTTATATTTTTCACACCTTTTCACGCTCTTCATGTTTTTAAACACCGTTTCATGCTCCTCATATTTTTCAGACCATTTCATGCTCCTCGTATTTTTGACATCTTTAGATGCTCTTCATGTTTTTCAACAGCGTTTCATGGTCCTCCTATTTTTCAGACCATTTCATGCTCCTCATATTTTTGACACCTTTTGAAGCTCTTCATATTTTTCACACTTTTTCATGCTCTTCATGTATTTCAACAGCGTTTCATGCTCCTCCTTTTTTGCAGACAGTTTCATGCTCCTCATATTTTTCAGACCGTTTCATGCTCCTCATATTTTTGACAGCTTTTGTAGCTCTCATCTTTGTCCCACCTGGCTCTTCATATTTTTGAACACCGTTTCATATTCCTCCTTTTTTCAGACCGTTTCATGCTCCTCATATTTTTGACACTTTTTGAAGCTCTTCATTTTTTTCACACCTGGCTCTTCATATTTTTCAACACCATTTCATGCTCATCCTATTTTTCAGACCGTTTCGTGCTTCTCATATATTTGACACATTTTGAAGCTCCACATATATTTCACACATTTTCATGCTCTTCATGTTTTTCAACACCGTTTCATGCTCCTCATATTTTTCAAACAGTTTCATGCTCCTCCTTTTTTTCCGACCGTTTCTTGCTCTTCATATTTTTGACACATTTTGAAGCTCTTCATATTTTTCACACCATTTCATGCTCTTCATGCATTTCAACACCGTTTCATGCTCCTATATTTTTCAGACCATTTCATGCTCTTCATATTTTTGAAACCTTTTGAAGCTCTTCATATTTTTCACACCTTTTCAGGCTCTTCATGTTTTTCAACACCGTGGCATGCTCCTCTTGTTTTTCAGACCGTTTCATGCTCCTCTTATTTTTGACACCTTTTGAAGCTCTTCATATTTTTCACACTTTGTCATGGTCTCCATGTTTTTCAACACCGTTTCATGCTCCTCTTATTTTTCAGACCTTTTCATGCTCCTCATATTTTTGACACGGTTTGAAGCTCTTCATGTTTTTCAATACCGTTTCATGCTCCTCATTTTTTTGACACCTTTTGAAGCTCTTCATATTTTTCACAACTTCAGGCTCTTCATGTTTTTGATCACCGTTTCATGCTCCTCATATTTTGACACCTTTTGAAACTCTTCATATTTTTCAGACCTTTTCATGCTCTTCATATTCTTAACACTGTTTCATGCTCCGCCTATTTTTCAGACAGTTTCATGCTCCTCATATTTTGACACCTTTTGAATCTCTTTATATTTTTCACACTTTTTCAGGCTCTTCATGGTTTTGAACACCGTTTCATGCTCCTTAATTTTTTGACACCTTTTGAAGCTCTTCATATTTTTCACAACTTCAGGCTCTTCATGTTTTTGATCACCGTTTCATTCTCCTCATATTTTTGACACCTTTTGAAACTCTTCATATTTTTCAGACCTTTTCATGCTCTTCATATTCTCAACACTGTTTGATGCTCCGCCTATTTTTCAGACAGTTTCATGCTCCTCATATTTTTGACCCATTTTGAAGCTCTTTATATTTTTCACACCTTTTCACGCTCTTCATGTTTTTAAACACCGTTTCATGCTCCTCATATTTTTCAGACCGTTTCATGCTCCTCATATTTTTGACCCATTTTGAAGCTCTTCATGTTTTTCAAAACCGTTTCATGCTCTTCCTATTTTTCAGAACGTTTCATGCTTCTCCTATTTTTCAGACCGTTTCAAGCTCCTAATATTTTTGACAACTTTTGAAGCTCTTCATATTTTTCACACCTTTTCAGGCTCTTCATATTTTTCAACACCGTTTCATGCTCCTCCTATTTTTGAGACCGTTTCGTGCTCCTCATATTTTTGACATCTTTTAAAGCTGTTCATATTTTGACACATTTTCATGCTCTTCATGTGTTTCAACACCGTTTCATGCTCCTACTACTTTTCAGATGGTTTCATGCTCCTCCTGTTTTCAGACCGTTTCATGCTCCTCATATTTTTGACAGCTTTTGAAGCTCTTTTTATTTTTAACAGCTTTTCAGGCTCTTGATGTTTTTCAACACAGTTTCATGCTCCTCATATTTTTCAGACCGTTTCATGCTCCTCATATTTTTGACACCTTTTGAAGCTCTTCATATTTTTCACACCTCTTCATGTTCTTCATATTTTATCACAGTTTCATGCTCCTCATATTTTTGAGAATGTTTCAACTCCTCATATTTTTGACATCGTTTAAAGCTCTTCATATTTTTCACACTATTTCATGCTCTTCATGTTTTTGAACACCGTTTCATGCTCCTCCTATTTTTCAGTCCGCTTCATGCTCCTCATATTTTTCACACCGTTTCATGATACTCATATTTTTGACACCTTTTGAAGCTCTTCATATTTTTCACACCTTTTCATGCTCTTCATGTTTTTCAACACCGTTTCATGCTCCTCCTATTTTTGAGACCGTTTCATGCTACTCATATTTTTAACATCTTTTGAAGTTCTTCACATTTTTGACACTTCTTCATGCTCTTCTTGTGTTTCAACACTGTTTCATGCTCCTACTATTTTTCAGACCGTTTCATGCTCCTCCTGTTTTCAGACCGTTTCATGCTCCTCATATTTTTGACACATTTTGAAGTTCCTCACATTTTTCACACCTTTTCATGCTCTTCATTTTTTTCATCACCGGTTCATGCTCCTCTTATTTTTCAGACCGTTTCATGCTCCTCATATTTTTGACACATTTTGAAGCTCTTCATATTTTTCACACTTTTTCATGCTCTTCATGTATTTCAACAGTGTTTTATGCTCCTCCTTTTTTGCAGACATCTTCATGCTCCTCATAGTTTTCAGACCGTTTCATGCTCCTCATATTTTTGACACCTTTTGTAGCTCTTCATCTTTTTCACACCTGGCTCTTCATAATTTTCAACACCGTTTCATATTCCTCCTATTTTCAGACCGTTTCATGCTCCTCATATTTTTGACACCTTTTGAAGCTCTTCATGTTTTTCACACCTGGCTCTTCATATTTTTCAACACCGTTTCATGCTCCTCCTATTTTTCAGACCATTTCGTGCTTCTCATATTTTTGACACATTTTGAAGCTCCACATATATTTCACACATTTTCATGCTCTTCATGTTTTTCAACACCGTTTCATGCTCCTATTATATTTCAGACCGTTTCATGCTCCACATATTTTTGATACCTTTTTAAGCTCTTCATGATTTTCAACACTGTATCATGCTCCTCCTATTTTTCAGACCGTTTCATGCTCCTCATATTTTTGACTCCTTTTGAAGCTCTTCCTATTTTTCACACATTTTCATGCTCTTCTTTTTTTCAACACCGATTCATGCTCCTGCTATTTTTCAGACCGTTTATTGCTCGTCATATTTTTGACACCTTTTGAAGCTCTTTATATTTTTCACACCTTTTCACGCTCTTCATGTTTTTAAACACCGTTTCATGCTCCTCATATTTTTCAGACCGTTTCATGCTCCTCATATTTTTGACCCATTTTGAAGCTCTTCATGTTTTTCAACACCGTTTCATGCTCCTCCTATTTTTCAGACCGTTTCATGCTCCTCATATTTTTGACATCTTTAGATGCTCTTCATGTTTTTCAACAGCGTTTCATGCTCCTCCTATTTTTCAGACCATTTCATGCTCCTCATATATTTGTCACCTTTTGAAGCTCTTCATATTTTTGACACCATTTCATGCTATTCATGTTTTTCAACACCGTTTCATGCTCCTACTATTTTTCAGATCAGTTCATGCTCCTCCTGTGCTCAGACCGTTTCAAGCTCCTTATATATTTGACACGTTTTGCAGCTCCTTATATTTTTCACACATTTTCATGCTCTTCATATTTTTCAAACCATTTCATGCTATTCATACATTTCAACATCGTTTCATGCTCCTATATTTTTCAGACCATTTCATGCTCTTCATATTTTTGAAACGTTTTGAAGCTCTTCATATTTTTCACACCTTTTCAGGCTCTTCATGTTTTTCAACACCGTGGCATGCTCCTCCTATTTTTCAGACCGTTTCATGCTCCTCATATTTTTGACACCTTTTGAAGCTCTTCATATTTTTCACACTTTTTCATGCTCTCCATGTTTTTCAACACCGTTTCATGATCCTAATATTTTTCAGAATGTTTCATGTGCCTCATATTTTTGACATCTTTTAAAGCTCTTCATATTTTTCACACTTTTTCATGCTCTTCATGTATTTCAACAGCGTTTCATGCTCCTCCTTTTTTGCAGACAGTTTCATGCTCCTCATATTTTTCAGACCGTTTCATGCTCCTCATATTTTTGACACCTTTTGTAGCTCTCATCTTTTTCCCACCTGGCTCTTCATATTTTTCAACACCGTTTCATATTCCTCCTTTTTTCAGACCGATTCATGCTCCTCATATTTTTGACACATTTTGAAGCTCTTCATTTTTTTCACACCTGGCTCTTCATATTTTTCAATACCATTTCATTCTCCTCCAATTTTTCAGAACGTTTCGTGCTTCTCATATTTTTGACACATTTTGAAGCTCCACATATATTTCACACATTTTCATGCTCTTCATGATTTTCAACACCGTTTCATGCTCTTCCTATTTTTCAGAACGTTCCATGCTCCTTTTATTTTTCAGAACGTTTCGTGCTCCCCTTATTTTTCAGACCGATTCATGCTCCTCATCTTTTTGACATGTTTTCATGCTCTTCATGTTTTTCAACACCGTTTCATGCTCCTCCTATTTTTCATACCCTTTCATGCTCTTCATATTTTTGACACGGTTTGAAGCTCTTCATGATTTTCAATACCGTTTCATGCTCTTCCCATTTTTCATACCGTTTCATCCTCTCCTATTTTCAGACCGTTTCATGCTCCTCATATTTTTACACCTTTTGAAGTTCCTCATATTTTTCACACATTTTGATGCTCTTCATGGTTTTCAACACCGTGGCATTCTCCTCCTGTTTTTCAGACAGTTTCATGCTCCTCATATTTTTGACACCTTTTGAAGCTCTTCATATTTTTCACACATTTTCAGGCTCTTCATGTTTTTCAACAGGGTTTCATGCTCCTCCTTTTTATCAAACAATATCATGCTCCTCATATTTTTGACACCTTTTGAATCTCTTCATATTTCTCACACATTTATATGCTCTTCATGTTTTTCTTCACCCTTTCATGCTCCTCCTACTTTTCAGACCGTTTTATGCTCCTCATATTTTTGAGATCTTTTGAAGGTCTTCATGTTTTTCAACACCGTTTCATGCTCCTCCTATTTTTAGACCGTTTCATGCTCCTCATATTTTCCAGAACGTTTAATGCTCCTCTTATTTTTGACACCTTTTCAAGCTCTTTATGTTTTTCAAAACCGTTTCATGCTCCTCCTATTATTCAGACCGTTTCATGCTCCCCATATTTTTGATTACTTTTGAAGCTCTTCATATATTTCACACCTTTTCAAGCTCTTCATGTTTTTCAAAACCATTTCATGCTCCTCCTATTTTTCAGACCGTTTCATGCTCCTGATATTTTTGACACCTTTTGAAGCTCTTCATATTTTTCACACCTTTTCAGGCTCTTCATGATTTTCAACACCGTTTCATGCTCCTCCTTTTTTTCAGACCGTTTCATGCTTCTCATATTTTTGACACCTTTAGATGCTCATCATGTTTTTCAACACCGTTTCATGCTCCTCCTATTTTTCAGACCATTTCGTGCTCCTCATATTTTTGACATCTTTAGATGCTCTTCATGTTTTTCAACAGCGTTTCATGCTCCTCCTTTTTTTCAGACCATTTCGTGCTTCTCATATTTTTGACACCTTTTCAAGCTCTTTATGTTTTTCAACACCGTTTCATGCTCCTCCTATTTTTCAGACCATTTCGTGCTCCTCATATTTTTGACACCTTTTGAAACTCTTCATATTTTTCACACCTTTTCATGCTCTTCATGTTTTTCAACACCGTTTCATGCTCCTCCTATTTTTCCGACCGTTTCATGCTCCTCATATTTTTGACACCTTTTGTAGCTCTCATCTTTTTCCCTCCTGGCTCTTCATATTTTTCAACACCGTTTCATATTCCTCCTTTTTTCAGACCGATTCATGCTCCTCATATTTTTGACACATTTTGAAGCTCTTCATTTTTTTCACACCTGGCTCTTCATATTTTTCAACACCATTTCATGCTCCTCTTATTTTTCAGAACGTTTCGTGCTTCTCATATTTTTGACACATTTTGAAGCTCCACATATATTTCACACATTTTCATGCTCTTCATGATTTTCAACACCGTTTCATGCTCTTCCTATTTCTCAGAACGTTTCATGCTTCACCTATTTTTCAGACCGTTTCATGCTCCTCATATTTTTGACAACTTTTGAAGCTCTTCATATTTTTCACACCTTTTCAGGCTCTTCATATTTTTCAACACCGTTTCATGCTCTTCCTATTTTTCAGAACGTTTCAGGCTCCTCCTATTTTTCAGACCGTTTCATGCTCCTCATATTTTTGACACCTTTTGAAGCTCTTCATGTTTTTCACACCTTTTTAGGCTCTTCATGTTTTTCAACACCGTTTCATGCTCCTCATATTTTTCAAACAGTTTCATGCTCCTCCTTTTTTTCCGACCGTTTCTTGCTCTTCATATTTTTGACACATTTTGAAGCTCTTCATATTTTTCACACCATTTCATGCTCTTCATGCATTTCAACACCGTTTCATGCTCCTCCTATTTTTCAGACCATTTATTGCTCTTCATATTTTTGAAACCTTTTGAAGCTCTTCATATTTTTCACACCTTTTCAGGCTCTTCATATTTTTCAACACCGTGGCATGCTCCTCCTGTTTTTCAGACCGTTTCATGCTGCTCATATTTTTGACACCTTTTGAAGCTCTTCATATTTTTCACACTTTTTCATGCTTTCCATGTTTTTCAACACCGTTTCATGCTCCTCTTATTTTTCAGACCGTTTCATGCTCCTCATATATTTGACACGGTTTGAAGCTCTTCATGTTTTTCAATATCGTTTCATGCTCTTCCCATTTTTCATACCGTTTCATCCTCTCCTATTTTCAGACCGTTTCATGCTCCTCATATTTTTACACATTTTGAAGTTCCTCATATTTTTCACACATTTTGATGCTCTTCATGTTTTTCAACACCGTGGCATGCTCCTCCTGTTTTTCAGACAGTTTCATTCTCCTCATATTTTTGACATCTTTTGAAGCTCTTCATATTTTTGACACCTTTTCATGCTCTTCATGTTTTTCAATAGAGTTTCGTGCTCCTACTATTTTTCAGATCGTTTCATGCTCCTCATATTTTTCAGACCGTTTCATGCTCCTCATATTTTTGACAGATTTTGAAGCTCCTCATATTTTTCACACATTTTCATGCTCTTCATGTTTTTCAGCACCGTTTCATGCTCCTCTTATTTTTCAGAACGTTCCATGCTCCTTTTATTTTTCAGACCGTTTCGTGCTCCCCTTATTTTTCAGACCGATTCATGCTCCTCATCTTTTTGACACGTTTTCATGCTCTTCATGTTTTTCAACACCGTTTCATGCTCCTCCTATTTTTCATACCCTTTCATGCTCTTCATATTTTTGACACGGTTTGAAGCTCTTCATGTTTTTCAATACCGTTTCATGCTCTTCCCATTTTTCATACCGTTTCATCCTCTCCTATTTTCAGACCGTTTCATGCTCCTCATATTTTTACACATTTTGAAGTTCCTCATATTTTTCACACATTTTGATGCTCTTCAAGTTTTTCAACACCGTGGCATGCTCCTCCTGTTTTTCAGACAGTTTCATGCTCCTCATATTTTTGACACCTTTTGAAGCTCTTCATATTTTTCACACATTTTCAGGCTCTTCATGTTTTTCAACAGGGTTTCATGCTCCTCCTTTTTATCAAACAATATCATGCTCCTCATATTTTTGACACCTTTTGAATCTCTTCATATTTCTCACACATTTTTATGCTCTTCATGTTTTTCAACACCGTTTCATGCTCCTCCTACTTTTCAGACCGTTTTATGCTTCTCATATTTTTGAGATCTTTTGAAGGTCTTCATGTTTTTCAACACCGTTTCATGCTCTTCCTATTTTTAGACCGTTTCATGCTCCTCATATTTTCCAGAACGTTTAATGCTCCTCTTATTTTTGACACCTTTTCAAGCTCTTTATGTTTTTCAAAACCGTTTCATGCTCCTCCTATTATTCAGACCGTTTCATGCTCCCCATATTTTTGATTACTTTTGAAGCTCTTCATATATTTCACACCTTTTCAAGCTCTTCATGTTTTTCAAAACCATTTCATGCTCCTCCTATTTTTCAGACCGTTTCATGCTCCTGATATTTTTGACGCCTTTTGAAGCTCTTCATATTTTTCACACCTTTTCAGGCTCTTCATGATTTTCAACACCGTTTCATGCTCCTCCTTTTTTTCAGACCGTTTCATGCTTCTCATATTTTTGACACCTTTAGATGCTCTTCATGTTTTTCAACAGCGTTTCATGCTCCTCCTATTTTTCAGACCGTTTCATGCTCCTCCTATTTTCAGACTGTTTCATGCTCCTCATATTTTTGATACTTTTTGAAGCTCTTCATAATTTACACACCTTTTCATGCTCTTGATGTTTTTCAACACCGGTTCATGCTCCTGCTATGTTTCAGACCGTTTCATGCTCCTCATATTTTTCAGACCGTTTCACTCTCCTCATATTTTTGACACGTTTTGAAGCTCATCATGTTTTTCAACACCGTTTCATGCTCCTCCTATTTTTCAGACCATTTCGTGCTCCTCATATATTTGACACCTTTTGAAGCTCTTCTTATTTTTTACATCTTTTCATGTTCTTGATGTTTTTCAACACCGTTTCATGCTCCTCCTATTTTTCAGACCATTTCATGCTCCTCATATTTTTGTCACCTTTTGAAGCTCTTCATATTTTTGACACCTTTTCATGCTCTTCATGTTTTTCAACACCGTTTCATGCTCCTCTTATTTTTCAGACCGTTTCATGCTTCTCATATTTTTTATACCTTTTTAAGCTCTTCATGATTTTCAACACCGTATCATGCTCCTCCTATTTTTCAGACCGTTTCATGCTCCTCATATTTTTGATTACTTTTGAAGCTCTTCATATTTTTCACACATTTTCATGCTCTTTTTGTTTTTCAAAACTGTTTCATGCTCCTCCTATTTTTCAGACCGCTTATTCCTCCTCATATTTTTGACACCTTTTGAAGCTCTTCATATTTTTCACACCTTTTCAAGCTCTTCATGTTTTTCAAAAGCGTTTCATGCTCCTCCTATTTTTCAGACCGTTTCATGCTCCTCATATTTTTGACACCTTTTGAAGCTCTTCATATTTTTCACACTATTTCATGCTCTTCATGTTTTTCAACACCGTTTCATGCTACTTCTATTTTTCAAATCGTTTCATGCTCCTCATATTTTCCAGACCGTTTAATGCTCCTCTTATTTTTGACACCTTTTCAAGCTCTTTATGTTTTTCAAAACCGTTTCATGCTCCTCCTATTTTTCAGACCGTTTCATGCTCCTGATATTTTTGACACCTTTTGAAGCTCTTCATATTTTTCTCACCCTTTCAGGCTCTTCATGATTTTCAACACCGTTTCATGCTCCTCCTATTTTTCAGACCGTTTCATGCTCCTCATATTTTTGATACTTTTTGAAGCTCTTCATAATTTACACACCTTTTCATGCTCTTGATGTTTTTCAACACCGGTTCATGCTCCTGCTATGTTTCAGACCGTTTCATGCTCCTCATATTTTTCAGACCGTTTCACTCTCCCCATATTTTTGACACGTTTTGAAGCTCATCATGTTTTTCAACACCGTTTCATGCTCCTCCTATTTTTCAGACCGTTTCATGCTCCTCCTATTTTTAGACTGTTTCATGCTTTTCTTATTTTTCAGCCCGTTTCATGCTCCTCATATTTTTGAGAACTTTTGAAGCTCTTCATGTTTTTCAAAACCGTTTTACGCTCCTCCTATTTTTCAGACCGTTTCATGCTCCTCCTTTTTTTTCAGACCGTTTTGTGCTTCTCATATTTTTGACACATTTTGAAGCTCTTCATAATTTACACACCTTTTCATGCTCTTGATGTTTTTCAACACCGGTTCATGCTCCTCCTATGTTTCAGACCGTTTCTGCTCCTCATAATTTTCAGACCGTTTCACTCTCCTCATATTTTTGACACGTTTTGAAGCTCATCATGTTTTTCAACACCGTTACATGCTCCTCCAATTTTTCAGACCATTTAATGCTCCTCATATTTTTGACACCTTTTGAAGCTCTTCATATTTTTGACACCTTTTGAAGCTCTTCATGTTTTTCAACACAGTTTCATGCTCCTCCTATTTTTCAGATCGTTTCTCTCTCCTTATATATTTCAGTCCGTTTCATGCTTCTCATGTTTTTGACACGTTCTGAAGCCCTTCATGTTTTTCAAATCCGTTTCATGCTCCTCCTAATTTTTAGACCGTTTCATGCTCCTCCTATTTTCAGACCGTTTCGTGCTCCTCATATATTTGACACCTTTTGAAGCTCTTCATATTTTTCACACCTTTTAAGGCTCTTCCTATTTTCCAACACGTTTCATGCTCCTCCTATTTATCAAACCATATCATGCACCTCATATTTTTGACACCTTTTGAAGCTCTTCATATTTCTCACACGTTTTCATGCTCTTCATGTTTTTCAGCACCGTTTCATGCTCGTCCTACTTTTCCGAGCGTTTCATCCTCCTCATATTTTTACACCTTTTGAAGCTCTTCATATTTTTCACACCTTTTCAGGCTCTTCATGTTATTCAACACCGTGGCATGCTCCTCCTGTTTTTCAGACCGTTTCATGCTCCTCATATTGTTGACACTTTTTGAAGCTCTTCATATTTCTCACACCTTTTCAGGCTCTTCATATTTTTCAACACCGTTTTATGCTCCTCCTATTTTTCAGACCGTTTCATGATCGTCATATTTTTCAGACCGTTTCATGCTCCCATATTTTTGACACCTTTTGATGCTCATCATTTTCTCACACCTTTTCATGCTCTTCATGTTTTTCAACACCGTTTCATGTTCCTTCTACTTTTCAGACTGTTTTATGCTCCTCATATTTTTGAGATCTTTCGAAGGTCTTCATGTTTTTCACCACCGTTTCATGCTCCTCCATTTTTCAGACCGTTTCATGCTCCTCCTATTTTTAGACCGTTTCATGCTCCTCATATTTTCCAAATCGTTTATTGCTCCTCTTATTTTTGACACGTTTTGAAGCTCTTCATGTTTTCCAACACCGTTTCTTGCTCCTCCTATTTTTGAGATCGTTTCGTGCTCCTCATATTTTTGACACCTTTAGAAGCTCTTCATATTTTTCACACTATTTCATGCTCTTCGTGTTTTTCAACACCATTTCATGCTCCTACTATTTTTCAGACCGTTTCATGCTCCTCATATTTTTGACACCTTTGATGCTCTTCATGATTTTCAACATCGTTTTATGCTCCTCCTATTTTTCAGACCGTTTAATGCTCCTCCTATTTACAGACCGTTTCATGCTCCTCATGTTTTTCAGAATGTTTCATGTTCCTCATATTTTTGACACCTTTTAAAGCTCTTCATATTTTTCACACTTTTTCATGCTCTTCATGTATTTCAACACCGTTTCATGCTCCTCATATTTTTCAGACCGTTTCATGCTCCTCATATATCAGACCGTTTCATGCTCCTCATATTTTTGACACCTTTTGAAGCTCTTCATGTTTTTCACCACCGTTTCATGCTCCTCCTATTTTTCAGACCGTTTCATGCTCCTCATATTATCAGACCGTTTCATGCTCCTCTTATTTTTGACACCTTTTGAAGCTCTTCATGTTTTTAAACACCGTTTCATGCTCCTTCTATTTTTCAGACCGTTTCATACTCCTCATATTTTTCACACAGTTTGACGATCTTCATGTTTTTCAACACCGTTTCATGCTCTTCCCATTTTTCAGACCGTTTCATCCTCTCCTATTTTCAGACAGTTTCATGCTCTCATATTTTTGCCACCTTTTGAAGTTCTTCACGTTTTTCAAAACCGTTTCATGCTCCTCCTATTTTTCAGACTGTCTCATGCTCCTCATATTTTGGACACCTTTTGTAGCTCTTCATATTTTTCCCACCTTTTCAGGCTCTTCATGTTTTTCAACACCACTTCATGCTCCTCTTATTTTTCAGTCTGTTTCATGCTCCTCATATTTTTGACACCTTTTGAAGTCCTTCATATATTTCACACATTTTCAGGCTCTTCATGTTTTTCAACACCGCTTCATGCTCCTCCTATTTTTCAGACCGTTTCATGCTCCTCATATTTTTGACAGCTTTTGAAGCTCTTCATATTTTTCACAACTTTTAATGCTCTTCATGTTTTTGAACACCACTTCATGCTCCTCCTATTTGTCAGACCGTTTCATGCTCCTCATATATTTGACACCTTTTGAAGCTCTTCATATATTTCCCACCTTTTCAGGCACTTTATGTTTTTCAACACTGCTTCATGCTCCTCCTATTTTTCAGAACGTTTCATGTTCCTCATATTTTTGACACCCTTTGAAGCTCTTCATATTTTTCACACCTTTTCAGGTTCTTCTTGTTTTTGAACACCGTTTCATGCTCCTCATATTTTTGACACCTTTTGAAGCTCTTCATATTTTTCACACATTTTCAGGCTCTTCATGTTTTTCACCTTCGCTTCATGCTCCTCCTATTTTTCAGACCGTTTCATGCTCCTCACATTTTTCACACCTTTTGAAGCTCTTCATATTTTTCACACCTTTTCAGGCTCTTCATGTTTATGAACACCGCTTCATGCTCCTCATATTTTTGACACCTTTTGAAACTCTTCATATTTTTCAGACCTTTTCATGCTCTTCATGTCCTCAACACCGTTTCATGCTCCTCCTATTTTTGAAACCATTTCATGCTCCTCATATTTTTGACACATTTTGAAGCTCTTCATACTTTTCACACCTTTTCAGGCTCTTCATGTTTTTCAACACCGCTTCATGCTTCTCCTATTTTTCAGACCGTTTCATGCTCCTCATATTTTTGCCACCTTTTGAAGATCTTCATATTTTTCATAACTTTTAATGCTCTTCATGTTTTTCAATACCACTTCATGCTCCTCCTATTTTTCAGACCGTTTCATGCTCCTCATATTTTTTACACCTTTTAAAGCTCTTCATATTTTTCACACCTTTTCTTGCTCTTCATGTTTTTCAACACCTTTTCATGCTCCTCCTATTTTTCAGACCGTTTCATGCTCCTCATATTTTTGACACCTTTTGAAGATTTTCATATTTTTCACTCCTTTTCAGGGTCGTCATGTTTTTCCACACCCCTTCATGCTCCTCCTATTTTTCAGACCGTTTCATGCTGCTCATATTTTTGACACCTTTTGAACCTCTTCATATATTTCACACCTTTTAAGCTCTTCATATTTTTCACACCATTTCAGGCTCTTCAAATTTTTCAACACCGTTTCATGCTCCTCATATTTTTCAGACCATTTCATGCTCCTCATATTTTTTACACCTTTTGAAGCTCTTCATATTTTTCACAACTTTTCAGGGTCGTCATGTTTTTCAACACAGCTTCATGCTCCTCCCATTTTTCAGACCGTTTCATGCTCCTCATATTTTTGACGCATTCTCAAGATCTTCATATTTTTCACACCTTTTCAGGCTCTTCATGTTTTTCGATACCACTTCATGCTCCTCCTATTTTTCAGACCGTTTCATGCTCCTCATGTTTTTTACACCTTTTGAAGCTCTTCATATTTTTCACATCTTTTCAGGCTCTTCATGTTTTTCAATACCACTTCATGCTCCTCCTATTTTTCAGACCGTTTCATGCTCCTCACATTTTTCACACCTTTTGAAGCTCTTCATATTTTTCACTCCTTTTCAGGCTCTTCATGTTTATGAACACCGCTTCATGCTCCTCATATTTTTGACACCTGTTGAAACTCTTCATATTTTTCAGTCCTTTTCATTCTCTTCATGTCCTCAACACCGTTTCATGCTCCTCCTTTTTGAAACCATTTCATGCTCCTCATATTTTTGACACCTTTTGAAGCTCTTCATACTTTTCACACCTTTTCAGACTCTTCATGTTTTTGAACAGCACTTCATGCTCCTACTATTTTTCAGACCGTTACATGATCCTCATATTTTTGACACCTTTAGAAGCTCTTCATATTTTTCACAACTTTCAATACTCTTCGTGTTTTTGAACGCCGCTTCATGCTCCTCCTATTTGTCAGACCGTTTCATGCTCCTCATATATTTGACACCTTTTGAAGCTCTTCATATTTTTCACAACTTTTCAGGCTCTTCATGTTTTTCAACACCGCTTCATGCTCCTCCTATTTTTCAGACCGTTTCATGCTCCTCACATTTTTCACACCTTTTGAAGCTCTTCATATTTTTCACACCTTTTCAGGCTCTTCATGTTTTTCAACACCGCTTCATGCTTCTCCTATTTTTCAGACCGTTTCATGCTCCTCATATATTGACACCTTTTGAAGCTCTTCATATTTTTGACACGTTTTCAGGCTCTTCATGTTTTTCAATACCACTTCATGCTCCTCCTATTTTTCAGACCGTTTCATGCTCCTCATATTTTTTACACCTTTTGAAGCTCTTCATATTTTACACACCTTTTCTTGTTCTTCATGTTTTTCAACACCTTTTCATGCTCCTCCTATTTTCCAGATCGTTTCATGCTCCTCATATTTTTGACACCTTTTGAAGCTTTTCATATATTTCACCTTTTCAGGGTCGTCATATTTTTCAACACCCCTTCATGCTCCTCCTATTTTTCAGACCGTTTCATGCTGCTCATATTTTTGACACCTTTTGAACCTCTTCAATTATTTCACACCTTTTAAGCTCTTCATATTTTTCACACCTTTTCAGGCTCTTCAAATTTTTGAATACCGTTTCATGCTCCTCATATTTTTCAGACCATTTCATGCTCCTCATATTTTTCACACCTTTTGAAGCTCTTCATTTATTTCACACCTTTTAAGCTCTTCACATTTTTCACAACTTTTCAGGCTCTTCATGTTTTTCAACACCGCTTCATGCTCCTCCTATTTTTCAGACCGTTTCATGCTCCTCACATTTTTCACACCTTTTGAAGCTCTTCATATTTTTCACACCTTTTCAGGCTCTTCATGTTTTTCAATGCCGCTTCATGCTTCTCCTATTTTTCAGACCGTTTCATGCTCCTCATATTTTTGACACCTTTTGAAGCTCTTTTTATTTTTCACACCTTTTCAGGTTCTTCATGTTTTTGAACACCGTTTCATGCTCCTCATATTTTAACACCTTTTGAAACTCTTCATATTTTTCACACATTTTCAGGCTCTTCATGTTTTCAACACCCCTTCATGCTCCTTCTATTTTTCATACCGTTTATTGCTCCTCATATATTTGACACCTTATGAAGCTCCTCATATTTTTCACACCTTTTGAAGCTCTTCATATTTTTCACACGTTTTCAGGCTCTTCATGATTTTCAACACCGCTTCTTGATGCTCCTATTTTTCAGAACGTTTCATGCTCCTAATATTTTTAACACCTTTTGAAGCTCTTCGTATTTTTCACAACTTTTCAGGCTCTTCGTGTTTTTGAAAACCGTTTCATGCTCCTCCTATTTTTCAGACCGTTTCATGCTGCTCATATTTTTGACACCTTTTGAAGCTCTTCATATTTTTCACACCTTTTCAGGCTCTTCGTGTTTTTGAAAACCGTTTCATGCTCCTCCTATTTTTCAGACCTTTTCATGCTCCTCATATTTTTGACACCTTTTGAAGCTCTTCATATATTTCACACCTTTTCAGGCTCTTCATGTTTTTGAAAACCGCTTCACGCTCCTCCTATTTTTAACACCTTTTGAAGCTCTTCAGTTTTTTCAAACGTTTTCAGGCTCTTCATGTTTTTCAACACAGCTTCATGCTCCTCCTATTTTTCAGACCTTTTAATGCTCCTCATGTATTTCACACCTTTTGAAGCTCTTCATATTTTTCACACCTTTTCATGCTGTTCATGTTTTTGAACACCGTTTCATGATCCTCCTGTTTTGCAGACCATTTCGTGCTCCTCATATTTTTGACACCTTTTGAAGCTCTTCATATTTTTCACACCTTTTCAGGCTCTTCATGTTTTTCAACACCGCTTCATGCTCCTCCTATTTTTCAGACCTTTTAATGCTCCTCATGTATTTCACATCTTTTGAAGCTCTTCATATTTTTCACACCTTTTTAGGCTCTTCATGTTTTTCAACACAGCTTCATGCTCCTCCTGTTTTTCAGACCGTTTCATGCTCCTCATATTGTTGACACTTTTTGAAGCTCTTCATATTTCTCACACCTTTTCAGGCTCTTCATATTTTTCAACACCGTTTTATGCTCCTCCTATTTTTCAGACCGTTTCATGATCGTCATATTTTTCAGACCGTTTCATGCTCCCATATTTTTGACACCTTTTGATGCTCATCATTTTCTCACACCTTTTCATGCTCTTCATGTTTTTCAACACCGTTTCATGTTCCTTCTACTTTTCAGACTGTTTTATGCTCCTCATATTTTTGAGATCTTTCGAAAGTCTTCATGTTTTTCACCACCGTTTCATGCTCCTCCATTTTTCAGACCGTTTCATGCTCCTCCTATTTTTAGACCGTTTCATGCTCCTCATATTTTCCAAATCGTTTATTGCTCCTCTTATTTTTGACACGTTTTGAAGCTCTTCATGTTTTCCAACACCGTTTCTTGCTCCTCCTATTTTTGAGATCGTTTCGTGCTCCTCATATTTTTGACACCTTTAGAAGCTCTTCATATTTTTCACACTATTTCATGCTCTTCGTGTTTTTCAACACCATTTCATGCTCCTACTATTTTTCAGACCGTTTCATGCTCCTCATATTTTTGACACCTTTGATGCTCTTCATGATTTTCAACATCGTTTTATGCTCCTCCTATTTTTCAGACCGTTTAATGCTCCTCCTATTTACAGACCGTTTCATGCTCCTCATGTTTTTCAGAATGTTTCATGTTCCTCATATTTTTGACACCTTTTAAAGCTCTTCATATTTTTCACACTTTTTCATGCTCTTCATGTATTTCAACACCGTTTCATGCTCCTCATATTTTTCAGACCGTTTCATGCTCCTCATATATCAGACCGTTTCATGCTCCTCATATTTTTGACACCTTTTGAAGCTCTTCATGTTTTTCACCACCGTTTCATGCTCCTCCTATTTTTCAGACCGTTTCATGCTCCTCATATTATCAGACCGTTTCATGCTCCTCTTATTTTTGACACCTTTTGAAGCTCTTCATGTTTTTAAACACCGTTTCATGCTCCTTCTATTTTTCAGACCGTTTCATACTCCTCATATTTTTCACACAGTTTGACGATCTTCATGTTTTTCAACACCGTTTCATGCTCTTCCCATTTTTCAGACCGTTTCATCCTCTCCTATTTTCAGACAGTTTCATGCTCTCATATTTTTGCCACCTTTTGAAGTTCTTCACGTTTTTCAAAACCGTTTCATGCTCCTCCTATTTTTCAGAACGTTTCATGCTCCTCCTATTTTTCAGACTGTCTCATGCTCCTCATATTTTGGACACCTTTTGTAGCTCTTCATATTTTTCCCACCTTTTCAGGCTCTTCATGTTTTTCAACACCACTTCATGCTCCTCTTATTTTTCAGTCTGTTTCATGCTCCTCATATTTTTGACACCTTTTGAAGTCCTTCATATATTTCACACATTTTCAGGCTCTTCATGTTTTTCAACACCGCTTCATGCTCCTCCTATTTTTCAGACCGTTTCATGCTCCTCATATTTTTGACAGCTTTTGAAGCTCTTCATATTTTTCACAACTTTTAATGCTCTTCATGTTTTTGAACACCACTTCATGCTCCTCCTATTTGTCAGACCGTTTCATGCTCCTCATATATTTGACACCTTTTGAAGCTCTTCATATATTTCCCACCTTTTCAGGAACTTTATGTTTTTCAACACTGCTTCATGATCCTCCTATTTTTCAGAACGTTTCATGTTCCTCATATTTTTGACACCCTTTGAAGCTCTTCATATTTTTCACACCTTTTCAGGTTCTTCTTGTTTTTGAACACCGTTTCATGCTCCTCATATTTTTGACACCTTTTGAAGCTCTTCATATTTTTCACACATTTTCAGGCTCTTCATGTTTTTCACCTTCGCTTCATGCTCCTCCTATTTTTCAGACCGTTTCATGCTCCTCACATTTTTCACACCTTTTGAAGCTCTTCATATTTTTCACTCCTTTTCAGGCTCTTCATGTTTATGAACACCGCTTCATGCTCCTCATATTTTTGACACCTTTTGAAACTCTTCATATTTTTCAGACCTTTTCATGCTCTTCATGTCCTCAACACCGTTTCATGCTCCTCCTATTTTTGAAACCATTTCATGCTCCTCATATTTTTGACACATTTTGAAGCTCTTCATACTTTTCACACCTTTTCAGGCTCTTCATGTTTATGAACACCGCTTCATGCTCCTCATATTTTTGCCACCTTTTGAAGATCTTCATATTTTTCAGACCTTTTCATGCTCTTCATGTCCTCAACACCGTTTCATGTTCCTCCTATTTTTGAAACCATTTCATGCTCCTCATATTTTTGACACATTTTGAAGCTCTTCATACTTTTCACACCTTTTCAGCTCTTCATGTTTTTCAACACCACTTCATGCTTCTCCTATTTTTCAGACCGTTTCATGCTCCTCATATTTTTGCCACCTTTTGAAGATCTTCATATTTTTCATAACTTTTAATGCTCTTCATGTTTTTCAATACCACTTCATGCTCCTCCTATTTTTCAGACCGTTTCATGCTCCTCATATTTTTTACACCTTTTAAAGCTCTTCATATTTTTCACACCTTTTCTTGCTCTTCATGTTTTTCAACACCTTTTCATGCTCCTCCTATTTTTCAGACCGTTTCATGCTCCTCATATTTTTGACACCTTTTGAAGCTTTTCATATTTTTCACACCTTTTCAGGCTCTTCATGTTTATGAACACCGCTTCATGCTCCTCATATTTTTGCCACCTTTTGAAGATCTTCATATTTTTCAGACCTTTTCATGCTCTTCATGTCCTCAACACCGTTTCATGCTCCTCCTATTTTTGAAACCATTTCATGCTCCTCATATTTTTGACACATTTTGAAGCTCTTCATACTTTTCACACCTTTTCAGGCTCTTCATGTTTTTCAACACCACTTCATGCTTCTCCTATTTTTCAGACCGTTTCATGCTCCTCATATTTTTGCCACCTTTTGAAGATCTTCATATTTTTCATAACTTTTAATGATCTTCATGTTTTTCAATACCACTTCATGCTCCTCCTATTTTTCAGACCGTTTCATGCTCCTCATATTTTTTACACCTTTTAAAGCTCTTCATATTTTTCACACCTTTTCTTGCTCTTCATGTTTTTCAATACCACTTCATGCTCCTCCTATTTTTCAGACCGTTTCATGCTCCTCATATTTTTGACACCTTTTGAAGCTTTTCATATTTTTCACACCTTTTCAGGGTCGTCATCTTTTTCCACACCCCTTCATGCTCCTCCTATTTTTCAGACCGTTTCATGCTGCTCATATTTTTGACACCTTTTGAACCTCTTCATATATTTCACACCTTTTAAGCTCTTCATATTTTTCACACCATTTCAGGCTCTTCAAATTTTTGAACACCGTTTCATGCTCCTCATATTTTTCAGACCATTTCATGCTCCTCATATATTTGACACCTTTTGAAGCTCTTCATATTTTTCACAACTTTTCAGGGTCGTCATGTTTTTCAACACCGCTTCATGCTCCTCCCATTTTTCAGACCGTTTCATGCTCCTCATATTTTTGACGCATTCTCAAGATCTTCATATTTTTCACACCTTTTCAGGCTCTTCATGTTTTTCAATACCACTTCATGCTCCTCCTATTTTTCAGACCGTTTCATGCTCCTCATGTTTTTTACACCTTTTGAAGCTCTTCATATTTTTCACTCCTTTTCAGGCTCTTCATGTTTATGAACACCGCTTCATGCTCCTCATATTTTTGACACCTGTTGAAACTCTTCATATTTTTCAGTCCTTTTCATTCTCTTCATGTCCTCAACACCGTTTCATGCTCCTCCTTTTTGAAACCATTTCATGCTCCTCATATTTTTGACACCTTTTGAAGCTCTTCATACTTTTCACACCTTTTCAGACTCTTCATGTTTTTGAACAGCACTTCATGCTCCTACTATTTTTCAGACCGTTACATGATCCTCATATTTTTGACACCTTTAGAAGCTCTTCATATTTTTCACAACTTTTAATACTCTTCGTGTTTTTGAACACCGCTTCATGCTCCTCCTATTTGTCAGACCGTTTCATGCTCCTCATATATTTGACACCTTTTGAAGCTCTTCATATTTTTCACAACTTTTCAGGCTCTTCATGTTTTTCAACACCGCTTCATGCTCCTCCTATTTTTCAGACCGTTTCATGCTCCTCACATTTTTCACACCTTTTGAAGCTCTTCATATTTTTCACACCTTTTCAGGCTCTTCATGTTTTTCAACACCGCTTCATGCTTCTCCTATTTTTCAGACCGTTTCATGCTCCTCATATATTGACACCTTTTGAAGCTCTTCATATTTTTGACACCTTTTCAGGCTCTTCATGTTTTTCAATACCACTTCATGCTCCTCCTATTTTTCAGACCGTTTCATGCTCCTCATATTTTTTACACCTTTTGAAGCTCTTCATATTTTACACACCTTTTCTTGCTCTTCATGTTTTTCAACACCTTTTCATGCTCCTCCTATTTTCCAGATCGTTTCATGCTCCTCATATTTTTGACACCTTTTGAAGCTTTTCATATATTTCACACCTTTTCAGGGTCGTCATGTTTTTCAACACCCCTTCATGCTCCTCCTATTTTTCAGACCGTTTCATGCTGCTCATATTTTTGACACCTTTTGAACCTCTTCAATTATTTCACACCTTTTAAGCTCTTCATATTTTTCACACCTTTTCAGGCTCTTCAAATTTTTGAATTCCGTTTCATGCTCCTCATATTTTTCAGACCATTTCATGCTCCTCATATTTTTCACACCTTTTGAAGCTCTTCATTTATTTCACACCTTTTAAGCTCTTCACATTTTTCACAACTTTTCAGGCTCTTCATGTTTTTCAACACCGCTTCATGCTCCTCCTATTTTTCAGACCGTTTCATGCTCCTCACATTTTTCACACCTTTTGAAGCTCTTCATATTTTTCACACCTTTTCAGGCTCTTCACGTTTTTCAATGCCGCTTCATGCTTCTCCTATTTTTCAGACCGTTTCATGCTCCTCATATTTTTGACACCTTTTGAAGCTCTTTTTATTTTTCACACCTTTTCAGGTTCTTCATGTTTTTGAACATCGTTTCATGCTCCTCATATTTTAACACCTTTTGAAACTCTTCATATTTTTCACACATTTTCAGGCTCTTCATGTTTTCAACACCCCTTCATGCTCCTTCTATTTTTCATACCGTTTATTACTCCTCATATATTTGACACCTTATGAAGCTCCTCATATTTTTCACACCTTTTGAAGCTCTTCATATTTTTCACACGTTTTCAGGCTCTTCATGTTTTTCAACACCGCTTCTTGATGCTCCTATTTTTCAGAACGTTTCATGCTCCTAATATTTTTAACACCTTTTGAAGCTCTTCGTATTTTTCACAACTTTTCAGGCTCTTCGTGTTTTTGAAAACCGTTTCATGCTCCTCCTATTTTTCAGACCGTTTCATGCTGCTCATATTTTTGACACCTTTTGAAGCTCTTCATATTTTTCACACCTTTTCAGGCTCTTCGTGTTTTTGAAAACCGTTTCATGCTCCTCCTATTTTTCAGACCTTTTCATGCTCCTCATATTTTTGACACCTTTTGAAGCTCTTCATATATTTCACACCTTTTCAGGCTCTTCATGTTTTTGAAAACCGCTTCACGCTCCTCCTATTTTTAACACCTTTTGAAGCTCTTCAGTTTTTTCAAACGTTTTCAGGCTCTTCATGTTTTTCAACACAGCTTCATGCTCCTCCTATTTTTCAGACCTTTTAATGCTCCTCATGTATTTCACACCTTTTGAAGCTCTTCATATTTTTCACACCTTTTCATGCTGTTCATGTTTTTGAACACCGTTTCATGATCCTCCTGTTTTGCAGACCATTTCGTGCTCCTCATATTTTTGACACCTTTTGAAGCTCTTCATATTTTTCACACCTTTTCAGGCTCTTCATGTTTTTCAACACCGCTTCATGCTCCTCCTATTTTTCAGACCTTTTAATGCTCCTCATGTATTTCACATCTTTTGAAGCTCTTCATATTTTTCACACCTTTTTAGGCTCTTCATGTTTTTCAACACAGCTTCATGCTCCTCCTGTTTTTCAGACCGTTTCATGCTCCTCATATTGTTGACACTTTTTGAAGCTCTTCATATTTCTCACACCTTTTCAGGCTCTTCATATTTTTCAACACCGTTTTATTCTCCTCCTATTTTTCAGACCGTTTCTTGATCGTCATATTTTTCAGACCGTTTCATGCTCCCATATTTTTGACACCTTTTGATGCTCATCATTTTCTCACACCTTTTCATGCTCTTCATGTTTTTCAACACCGTTTCATGTTCCTTCTACTTTTCAGACTGTTTTATGCTCCTCATATTTTTGAGATCTTTCGAAGGTCTTCATGTTTTTCACCACCGTTTCATGCTCCTCCATTTTTCAGACCGTTTCATGCTCCTCCTATTTTTAGACCGTTTCATGCTCCTCATATTTTCCAAATCGTTTATTGCTCCTCTTATTTTTGACACGTTTTGAAGCTCTTCATGTTTTCCAACACCGTTTCTTGCTCCTCCTATTTTTGAGATCGTTTCGTGCTCCTCATATTTTTGACACCTTTAGAAGCTCTTCATATTTTTCACACTATTTCATGCTCTTCGTGTTTTTCAACACCATTTCATGCTCCTACTATTTTTCAGACCGTTTCATGCTCCTCATATTTTTGACACCTTTGATGCTCTTCATGATTTTCAACATCGTTTTATGCTCCTCCTATTTTTCAGACCGTTTAATGCTCCTCCTATTTACAGACCGTTTCATGCTCCTCATGTTTTTCAGAATGTTTTATGTTCCTCATACTTTTGACACCTTTTAAAGCTCTTCATATTTTTCACACTTTTTCATGCTCTTCATGTATTTCAACACCGTTTCATGCTCCTCATATTTTTCAGACCGTTTCATGCTCCTCATATATCAGACCGTTTCATGCTCCTCATATTTTTGACACCTTTTGAAGCTCTTCATGTTTTTCACCACCGTTTCATGCTCCTCCTATTTTTCAGACCGTTTCATGCTCCTCATATTATCAGACCGTTTCATGCTCCTCTTATTTTTGACACCTTTTGAAGCTCTTCATGTTTTTAAACACCGTTTCATGCTCCTTCTATTTTTCAGACCGTTTCATACTCCTCATATTTTTCACACAGTTTGACGATCTTCATGTTTTTCAACACCGTTTCATGCTCTTCCCATTTTTCAGACCGTTTCATCCTCTCCTATTTTCAGACAGTTTCATGCTCTCATATTTTTGCCACCTTTTGAAGTTCTTCACGTTTTTCAAAACCGTTTCATGCTCCTCCTATTTTTCAGAACGTTTCATGCTCCTCCTATTTTTCAGACTGTCTCATGCTCCTCATATTTTGGACACCTTTTGTAGCTCTTCATATTTTTCCCACCTTTTCAGGCTCTTCATGTTTTTCAACACCACTTCATGCTCCTCTTATTTTTCAGTCTGTTTCATGCTCCTCATATTTTTGACACCTTTTGAAGTCCTTCATATATTTCACACATTTTCAGGCTCTTCATGTTTTTCAACACCGCTTCATGCTCCTCCTATTTTTCAGACCGTTTCATGCTCCTCATATTTTTGACAGCTTTTGAAGCTCTTCATATTTTTCACAACTTTTAATGCTCTTCATGTTTTTGAACACCACTTCATGCTCCTCCTATTTGTCAGACCGTTTCATGCTCCTCATATATTTGACACCTTTTGAAGCTCTTCATATATTTCCCACCTTTTCAGGCACTTTATGTTTTTCAACACTGCTTCATGCTCCTCCTATTTTTCAGAACGTTTCATGTTCCTCATATTTTTGACACCCTTTGAAGCTCTTCATATTTTTCACACCTTTTCAGGTTCTTCTTGTTTTTGAACACCGTTTCATGCTCCTCATATTTTTGACACCTTTTGAAGCTCTTCATATTTTTCACACATTTTCAGGCTCTTCATGTTTTTCACCTTCGCTTCATGCTCCTCCTATTTTTCAGACCGTTTCATGCTCCTCACATTTTTCACACCTTTTGAAGCTCTTCATATTTTTCACACCTTTTCAGGCTCTTCATGTTTATGAACACCGCTTCATGCTCCTCATATTTTTGACACCTTTTGAAACTCTTCATATTTTTCAGACCTTTTCATGCTCTTCATGTCCTCAACACCGTTTCATGCTCCTCCTATTTTTGAAACCATTTCATGCTCCTCATATTTTTGACACATTTTGAAGCTCTTCATACTTTTCACAACTTTTCAGGCTCTTCATGTTTTTCAACACCGCTTCATGCTTCTCCTATTTTTCAGACCGTTTCATGCTCCTCATATTTTTGCCACCTTTTGAAGATCTTCATATTTTTCATAACTTTTAATGCTCTTCATGTTTTTCAATACCACTTCATGCTCCTCCTATTTTTCAGACCGTTTCATGCTCCTCATATTTTTTACACCTTTTAAAGCTCTTCATATTTTTCACACCTTTTCTTGCTCTTCATGTTTTTCAACACCTTTTCATGCTCCTCCTATTTTTCAGACCGTTTCATGCTCCTCATATTTTTGACACCTTTTGAACCTCTTCATATATTTCACACCTTTTAAGCTCTTCATATTTTTCACACCATTTCATGCTCTTCAAATTTTTGAACACCGTTTCATGCTCCTCATATTTTTCAGACCATTTCATGCTCCTCATATATTTGACACCTTTTGAAGCTCTTCATATTTTTCACAACTTTTCAGGGTCGTCATGTTTTTCAACACCGCTTCATGCTCCTCCCATTTTTCAGACCGTTTCATGCTCCTCATATTTTTGACACCTGTTGAAACTCTTCATATTTTTCAGTCCTTTTCATTCTCTTCATGTCCTCAACACCGTTTCATGCTCCTCCTTTTTGAAACCATTTCATGCTCCTCATATTTTTGACACCTTTTGAAGTTCTTCATACTTTTCACACCTTTTCAGACTCTTCATGTTTTTGAACAGCACTTCATGCTCCTACTATTTTTCAGACCGTTACATGATCCTCATATTTTTGACACCTTTAGAAGCTCTTCATATTTTTCACAACTTTTAATACTCTTCGTGTTTTTGAACACCGCTTCATGCTCCTCCTATTTGTCAGACCGTTTCATGCTCCTCATATATTTGACACCTTTTGAAGCTCTTCATATTTTTCACAACTTTTCAGGCTCTTCATGTTTTTCAACACCGCTTCATGCTCCTCCTATTTTTCAGACCGTTTCATGCTCCTCACATTTTTCACACCTTTTGAAGCTCTTCATATTTTTCACACCTTTTCAGGCTCTTCATGTTTTTCAACACCGCTTCATGCTTCTCCTATTTTTCAGACCGTTTCATGCTCCTCATATATTGACACCTTTTGAAGCTCTTCATATTTTTGACACCTTTTCAGGCTCTTCATGTTTTTCAATACCACTTCATGCTCCTCCTATTTTTCAGACCGTTTCATGCTGCTCATATTTTTGACACCTTTTGAACCTCTTCAATTATTTCACACCTTTTAAGCTCTTCATATTTTTCACACCTTTTCAGGCTCTTCAAATTTTTGAATACCGTTTCATGCTCCTCATATTTTTCAGACCATTTCATGCTCCTCATATTTTTCACACCTTTTGAAGCTCTTCATTTATTTCACACCTTTTAAGCTCTTCACATTTTTCACAACTTTTCAGGCTCTTCATGTTTTTCAACACCGCTTCATGCTCCTCCTATTTTTCAGACCGTTTCATGCTCCTCACATTTTTCACACCTTTTGAAGCTCTTCATATTTTTCACACCTTTTCAGGCTCTTCATGTTTTTCAATGCCGCTTCATGCTTCTCCTATTTTTCAGACCGTTTCATGCTCCTCATATTTTTGACACCTTTTGAAGCTCTTTTTATTTTTCACACCTTTTCAGGTTCTTCATGTTTTTGAACATCGTTTCATGCTCCTCATATTTTAACACCTTTTGAAACTCTTCATATTTTTCACACATTTTCAGGCTCTTCATGTTTTCAACACCCCTTCATGCTCCTTCTATTTTTCATACCGTTTATTGCTCCTCATATATTTGACACCTTATGAAGCTCCTCATATTTTTCACACCTTTTGAAGCTCTTCATATTTTTCACACGTTTTCAGGCTCTTCATGTTTTTGAACACCGCTTCTTGATGCTCCTATTTTTCAGAACGTTTCATGCTCCTAATATTTTTAACACCTTTTGAAGCTCTTCGTATTTTTCACAACTTTTCAGGCTCTTCGTGTTTTTGAAAACCGTTTCATGCTCCTCCTATTTTTCAGACCGTTTCATGCTGCTCATATTTTTGACACCTTTTGAAGCTCTTCATATTTTTCACACCTTTTCAGGCTCTTCATGTTTTTGAAAACCGCTTCACGCTCCTCCTATTTTTAACACCTTTTGAAGCTCTTCAGTTTTTTCAAACGTTTTCAGGCTCTTCATGTTTTTCAACACAGCTTCATGCTCCTCCTATTTTTCAGACCTTTTAATGCTCCTCATGTATTTCACACCTTTTGAAGCTCTTCATATTTTTCACACCTTATCACGCTGTTCATGTTTTGAACACCGTTTCATGATCCTCCTGTTTTGCAGACCATTTCATGCTCCTCATATTTTTGACACCTTTTGAAGCTCTTCATATTTTTCACACCTTTTCAGGCTCTTCATGTTTTTCAACACCGCTTCATGCTCCTCCTATTTTTCAGACCTTTTAATGCTCCTCATGTATTTCACATCTTTTGAAGCTCTTCATATTTTTCACACCTTTTTAGGCTCTTCATGTTTTTCAACACAGCTTCATGCTCCTCCTATTTTTCAGACCGTTTCATGCTCCTCATATTTTTGACAACTTTTGAAGCTCTTGATATTTTTCACAACTTTTCAGGCTCTTCATGTTTTTCAACACCGCTTCATGCTCCTCCTATTTTCAGACCGTTTCATGCTCCTCATATTTTTCACACCTTTTGAAGCTCTTCATATTTTTCAAACCTTTTCAGGCTCCTCATGTTTTTGAACACCGCTTCATGCTCCTCATACTTTTCAGATTGTTTCATCTTCCTCATATTTTTGACACCTTTTGAAGCTCTTCATATTTTTCACACCTTTTCAGGCTCTTCATGTTTTTGAAAAGCTTCATGCTCCTCCTATTTTTCACACCTTTTGAAGCTCTGCATATTTTACACACGTTTTCAGCCTCTTCATGTTTTTCAACACCGCTTCATGCTCCTCCTATTCTTCAGATCCTTTCAAGCTCCTCATATTTTTCCTCCTTTTGAAGCTGTTCGTATTTTTCACACCTTTTCAGGCTGTTCATGTTTTTGAACATTGCTTCATGCTCCTTCTATTTTTCAGGCCGTTTCATGCTCCTCATGTATTTCACACCTTTTGAAGCTCTTCATATTTTTCACACCTTTTCATGCTCTTCATGTTTTTGAACATTGCTTCATGCTCCTTCTATTTTTCAGGCCGTTTCATGCTCCTCATGTATTTCACACCTTTTGAAATTCTTCATATTTTTCAAACTTTTCCAAGCTCTTCATGTTTTTGAACACCAGTTCATGCTCCTCCTATTTTTCACACCTTTTGAAGCTCTTTATATTATTCACAGGTTTTCAGTCTCTGCATGTTTTTGAACACCGCTTCATGCTCCTCCTATTTTTCCGACCGTTTCATGCTCCTCATGCATTTCAAACCTTTTGAAGCTCTTCATATTTTGTACACCTTTTCAGGCTCTTCATGTTTTTCACAACCACTTCATGCTCATCCTATTTTTCTGATCGTTTCATGCTCCTCATATTTTTGACACCGTTTGAAGCTCTTCACATTTTTCACACCTTTTCAGGCTCCTCATGTTTTCGAACACCGCTTCATTATCCTCCTATTTTTCAGACTGTTTCATGCTCCTCATATTTTTGACACCTTTTGAAGCTCTTCATATTTTGCACACCTTCTAAGGCTCTTCATGTTTTTCAACACCACTTCATGCTGCTCCTGTTTTTCAGTCCGTTTCATGCACATCTCATTTTTGACACCTTTTGAAGCTCTTCATATTTTTCACACCTTTGCAGGCTCTTCATGTTTTTGAACATGGCTTCATGAACCTCATACTTTTCAGACCGTTTCATGCTCCTCATATTTTTGACATCTTTTGAAGCTCTTCATATATTTCACACCTTTTCATTCTCTTCATGTTTTTCAACACCACTTCATGCTCCTCCTATTTTTCAGAAGGTTTCATGCTCCTTATATATTTGACACCTTTTGAATCTCTTCATATTTTTCACACCTTTTCATGCTGTTCATGTTTTTGAACACCGTTTCATGATCCTCCTGTTTTTCAGACCGTTTCGTGCTCCTCATATTTTTGACACCTTTTGAAGCTCTTCATATTTTTCACACCTTTTCAGGCTCTTCATGTTTTTCAACACCGCTTCATGCTCCTCCTATTTTTCAGACCGTTTCATGCTCCTAATATTTTTAACACCTTTTGAAGCTCTTCGTATTTTTCACAACTTTTCAGGCTCTTCGTGTTTTTGAAAACCGTTTCATGCTCCTCCTATTTTTCAGACCGTTTCATGCTGCTCATATTTTTGACACCTTTTGAAGCTCTTCATATTTTTCACACCTTTTCAGGCTCTTCGTGTTTTTGAAAACCGTTTCATGCTCCTCCTATTTTTCAGATCTTTTCATGCTCCTCATATTTTTGACACCTTTTGAAGCTCTTCATATTTTTCACACCTTTTCAGCCTCTTCATGTTTTTGAATACCGCTTCATACCCCTCCTATTTTTCAGACCGTTTCATTCTCATCTCATTTTTGACAACTTTTGAAGCTCCTCATATTTTTCACACCTTTTGAAGCTCTTCATATTTTTCACACGTTTTCAGGCTCTTCATGTTTTTCAGCACCGCTTCTTGATGCTCCTATTTTTCAGAACGTTTCATGCTCCTAATATTTTTAACACCTTTTGAAGCTCTTCGTATTTTTCACAACTTTTCAGGCTCTTCGTGTTTTTGAAAACCGTTTCATGCTCCTCCTATTTTTCAGACCGTTTCATGCTGCTCATATTTTTGACACCTTTTGAAGCTCTTCATATTTTTCACACTTTTCAGGCTCTTCGTGTTTAGAAAACCATTTCATGCTCCTCCTATTTTCCAGACCGTTTCATGCTCCTCATATTTTTGACACCTTTTGAAGCTCTTCGTATTTTTCACACCTTTTAAGGCTCTTCATGTATTTCAACACCTTTTCATGCTCCTCCTATTTTTCAGATCCTTTAATGCTCCTCATATTTTTAACACCTTTTGAAGCTCTTCATATTTTTCACACTTTGCAGGCTGTTCATGTTTTTGAACACTGCTTCATGCTCCTCCTATTTTGCAGACCGTTTCATGCCCCTCATGTATTTCACACCTTTTGAAGCTCTTCATATTTTTCACACCTTTTCATGCTCTTCATGTTTTTGAACACCGCTTGATGCTCCTCCTATTTTTCAGACCGTTTCATGCTCCTCATATATTTGACACCTTTTGAAGCTCTTCATATTTTTCACACCTTTTCAGCCTCTTCATGTTTTTGAATACCGCGTCATACTCCTCCTATTTTTCAGACCGTTTCATTCTCATCTCATTTTTGACAACTTTTGAAGCTCCTCATATTTTTCACACCTTTTGAAGCTCTTCATATTTTTCACACGTTTTCAGGCTCTTCATGTTTTTCAACACCGCTTCTTGATGCTCCTATTTTTCAGAACGTTTCATGCTCCTAATATTTTTAACACCTTTTGAAGCTCTTCGTATTTTTCACAACTTTTCAGGCTCTTCGTGTTTTTGAAAACCGTTTCATGCTCCTCCTATTTTTCAGACCGTTTCATGCTGCTCATATTTTTGACACCTTTTGAAGCTCTTCATATTTTTCACACCTTTTCAGGCTCTTCGTGTTTTTGAAAACCGTTTCATGCTCCTCCTATTTTTCAGACCTTTTCATGCTCCTCATATTTTTGACACCTTTTGAAGCTCTTCATATATTTCACACCTTTTCAGGCTCTTCATGTTTTTGAAAACCGCTTCATGCTCCTCCTATTTTTAACACCTTTTGAAGCTCTTCAGTTTTTTCACACGTTTTCAGGCTCTTCATGTTTTTCAACACAGCTTCATGCTCCTCCTATTTTTCAGACCTTTTAATGCTCCTCATGTATTTCACACCTTTTGAAGCTCTTCATATTTTTCACACCTTTTCATGCTGTTCATGTTTTTGAACACCGCTTCATGCTCCTCCTATTTTTCAGACCGTTTCGTGCTCCTCATATTTTTGACACCTTTTGAAGCTCTTCATATTTTTCACAACTTTTCAGGCTCTTCATGTTTTTCAACACCGCTTCATGCTCCTCCTATTTTCAGACCGTTTCATGCTCCTCATATTTTTCACACCTTTTGAAGCTCTTCATATTTTTCAAACCTTTTCAGGCTCCTCATGTTTTTGAACACCACTTCATGCTCCTCATACTTTTCAGATTGTTTCATCTTCCTCATATTTTTGACACCTTTTGAAGCTCTTCATATTTTTCACACTTTTTCACGCTCTTCATGTTTTTGAACACCGCTTCATGCTTCTACTATTTTCAGACCGTTTCATGCTCCTCATGTTTTTCACACCATTTGAAGCTCTTCATATTTTTCACACCTTTTCAGGCTCTTCATGTTTTTGAAAACTGCTTCATGCTCCTCCTATTTTTCACACCTTTTGAAGCTCTGCATATTTTACACACGTTTTCAGGCTCTTCATGTTTTTCAACACCGCTTCATGCTCCTCCTATTCTTCAGATCCTTTCAAGCTCCTCATATTTTTCCTCCTTTTGAAGCTGTTCGTATTTTTCACACCTTTTCATGCTCTTCATGTTTTTGAGCATTGCTTCATGCTCCTTCTATTTTTCAGGCCGTTTCATGCTCCTCATGTATTTCACACCTTTTGAAATTCTTCATATTATTCAAACTTTTCCAAGCTCTTCATGTTTTTGAACACCGGTTCATGCTCCTCCTATTTTTCACACCTTTTGAAGCTCTTCATATTATTCACACGTTTTCAGTCTCTGCATGTTTTTGAACACCGCTTCATGCTCCTCCTATTTTTCCGACCGTTTCATGCTCCTCATGCATTTCAAACCTTTTGAAGCTCTTCATATTTTGTACACCTTTTCAGGCTCTTCATGTTTTTCACAACCACTTCATGCTCATCCTATTTTTCTGATCGTTTCATGCTCCTCATATTTTTGACACCGTTTGAAGCTCTTCATATTTTTCACACCTTTTCAGTCTCCTCATGTTTGCGAACACCGCTTCATTATCCTCCTATTTTTCAGACTGTTTCATGCTCCTCATATTTTTGACACCTTTTGAAGCTCTTCATATTTTGCACACCTTCTAAGGCTCTTCATGTTTTTCAACACCACTTCATGCTGCTCCTGTTTTTCAGTCCGTTTCATGCACATCTCATTTTTGACACCTTTTGAAGCTCTTCATATTTTTCACACCTTTTCAGGCTCTTCATGTTTTTGAACATCGCTTCATGAACCTCATACTTTTCAGACCGTTTCATGCTCCTCATATTTTTGACATCTTTTGAAGCTCTTCATATATTTCACACCTTTTCAGTCTCTTCATGTTTTTCAACACCACTTCATGCTCCTCCTATTTTTCAGAAGGTTTCATGCTCCTTATGTATTTGACACCTTTTGAATCTCTTCATATTTTTCACACCTTTTCTGGCTCTTCATGTTTTTGAACACTGTTTCATGCTCCTCCTATTTTTCAGACCGTTTCATGCTCCTCATATTTTTCACACCTTTTGAAGCTCTTCATGTTTTTCACAGCTTTTCAGGTTGTTGACATTTTTGAACACCGCTTCATGCTCCTTCTATTTTTCAGACCGTTTCATGCTCCTCTTGTATTTCACACATTTTGAAGCTCTTCATATTTTTCACACCTTTTCAGGCTCTTCATATTTTTCAACACCGCTTCATGATCGTCCTATTTTTCAGCCCGTTTCATGCTCCTCATATTTTTGACACGTTTTGAAGCTCTTCATATATTTCACACCTTATCAGGCTCTTCATGTTTTTCAACACCACTTCATGCTTCTCCTATTTTTCAGACCGTTTCATGCTCTTCATGTATTTCACATCTTTTGAAGCTCTTCATATTATTCACACCTTTTCAAGCTCTTCATATTTTTAACACGTTTTCAGGCTCTTCATGTTTCTCAACACCGCTTCATGCTCCTCCTATTTTTCAGACCATTTCATGCTCCTCATGAATTTGACACCTTTTGAAGCCCTTCATATTTTTCATACATTTTCAGGCTCTTCATGTTTTTGAACACCGCTGCATGCTCCTATTTTTAACACCTTTTGAAGCTCTTCATATTTTTCACACCTTTTCATGCTCTTCATGTTTTTGAACAGCGCTTCATGCTCCTCCTATTTTTCAGACATTTTCATGCTTCTAATGTATTTCACACCGTTTGAAGCTCTTCATATTTTTCAAACCTTTTGAAGCTCTTCATATTTTTCACACCTTTTCAGGCTCTTCATGTTTTTGAACACCGTTTAATGGTCCTCCTATTTTTCAGACCGTTTCATGTTCCTCATATTTTTGACACGTTTTGAGGCTCTTTATATTTTTGACACCTTTTCAGGCTCTTCATGTGTTTGAACACCATTTCATGCTCCGCCTGATTTTCAGACCGTTTCATGCTCCTCATATTTTTGACACCTTTGAAGCTCTTCATGTTTTTCACACCTTTTCAGGCTCTTCATGTTTTTGAACACCGTTTCCTGCTCCTCCTGTTTTTCAGATCGTTTCATGCTCCTCATACTTTTGACAGCTTTTGAAGCTCCTCATATTTTTCACAACTTTTGAAGCTCTTCATTTTTGTGAACACCACTTCATGGTCCTCCTATTTTTCAGACCGTTTCATGCTCATCTCATTTTTGACACCTTTTGAAGCTCTTCATTATTTCACACCTTTTGAAGCTCTACATATTTTTCACATCTTTTCAGGCTCTACACCTTTTTCAACACCGCTTCATGCTCCTCCTATAATTCAGACCGTTTCATGCTCCTCATATTTTTGACACCTTTTGAAGTTCTTCATATATTTCACACCTTTCAAGGCTCTTCATTTTTTTGAACACCACTTCATGTTCCTCCTATTTTTCAGACCGACTCATGCTCATCTCATTTTTGACACCTTTTGAAGCTCTTCATTATTTCACACCTTTTGAAGCTCTACATATTTTTCACACCTTTTCAGGCTGTACACGTTTTTCAACACCGCTTCATGCTCCTCCTATATTTCAGACCGTTTCATGCTCCTAATATTTTGGACACCTTTTGAAGCTCTTCATATTTTTCACACCTTCTCAGGCTCTTCATGTTTTTGAACACTGCTTCATGCTCCTCCTCTTTTTCAGACAGATTCATGCTCCTCATGTATTTCACACCTTTAGAAGCTCTTAATACTTTTCACACCTTTTCAGGCTCTTCATGTTTTTGAACACTGATTCATGCCCCTACTATTTTTCAGACCGTTTCATGCTCCTCACATTTTTGACACCTTTTGAAGCTCTTCATATTTTTCCCACCTTTTGAAGCTCTTCATATTTTTCACACCTTTTCAGACTCTTCATGTTTTTGAACACCGCTTCATGCTCCTCCTATTTTTCAGACCGTTTCATTCTCATCTCATTTTTGACAACTTTTGAAGCTCCTCATATTTTTCACACCTTTTGAAGCTCTTCATATTTTTCACACGTTTTCAGGCTCTTCATGTTTTTCAACACCTCTTCTTGATGCTCCTATTTTTCAGAACGTTTCATGCTCCTAATATTTTTAACACCTTTTGAAGATCTTCGTATTTTTCACAACTTTTCAGGCTCTTCGTGTTTTTGAAAACCGTTTCATGCTCCTCCTATTTTTCAGACCGTTTCATGCTGCTCATATTTTTGACACCTTTTGAAGCTCTTCATATTTTTCACACCTTTTCAGGCTCTTCGTGTTTTTGAAAACCGTTTCATGCTCCTCCTATTTTTCAGACCTTTTCATGCTCCTCATATTTTTGAACATCTTTTGAAGCTCTTCATATATTTCACACCTTTTCAGGCTCTTCATGTTTTTGAAAACCGCTTCATGCTCCTCCTATTTTTAACACCTTTTGAAGCTCTTCAGTTTTTTCACACATTTTCAGGCTCTTCATGTTTTTCAACACCACTTCATGCTCCTCCTATTTTTTAGACCTTTTAATGCTCCTCATGTATTTCACACCTTTTGAAGCTCTTCATATTTTACATACATTTTCAAGCTGTTCATGTTTTTGAACACCGTTTCATGATCCTCCTGTTTTTCAGACCGTTTCGTGCTCCTCATATTTTTGACACCTTTTGAAGCTCTTCATATTTTTCACACCTTTTCAGGCTCTTCATGTTTTACCGCTTCATGCTCCTCCTATTTTTCAGACCTTTTAATGCTCCTCATGTTTTTCACATCTTTTGAAGCTCTTCATATTTTTCACACCTTTTTAGGCTCTTCATGTTTTTCAACACCGCTTCATGCTCCTCCTATTTTTCAGACCGTTTCATGCTCCTCATATTTGTGACAACTTTTGAAGCTCTTGATATTTTTCACAACTTTTCAGGCTCTTCATGTTTTTCAACATCGCTTCATGCTCCTCCTATTTTTCAGACCGTTTCATGCTCCTCACATTTTTCACACCTTTTGAAGCTCTTCATATTTTTCACACCTTTTCAGGCTCTTCATGTTTTTCAATGCCGCTTCATGCTTCTCCTATTTTTCAGACCGTTTCATGCTCCTCATATTTTTGACACCTTTTGAAGCTCTTTTTATTTTTCACACCTTTTCAGGTTCTTCATGTTTTTGAACACCGTTTCATGCTCCTCATATTTTAACACCTTTTGAAACTCTTCATATTTTTCACACATTTTCAGGCTCTTCATGTTTTCAACACCCCTTCATGCTCCTTCTATTTTTCATACCGTTTATTGCTCCTCATATATTTGACACCTTATGAAGCTCCTCATATTTTTCACACCTTTTGAAGCTCTTCATATTTTTCACACGTTTTCAGGCTCTTCATGTTTTTCAACACCGCTTCTTAATGCTCCTATTTTTCAGAACATTTCATGCTCCTAATATTTTTAACACCTTTTGAAGCTCTTCGTATTTTTCACAACTTTTCAGGCTCTTCGTGTTTTTGAAAACCGTTTCATGCTCCTCCTATTTTTCAGACCGTTTCATGCTGCTCATATTTTTGACACCTTTTGAAGCTCTTCATATTTTTCACACCTTTTCAGGCTCTTCGTGTTTTTGAAAACCGTTTCATGCTCCTCCTATTTTTCAGACCTTTTCATGCTCCTCATATTTTTGACACCTTTTGAAGCTCTTCATATATTTCACACCTTTTCAGGCTCTTCATGTTTTTGAAAACCGCTTCACGCTCCTCCTATTTTTAACACCTTTTGAAGCTCTTCAGTTTTTTCAAACGTTTTCAGGCTCTTCATGTTTTTCAACACAGCTTCATGCTCCTCCTATTTTTCAGACCTTTTAATGCTCCTCATGTATTTCACACCTTTTGAAGCTCTTCATATTTTTCACACCTTTTCATGCTGTTCATGTTTTTGAACACCGTTTCATGATCCTCCTGTTTTGCAGACCATTTCGTGCTCCTCATATTTTTGACACCTTTTGAAGCTCTTCATATTTTTCACACCTTTTCATGCTCTTCATGTTTTTGAACAGCGCTTCATGCTCCTCCTATTTTTCAGACATTTTCATGCTTCTAATGTATTTCACACCGTTTGAAGCTCTTCATGTTTTTCAAACCTTTTGAAGCTCTTCATATTTTTCACACCTTTTCAGGCTCTTCATGTTTTTGAACACCGTTTAATGGTCCTCCTATTTTTCAGACCGTTTCATGTTCCTCATATTTTTGACACGTTTTGAGGCTCTTTATATTTTTGACACCTTTTCAGGCTCTTCATGTGTTTGAACACCATTTCATGCTCCGCCTGTTTTTCAGACCGTTTCATGCTCCTCATATTTTTGACACCTTTGAAGCTCTTCATGTTTTTCACACCTTTTCAGGCTCTTCATGTTTTTGAACACCGTTTCCTGCTCCTCCTGTTTTTCAGACCGTTTCATGCTCCTCATACTTTTGACAGCTTTTGAAGCTCCTCATATTTTTCACAACTTTTGAAGCTCTTCATTTTTGTGAACACCACTTCATGGTCCTCCTATTTTTCAGACCGTTTCATGCTCATCTCATTTTTGACACCTTTTGAAGCTCTTCATTATTTCACACCTTTTGAAGCTCTACATATTTTTCACACCTTTTCAGGCTCTACACCTTTTTCAACACCGCTTCATGCTCCTCCTATAATTCAGACCGTTTCATGCTCCTCATATTTTTGACACCTTTTGAAGTTCTTCATATATTTCACACCTTTCAAGGCTCTTCATTTTTTTGAACACCACTTCATGTTCCTCCTATTTTTCAGACCGACTCATGCTCATCTCATTTTTGACACCTTTTGAAGCTCTTCATTATTTCACACCTTTTGAAGCTCTACATATTTTTCACACCTTTTCAGGCTGTACACGTTTTTCAACACCGCTTCATGCTCCTCCTATATTTCAGACCGTTTCATGCTCCTAATATTTTGGACACCTTTTGAAGCTCTTCATATTTTTCACACCTTCTCAGGCTCTTCATGTTTTTGAACACTGCTTCATGCTCCTCCTCTTTTTCAGACAGATTCATGCTCCTCATGTATTTCACACCTTTAGAAGCTCTTAATACTTTTCACACCTTTTCAGGCTCTTCATGTTTTTGAACACTGATTCATGCCCCTACTATTTTTCAGACCGTTTCATGCTCCTCACATTTTTGACACCTTTTGAAGCTCTTCATATTTTTCCCACCTTTTGAAGCTCTTCATATTTTTCACACCTTTTCAGACTCTTCATGTTTTTGAACACCGCTTCATGCTCCTCCTATTTTTCAGACCGTTTCATTCTCATCTCATTTTTGACAACTTTTGAAGCTCCTCATATTTTTCACACCTTTTGAAGCTCTTCATATTTTTCACACGTTTTCAGTCTCTTCATGTTTTTCAACACCTCTTCTTGATGCTCCTATTTTTCAGAACGTTTCATGCTCCTAATATTTTTAACACCTTTTGAAGCTCTTCGTATTTTTCACAACTTTTCAGGCTCTTCGTGTTTTTGAAAACCGTTTCATGCTCCTCCTATTTTTCAGACCGTTTCATGCTGCTCATATTTTTGACACCTTTTGAAGCTCTTCATATTTTTCACACCTTTTCAGGCTCTTCATGTTTTACCGCTTCATGCTCCTCCTATTTTTCAGACCTTTTCATGCTCCTCATATTTTTGAACATCTTTTGAAGCTCTTCATATATTTCACACCTTTTCAGGCTCTTCATGTTTTTGAAAACCGCTTCATGCTCCTCCTATTTTTAACACCTTTTGAAGCTCTTCAGTTTTTTCACACATTTTCAGGCTCTTCATGTTTTTCAACACCACTTCATGCTCCTCCTATTTTTCAGACCTTTTAATGCTCCTCATGTATTTCACACCTTTTGAAGCTCTTCATATTTTTCATACATTTTCAAGCTGTTCATGTTTTTGAACACCGTTTCATGATCCTCCTGTTTTTCAGACCGTTTCGTGCTCCTCATATTTTTGACACCTTTTGAAGCTCTTCATATTTTTCACACCTTTTCAGGCTCTTCATGTTTTACCGCTTCATGCTCCTCCTATTTTTCAGACCTTTTAATGCTCCTCATGTTTTTCACATCTTTTGAAGCTCTTCATATTTTTCACACCTTTTTAGGCTCTTCATGTTTTTCAACACCGCTTCATGCTCCTCCTATTTTTCAGACCGTTTCATGCTCCTCATATTTTTGACAACTTTTGAAGCTCTTGATATTTTTCACAACTTTTCAGGCTCTTCATGTTTTTCAACACCGCTTCATGCTCCTCCTATTTTCAGACCTTTTCATGCTCCTCATATTTTTCACACCTTTTGAAGCTCTTCATATTTTTCAAACCTTTTCAGGCTCCTCATGTTTTTGAACACCGCTTCATGCTCCTCATACTTTTCAGATTGTTTCATCTTCCTCATATTTTTGACACCTTTTGAAGCTCTTCATATTTTTCACACCTTTTCACGCTCTTCATGTTTTTGAACACCGCTTCATGCTTCTACTATTTTCAGACCGTTTCATGCTCCTCATGTTTTTCACACCATTTGAAGCTGTTCATATTTTTCACTCCTTTTCAGGCTCTTCATGTTTTTGAAAACCGCTTCATGCTCCTCCTATTTTTCACACCTTTTGAAGCTCTGCATATTTTACACACGTTTTCAGGCTCTTCATGTTTTTCAACACCGCTTCATGCTCCTCCTATTCTTCAGATCCTTTCAAACTCCTCATATTTTTCCTCCTTTTGAAGCTGTTCGTATTTTTCACACCTTTTCAGGCTGTTCATGTTTTTGAACATTGCTTCATGCTCCTTCTATTTTTCAGGCCGTTTCATGCTCCTCTTGTATTTCACACCTTTTGAAGCTCTTCATATTTTTCACAACTTTTCATGCTCTTCATGTTTTTGAACACCGCGTCATGCTCCTCCTATATTTCAGACCGTTTCATGCTCCTCATGTTTTTGACACCTTTTGAAGCTCTTCATATTTTTCACACCTTTTGAAGCTCTTCATATTTTTCACACCTTTTCAAGCTCTTCATGTTTTTGAAAACCGCTTCATGCTCCTCCTATATTTCACACCTTTTGAAGCTGTTCGTATTTTTCACACCTTTTCAGGCTCTTCATGTTTTAGAACACCACTTCCTACTCCTACTATTTTTCAGACCGTTTCATGCTCCTCATGTATTTCAAACCTTTTGAAACTCTTCATATTTTTCAAAGCTTTTCAGGCTCTTCATGTTTTTGAAAACTTTTCATGCTCCTCCTAGTTTTCAGACAGTTTTATGCTCCTCATATTTTTCACACCTTTTGAAGCTCTTCATATTTTTCACACCTTTCAGGCTCTTCATGTTTTTGAACTCCGCTTCATGCTCCTCCTATTTTTCACACCTTTTGAAGCTTTTCGCATTTTTCACACCTTTTCAGGCTCTTCATGTTTTTGAACACCGCTTCATACTCCTCCTATTTTTCAGACCGTTTAATGCTCCTCATGTATTTCACACCTTTTGAAGCTCTTCATATTTTTCACACCTTTTCAGGCTCTTCATGTTTTTGAACACTTTTCATGCTCCTCCTATTTTTCAGACAGTTTTATGCTCCTCATATTTTTCACACCTTTTGAAGCTGTTCGCATTTTTCACACCTTTTGAGGCTCTTCATGTTTTTGAACACACTTCATACTCCTCCTATTTTTCAGACCGCTTAATGCTCTTCATGTATTTCACACCTTTTGATGCTCTTCATATTTTTCACACCTCTCCAGGCTCTTCATATTTTTCAACACCACTTCATGATCGTCCTAATTTTCAGACCGTTTCATGCTCCTCATATTTTTGACACGTTGTGAAGCTCTTCATATATTTCACAATTTTTCAGGCTCTTCATGTTTTTCAACACCACTTCATGCTGCTCCTGTTTTTCAGACCGTTTCATGCTCCTCATGTATTTCACATCTTTTGAAGCTCTTCATATTTTTCACACCTTTTGAAATTCTTCATATTTTTCAAACTTTTCCAGGCTCTTCATGTTTTTGAACACCGGTTCATGCTCCTCCTATTTTTCACACCTTTTGAAGCTCTTCATATTATTCACACGTTTTCAGTCTCTGCATGTTTTTGAACACCGCTTCATGCTCCTCCTATTTTTCCGACCGTTTCATGCTCCTCATGCATTTCAAACCTTTTGAAGCTCTTCATATTTTGTACACCTTTTCAGGCTCTTCATGTTTTTCACAACCACTTCATGCTCATCCTATTTTTCTGATCGTTTCATGCTCCTCATATTTTTGACACCGTTTGAAGCTCTTCATATTTTTCACACCTTTTCAGTCTCCTCATGTTTGCGAACACCGCTTCATTATCCTCCTATTTTTCAGACTGTTTCATGCTCCTCATATTTTTGACACCTTTTGAAGCTCTTCATATTTTGCACACCTTCTAAGGCTCTTCATGTTTTTCAACAGCACTTCATGCTGCTCCTGTGTTTCAGTCCGTTTCATGCACATCTCATTTTGACACCTTTTGAAGCTCTTCATATTTTTCACACCTTTTCAGGCTCTTCATGTTTTTGAACATCGCTTCATGAACCTCATACTTTTCAGACCGTTTCATGCTCCTCATATTTTTGACATCTTTTGAAGCTCTTCATATATTTCACACCTTTTCAGTCTCTTCATGTTTTTCAACACCACTTCATGCTCCTCCTATTTTTCAGAAGGTTTCATGCTCCTTATGTATTTGACACCTTTTGAATCTCTTCATATTTTTCACACCTTTTCTGGCTCTTCATGTTTTTGAACACTGTTTCATGCTCCTCCTATTTTTCAGACCGTTTCATGCTCCTCATATTTTTCACACCTTTTGAAGCTCTTCATGTTTTTCACAGCTTTTCAGGTTGTTGACATTTTTGAACACCGCTTCATGCTCCTTCTATTTTTCAGACCGTTTCATGCTCCTCTTGTATTTCACACATTTTGAAGCTCTTCATATTTTTCATACATTTTCAGGCTCTTCATGTTTTTGAACACCGCTGCATGCTCCTATTTTTAACACCTTTTTAAGCTCTTCATATTTTTCACACCTTTTCATGCTCTTCATGTTTTTGAACAGCGCTTCATGCTCCTCCTATTTTTCAGACATTTTCTTGCTTCTAATGTATTTCACACAGTTTGAAGCTCTTCATATATTTCAAACCTTTTGAAGCTCTTCATATTTTTCACACCTTTTCAGGCTCTTCATGTTTTTGAACACCGTTTAATGGTCCTCCTATTTTTCAGACCGTTTCATGTTCCTCATATTTTTGACACGTTTTGAGGCTCTTTATATTTTTGACACCTTTTCAGGCTCTTCATGTGTTTGAACACCATTTCATGCTCCGCCTGATTTTCAGACCGTTTCATGCTCCTCATATTTTTGACACCTTTGAAGCTCTTCATGTTTTTCACACCTTTTCAGGCTCTTCATGTTTTTGAACACCGTTTCCTGCTCCTCCTGTTTTTCAGACCGTTTCATGCTCCTCATACTTTTGACAGCTTTTGAAGCTCCTCATATTTTTCACAACTTTTGAAGCTCTTCATTTTTGTGAACACCACTTCATGGTCCTCCTATTTTTCAGACCGTTTCATGCTCATCTCATTTTTGACACCTTTTGAAGCTCTTCATTATTTCACACCTTTTGAAGCTCTACATATTTTTCACACCTTTTCAGGCTCTACACCTTTTTCAACACCGCTTCATGCTCCTCCTATAATTCAGACCGTTTCATGCTCCTCATATTTTTGACACCTTTTGAAGTTCTTCATATATTTCACACCTTTCAAGGCTCTTCACTTTTTTGAACACCACTTCATGTTCCTCCTATTTTTCAGACCGACTCATGCTCATCTCATTTTTGACACCTTTTGAAGCTCTTCATTATTTCACACCTTTTGAAGCTCTACATATTTTTCACACCTTTTCAGGCTGTACACGTTTTTCAACACCGCTTCATGCTCCTCCTATATTTCAGACCGTTTCATGCTCCTAATATTTTGGACACCTTTTGAAGCTCTTCATATTTTTCACACCTTCTCAGGCTCTTCATGTTTTTGAACACTGCTTCATGCTCCTCCTCTTTTTCAGACAGATTCATGCTCCTCATGTATTTCACACCTTTTGAAGCTCTTCATATTTTTCACACATTTTCATACTCTTCATGTTTTTCAACACCGTTTCATGCTCCTCATATTTTTGACACCTTTTTAAGCTCTTCATATTTTTCACACCTTTTCAGGTTCTTCATGTTTTTCAACACGGATTCATGTTCCTCCTATTTTTCAGACTGTTTCATGCTCCTCATATTTTTGACACCTTTTGAAGCTCTTCATGATTTTCAACACCGTTTCATTCTCCTCCTATTTTTCAGTCCGTTTCAGGCTCCTATTATTTTTCTGACCGTTTCATGCTGCTAATATTTTTGACACCTTTTTAAGGTCTTCATATTTTTCACACCTTTTCAGGCTCTTCATATTTTTCAACACCACTTCATGCTCCTCCTATTTTCAGACCGTTTCATGCTCCTCATATTTTTGATACATTTTGAAGCTCTTCATATTTTTCACACCCTTTCATGCTCTTCATTGTTTTCAACACCGTTTCATGCTCCTCCTATTTTTCAGACCGTTTTATGCTCGTCATATTTTTGACACCTTTTGAAGCTCTTCATATTTTTCACATCTTTTCAGGCTCTTCATGATTTTCAACATAGCTTCTTGCTGCACCTATTTTTCAGACCGCTTCATGCTCATCTCATTTTTGACACCTTTTGAAGCTCTTCATATTTTTCACAACTTTTCAGGCTCTTCATGTTTCTGAACAGCGTTTCATGCTCCTCTCTTTTTTCAGACCATTTCAATATACTCACATTTAGACACCTTTTGAAACTCTTCATATTTTTCACACCTTTCAGGCTGTTCCTGATTTTCAACACCGCTTCATTCTTCCTATTTTTCAAAGCGTTTCATGCTCCTCATATTTTTGACACCTTTTGAAGCTCTTCATATTTTTCACACCTTTTCAAGCTCTTCATGTTTTTGACGACCGCTTTATGCTCCTCCTATTTTTAGACCGTTTCATGCTCCTCATATTTTTGACACATTTTGAAGCTCTTCATATTTTTCACACCTTTTCAGTGTCTTCATGTTTCTAAACACCGACTCATGCTCTTCCTATTTTTCAGACAGTTTTATGCTCCTCATAGGCTTGACACCTTTTGAAGATCTTCATATATTTCACACGTTTTCAAGCTCTTCATGGTTTTCAACAGCGATTCATTCTCCTCCTATTTTTCAGTCGTTTCATGCTTCTCATATATTTGATAGCTTCTGAAGCTCTTCATATTTTTAACACCTTTTCATGCTCTTCGTCTTTTTCACACCTTTTCAGGCCCTTCATGTTTTTCAACTCTGCTTCATTCTCCTCCTATTTTGCAAAGCGTTTCATGCTCCTCCTATTTTTCAGACTGTTTCATCCTCCTCATATTTTTTAAACCTTTTGAAGCTGTTTATTTTTTTCTCACCTTTTCAGGGTCTTCATGTTTTTCAACCCCTCTTCATGCTCCTGCTTTTTTTCAGACCGTTTCCTGCTCCTCATATGTTTGACACCTTTTGAAGCTCTTCATATATTTCACACCTTTTCAGGCTCTTCATGTTTTTAAACACCGCTTCATGCTCCTCCTATTTTTCAGACCGTTTCATGCTTCTAATATGTTTGACAGCTTTTGAAGCTCTTCATATTTTTCACACCTTCTCTGGCTCTTCATGTTTTCAACACCGCTTCATGCTCCTTCTATTTTTCAGATCCTTTCATGCTCCTCATATTTTTGACACCTTTTGAAGCTCTTTATATTTTTCAAACCTTTTGAGGCTGTTCATGTTTTTGAACACCGCTTCATGCTCCTCTTATTTTTCAGACCATTTCATGCTCCTCATGTATTTCACAGCTTTTGAAGGTCTTCATATTTTTCACACCTTTTCAGGCTCTTCATGTTTTTGAACACTGCTTCATGCTCCTCTTATTTTTCAGACCGTGTCATGCTCCTCATATTTTTGACACCTTTTGAAGCTCTTCATATTTTTCACACCTTTTCAGGCTCTTCATGTTTTTCAACACCACTTCATCCTCCTCCTATTTTTCAGACTGTTTCATTCTCATCTCATTTTTGACACCTTTTGAAGCTCCTCATATTTTTCACACGTTTTCAGGCTCTTCATGTTTTCAACACCGCTTCTTGATGCTCCTATTTTTCAGACCGTTTCATGCTCCTCATATTTTTGACACCTTTTGAAGATCTTCATATTTTTCACACTTTTCAGGCTCTTCGTGTTTAGAAAACCATTTCATGCTCCTCCTATTTTTCAGACCGTTTCATGCTCCTCATATTTTTGACACCTTTTGAAGCTTTTTGTATTTTTCACACCTTTTAAGGCTCTTCATGTATTTCAACACCGTTTCATGCTCCTCCTATTTTTCAGATCCTTTCATGCTCCTCATATTTTTGACACCTTTTGAAGCTCTTCATATTTTTCACACTTTGCAGGCTGTTCATGTTTTTGAACACTGCTTCATGCTCCTCCTATTTTGCAGACCGTTTCATGCCCCTCATGTATTTCACACCTTTTGAAGCTCTTCATATTTTTCACACCTTTTCATGCTCTTCATGTTTTTGAACACCGCTTGATGCTCCTCCTATTTTTCAGACCGTTTCATGCTCCTCATATATTTGACACCTTTTGAAGCTCTTCATATTTTTCACACCTTTTCAGCCTCTTCATGTTTTTGAATACCGCTTCATACTCCTTCTATTTTTCAGACCGTTTCATTCTCATCTCATTTTTGACAACTTTTGAAGCTCCTCATATTTTTCACACCTTCTCAGGCTCTTCATGTTTTTGAACACTGCTTCATGCTCCTCCTCTTTTTCAGACAGATTCATGCTCCTCATGTATTTCACACCTTTAGAAGCTCTTAATACTTTTCACACCTTTTCAGGCTCTTCATGTTTTTGAACACTGATTCATGCCCCTACTATTTTTCAGACCGTTTCATGCTCCTCACATTTTTGACACCTTTTGAAGCTCTTCATATTTTTCCCACCTTTTGAAGCTCTTCATATTTTTCACACCTTTTCAGACTCTTCATGTTTTTGAACACCGCTTCATGCTCCTCCTATTTTTCAGACCGTTTCATTCTCATCTCATTTTTGACAACTTTTGAAGCTCCTCATATTTTTCACACCTTTTGAAGCTCTTCATATTTTTCACACGTTTTCAGGCTCTTCATGTTTTTCAACACCTCTTCTTGATGCTCCTATTTTTCAGAACGTTTCATGCTCCTAATATTTTTAACACCTTTTGAAGCTCTTCGTATTTTTCACAACTTTTCAGGCTCTTCGTGTTTTTGAAAACCGTTTCATGCTCCTCCTATTTTTCAGACCGTTTCATGCTGCTCATATTTTTGACACCTTTTGAAGCTCTTCATATTTTTCACACCTTTTCAGGCTCTTCATGTTTTACCGCTTCATGCTCCTCCTATTTTTCAGACCTTTTCATGCTCCTCATATTTTTGAACATCTTTTGAAGCTCTTCATATATTTCACACCTTTTCAGGCTCTTCATGTTTTTGAAAACCGCTTCATGCTCCTCCTATTTTTAACACCTTTTGAAGCTCTTCAGTTTTTTCACACATTTTCAGGCTCTTCATGTTTTTCAACACCACTTCATGCTCCTCCTATTTTTCAGACCTTTTAATGCTCCTCATGTATTTCACACCTTTTGAAGCTCTTCATATTTTTCATACATTTTCAAGCTGTTCATGTTTTTGAACACCGTTTCATGATCCTCCTGTTTTTCAGACCGTTTCGTGCTCCTCATATTTTTGACACCTTTTGAAGCTCTTCATATTTTTCACACCTTTTCAGGCTCTTCATGTTTTACCGCTTCATGCTCCTCCTATTTTTCAGACCTTTTAATGCTCCTCATGTTTTTCACATCTTTTGAAGCTCTTCATATTTTTCACACCTTTTTAGGCTCTTCATGTTTTTCAACACCGCTTCATGCTCCTCCTATTTTTCAGACCGTTTCATGCTCCTCATATTTTTGACAACTTTTGAAGCTCTTGATATTTTTCACAACTTTTCAGGCTCTTCATGTTTTTCAACACCGCTTCATGCTCCTCCTATTTTCAGACCTTTTCATGCTCCTCATATTTTTCACACCTTTTGAAGCTCTTCATATTTTTCAAACCTTTTCAGGCTCCTCATGTTTTTGAACACCGCTTCATGCTCCTCATACTTTTCAGATTGTTTCATCTTCCTCATATTTTTGACACCTTTTGAAGCTCTTCATATTTTTCACACCTTTTCACGCTCTTCATGTTTTTGAACACCGCTTCATGCTTCTACTATTTTCAGACCGTTTCATGCTCCTCATGTTTTTCACACCATTTGAAGCTGTTCATATTTTTCACTCCTTTTCAGGCTCTTCATGTTTTTGAAAACCGCTTCATGCTCCTCCTATTTTTCACACCTTTTGAAGCTCTGCATATTTTACACACGTTTTCAGGCTCTTCATGTTTTTCAACACCGCTTCATGCTCCTCCTATTCTTCAGATCCTTTCAAACTCCTCATATTTTTCCTCCTTTTGAAGCTGTTCGTATTTTTCACACCTTTTCAGGCTGTTCATGTTTTTGAACATTGCTTCATGCTCCTTCTATTTTTCAGGCCGTTTCATGCTCCTCTTGTATTTCACACCTTTTGAAGCTCTTCATATTTTTCACAACTTTTCATGCTCTTCATGTTTTTGAACACCGCGTCATGCTCCTCCTATATTTCAGACCGTTTCATGCTCCTCATGTTTTTGACACCTTTTGAAGCTCTTCATATTTTTCACACCTTTTGAAGCTCTTCATATTTTTCACACCTTTTCAAGCTCTTCATGTTTTTGAAAACCGCTTCATGCTCCTCCTATATTTCACACCTTTTGAAGCTGTTCGTATTTTTCACACCTTTTCAGGCTCTTCATGTTTTAGAACACCACTTCCTACTCCTACTATTTTTCAGACCGTTTCATGCTCCTCATGTATTTCAAACCTTTTGAAACTCTTCATATTTTTCAAAGCTTTTCAGGCTCTTCATGTTTTTGAAAACTTTTCATGCTCCTCCTAGTTTTCAGACAGTTTTATGCTCCTCATATTTTTCACACCTTTTGAAGCTCTTCATATTTTTCACACCTTTCAGGCTCTTCATGTTTTTGAACTCCGCTTCATGCTCCTCCTATTTTTCACACCTTTTGAAGCTTTTCGCATTTTTCACACCTTTTCAGGCTCTTCATGTTTTTGAACACCGCTTCATACTCCTCCTATTTTTCAGACCGTTTAATGCTCCTCATGTATTTCACACCTTTTGAAGCTCTTCATATTTTTCACACCTTTTCAGGCTCTTCATGTTTTTGAACACTTTTCATGCTCCTCCTATTTTTCAGACAGTTTTATGCTCCTCATATTTTTCACACCTTTTGAAGCTGTTCGCATTTTTCACACCTTTTGAGGCTCTTCATGTTTTTGAACACACTTCATACTCCTCCTATTTTTCAGACCGCTTAATGCTCTTCATGTATTTCACACCTTTTGATGCTCTTCATATTTTTCACACCTCTCCAGGCTCTTCATATTTTTCAACACCACTTCATGATCGTCCTAATTTTCAGACCGTTTCATGCTCCTCATATTTTTGACACGTTGTGAAGCTCTTCATATATTTCACAATTTTTCAGGCTCTTCATGTTTTTCAACACCACTTCATGCTGCTCCTGTTTTTCAGACCGTTTCATGCTCCTCATGTATTTCACATCTTTTGAAGCTCTTCATATTTTTCACACCTTTTGAAATTCTTCATATTTTTCAAACTTTTCCAGGCTCTTCATGTTTTTGAACACCGGTTCATGCTCCTCCTATTTTTCACACCTTTTGAAGCTCTTCATATTATTCACACGTTTTCAGTCTCTGCATGTTTTTGAACACCGCTTCATGCTCCTCCTATTTTTCCGACCGTTTCATGCTCCTCATGCATTTCAAACCTTTTGAAGCTCTTCATATTTTGTACACCTTTTCAGGCTCTTCATGTTTTTCACAACCACTTCATGCTCATCCTATTTTTCTGATCGTTTCATGCTCCTCATATTTTTGACACCGTTTGAAGCTCTTCATATTTTTCACACCTTTTCAGTCTCCTCATGTTTGCGAACACCGCTTCATTATCCTCCTATTTTTCAGACTGTTTCATGCTCCTCATATTTTTGACACCTTTTGAAGCTCTTCATATTTTGCACACCTTCTAAGGCTCTTCATGTTTTTCAACAGCACTTCATGCTGCTCCTGTGTTTCAGTCCGTTTCATGCACATCTCATTTTGACACCTTTTGAAGCTCTTCATATTTTTCACACCTTTTCAGGCTCTTCATGTTTTTGAACATCGCTTCATGAACCTCATACTTTTCAGACCGTTTCATGCTCCTCATATTTTTGACATCTTTTGAAGCTCTTCATATATTTCACACCTTTTCAGTCTCTTCATGTTTTTCAACACCACTTCATGCTCCTCCTATTTTTCAGAAGGTTTCATGCTCCTTATGTATTTGACACCTTTTGAATCTCTTCATATTTTTCACACCTTTTCTGGCTCTTCATGTTTTTGAACACTGTTTCATGCTCCTCCTATTTTTCAGACCGTTTCATGCTCCTCATATTTTTCACACCTTTTGAAGCTCTTCATGTTTTTCACAGCTTTTCAGGTTGTTGACATTTTTGAACACCGCTTCATGCTCCTTCTATTTTTCAGACCGTTTCATGCTCCTCTTGTATTTCACACATTTTGAAGCTCTTCATATTTTTCATACATTTTCAGGCTCTTCATGTTTTTGAACACCGCTGCATGCTCCTATTTTTAACACCTTTTTAAGCTCTTCATATTTTTCACACCTTTTCATGCTCTTCATGTTTTTGAACAGCGCTTCATGCTCCTCCTATTTTTCAGACATTTTCTTGCTTCTAATGTATTTCACACAGTTTGAAGCTCTTCATATTTTTCAAACCTTTTGAAGCTCTTCATATTTTTCACACCTTTTCAGGCTCTTCATGTTTTTGAACACCGTTTAATGGGCCTCCTATTTTTCAGACCGTTTCATGTTCCTCATATTTTTGACACGTTTTGAGGCTCTTTATATTTTTGACACCTTTTCAGGCTCTTCATGTGTTTGAACACCATTTCATGCTCCGCCTGATTTTCAGACCGTTTCATGCTCCTCATATTTTTGACACCTTTGAAGCTCTTCATGTTTTTCACACCTTTTCAGGCTCTTCATGTTTTTGAACACCGTTTCCTGCTCCTCCTGTTTTTCAGACCGTTTCATGCTCCTCATACTTTTGACAGCTTTTGAAGCTCCTCATATTTTTCACAACTTTTGAAGCTCTTCATTTTTGTGAACACCACTTCATGGTCCTCCTATTTTTCAGACCGTTTCATGCTCATCTCATTTTTGACACCTTTTGAAGCTCTTCATTATTTCACACCTTTTGAAGCTCTACATATTTTTCACACCTTTTCAGGCTCTACACCTTTTTCAACACCGCTTCATGCTCCTCCTATAATTCAGACCGTTTCATGCTCCTCATATTTTTGACACCTTTTGAAGTTCTTCATATATTTCACACCTTTCAAGGCTCTTCACTTTTTTGAACACCACTTCATGTTCCTCCTATTTTTCAGACCGACTCATGCTCATCTCATTTTTGACACCTTTTGAAGCTCTTCATTATTTCACACCTTTTGAAGCTCTACATATTTTTCACACCTTTTCAGGCTGTACACGTTTTTCAACACCGCTTCATGCTCTTCCTATATTTCAGACCGTTTCATGCTCCTAATATTTTGGACACCTTTTGAAGCTCTTCATATTTTTCACACCTTCTCAGGCTCTTCATGTTTTTGAACACTGCTTCATGCTCCTCCTCTTTTTCAGACAGATTCATGCTCCTCATGTATTTCACACCTTTTGAAGCTCTTCATATTTTTCACACATTTTCATACTCTTCATGTTTTTCAACACCGTTTCATGCTCCTCATATTTTTGACACCTTTTTAAGCTCTTCATATTTTTCACACCTTTTCAGGTTCTTCATGTTTTTCAACACGGATTCATGTTCCTCCTATTTTTCAGACTGTTTCATGCTCCTCATATTTTTGACACCTTTTGAAGCTCTTCATGATTTTCAACACCGTTTCATTCTCCTCCTATTTTTCAGTCCGTTTCAGGCTCCTATTATTTTTCTGACCGTTTCATGCTGCTAATATTTTTGACACCTTTTTAAGGTCTTCATATTTTTCACACCTTTTCAGGCTCTTCATATTTTTCAACACCACTTCATGCTCCTCCTATTTTCAGACCGTTTCATGCTCCTCATATTTTTGATACATTTTGAAGCTCTTCATATTTTTCACACCCTTTCATGCTCTTCATTGTTTTCAACACCGTTTCATGCTCCTCCTATTTTTCAGACCGTTTTATGCTCGTCATATTTTTGACACCTTTTGAAGCTCTTCATATTTTTCACATCTTTTCAGGCTCTTCATGATTTTCAACATAGCTTCTTGCTGCACCTATTTTTCAGACCGCTTCATGCTCATCTCATTTTTGACACCTTTTGAAGCTCTTCATATTTTTCACAACTTTTCAGGCTCTTCATGTTTCTGAACAGCGTTTCATGCTCCTCTCTTTTTTCAGACCATTTCAATATACTCACATTTAGACACCTTTTGAAACTCTTCATATTTTTCACACCTTTCAGGCTGTTCCTGATTTTCAACACCGCTTCATTCTTCCTATTTTTCAAAGCGTTTCATGCTCCTCATATTTTTGACACCTTTTGAAGCTCTTCATATTTTTCACACCTTTTCAAGCTCTTCATGTTTTTGACGACCGCTTTATGCTCCTCCTATTTTTAGACCGTTTCATGCTCCTCATATTTTTGACACATTTTGAAGCTCTTCATATTTTTCACACCTTTTCAGTGTCTTCATGTTTCTAAACACCGACTCATGCTCTTCCTATTTTTCAGACAGTTTTATGCTCCTCATAGGCTTGACACCTTTTGAAGATCTTCATATATTTCACACGTTTTCAAGCTCTTCATGGTTTTCAACAGCGATTCATTCTCCTCCTATTTTTCAGTCGTTTCATGCTTCTCATATATTTGATAGCTTCTGAAGCTCTTCATATTTTTAACACCTTTTCATGCTCTTCGTCTTTTTCACACCTTTTCAGGCCCTTCATGTTTTTCAACTCTGCTTCATTCTCCTCCTATTTTGCAAAGCGTTTCATGCTCCTCCTATTTTTCAGACTGTTTCATCCTCCTCATATTTTTTAAACCTTTTGAAGCTGTTTATTTTTTTCTCACCTTTTCAGGGTCTTCATGTTTTTCAACCCCTCTTCATGCTCCTGCTTTTTTTCAGACCGTTTCCTGCTCCTCATATGTTTGACACCTTTTGAAGCTCTTCATATATTTCACACCTTTTCAGGCTCTTCATGTTTTTAAACACCGCTTCATGCTCCTCCTATTTTTCAGACCGTTTCATGCTTCTAATATGTTTGACAGCTTTTGAAGCTCTTCATATTTTTCACACCTTCTCTGGCTCTTCATGTTTTCAACACCGCTTCATGCTCCTTCTATTTTTCAGATCCTTTCATGCTCCTCATATTTTTGACACCTTTTGAAGCTCTTTATATTTTTCAAACCTTTTGAGGCTGTTCATGTTTTTGAACACCGCTTCATGCTCCTCTTATTTTTCAGACCATTTCATGCTCCTCATGTATTTCACAGCTTTTGAAGGTCTTCATATTTTTCACACCTTTTCAGGCTCTTCATGTTTTTGAACACTGCTTCATGCTCCTCTTATTTTTCAGACCGTGTCATGCTCCTCATATTTTTGACACCTTTTGAAGCTCTTCATATTTTTCACACCTTTTCAGGCTCTTCATGTTTTTCAACACCACTTCATCCTCCTCCTATTTTTCAGACTGTTTCATTCTCATCTCATTTTTGACACCTTTTGAAGCTCCTCATATTTTTCACACGTTTTCAGGCTCTTCATGTTTTCAACACCGCTTCTTGATGCTCCTATTTTTCAGACCGTTTCATGCTCCTCATATTTTTGACACCTTTTGAAGATCTTCATATTTTTCACACTTTTCAGGCTCTTCGTGTTTAGAAAACCATTTCATGCTCCTCCTATTTTTCAGACCGTTTCATGCTCCTCATATTTTTGACACCTTTTGAAGCTTTTTGTATTTTTCACACCTTTTAAGGCTCTTCATGTATTTCAACACCGTTTCATGCTCCTCCTATTTTTCAGATCCTTTCATGCTCCTCATATTTTTGACACCTTTTGAAGCTCTTCATATTTTTCACACTTTGCAGGCTGTTCATGTTTTTGAACACTGCTTCATGCTCCTCCTATTTTGCAGACCGTTTCATGCCCCTCATGTATTTCACACCTTTTGAAGCTCTTCATATTTTTCACACCTTTTCATGCTCTTCATGTTTTTGAACACCGCTTGATGCTCCTCCTATTTTTCAGACCGTTTCATGCTCCTCATATATTTGACACCTTTTGAAGCTCTTCATATTTTTCACACCTTTTCAGCCTCTTCATGTTTTGAATACCGCTTCATACTCCTTCTATTTTTCAGACCGTTTCATTCTCATCTCATTTTTGACAACTTTTGAAGCTCCTCATATTTTTCACAGCTTTTGAACTCTTCATATTTTTCACACGTTTTCAGGCTCTTCATGTTTTTCAACACCGCTTCATGCTCCTCCTATTTTTCAGACCTTTTAATGCTCCTCATGTATTTCACATCTTTTGAAGCTCTTCATATTTTTCACACCTTTTTAGGCTCTTCATGTTTTTCAACACCGCTTCTTGATGCTCCTATTTTTCAGAACGTTTCATGCTCCTAATATTTTTAACACCTTTTGAAGCTCTTCGTATTTTTCACAACTTTTCAGGCTCTTCGTGTTTTTGAAAACCGTTTCATGCTCCTCCTATTTTTCAGACCGTTTCATGCTGCTCATAATTTTGACACCTTTTGAAGCTCTTCATATTTTTCACACCTTTTCAGGCTCTTCGTGTTTTTGAAAACCGTTTCATGCTCCTCCTATTTTTCAGACCTTTTACTGCTCCTCATATTTTTGACACCTTTTAAAACTCTTCATATATTTCACTTCTTTTCAGGCTCTTCATGTTTTTGAAAACCGCTTCATGCTCCTCCTATTTTTAACACCTTTTGAAGCTCTTCAGTTTTTTCACACGTTTTCAGGCTCTTCATGTTTTTCAACACAGCTTCATGCTCCTCCTATTTTTCAGACCTTTTAATGCTCCTCATGTATTTCACACCTTTTGAAGCTCTTCATATTTTTCACACCTTTTCATGCTGTTCATGTTTTTGAACACCGTTTCATGATCCTCCTGTTTTTCAGACCGTTTCGTGCTCCTCATATTTTTGACACCTTTTGAAGCTCTTCATATTTTTCACACCTTTTCAGGCTCTTCATGTTTTTCAACACCGCTTCATGCTCCTCCTATTTTTCAGACCTTTTAATGCTCCTCATGTATTTCACATCTTTTGAAGCTCTTCATATTTTTCACACCTTTTTAGGCTCTTCATGTTTTTCAACACCGCTTCATGCTCCTCCTATTTTTCAGACCGTTTCATGCTCCTCATATTTTTGACAACTTTTGAAGCTCTTGACATTTTTCACAACTTTTCAGGCTCTTCATGTTTTTCAACACCGCTTCATGCTCCTCCTATTTTCAGACCGTTTCATGCTCCTCATATTTTTCACACCTTTTGAAGCTCTTCATATTTTTCAAACCTTTTCAGGCTCCTCATGTTTTTGAACACCGCTTCATGCTCCTCATACTTTTCAGATTGTTTCATCTTCCTCATATTTTTGACACCTTTTGAAGCTCTTCATATTTTTCACACTTTTTCACGCTCTTCATGTTTTTGAACACCGCTTCATGCTTCTACTATTTTCAGACCGATTCATGCTCCTCATGTTTTTCACACCATTTGAAGCTCTTCATATTTTTCACACCTTTTCAGGCTCTTCATGTTTTTGAAAACCGCTTCATGCTCCTCCTATTTTTCACACCTTTTGAAGCTCTGCATATTTTACACACGTTTTCAGGCTCTTCATGTTTTTCAACACCACTTCATGCTCCTCCTATTCTTCAGATCCTTTCAAGCTCCTCATATTTTTCCTCCTTTTGAAGCTGTTCGTATTTTTCACACCTTTTCAGGCGGTTCATGTTTTTGAACATTGCTTCATGCTCCTTCTATTTTTCAGGCCGTTTCATGCTCCTCATGTATTTCACACCTTTTGAAGCTCTTCATATTTTTCACAACTTTTGATGCTCTTCATGTTTTTGAACACCGCTTCATGCTCCTCCTATATTTCAGACCGTTTCATGCTCCTCATGTTTTTGACACCTTTTGAAGCTCTTCATATTTTTCACACCTTTTGAAGCTGTTCATATTTTTCACACCTTTTCAAGCTCTTCATGTTTTTGAAAACCGCTTCATGCTCCTCCTATATTTCACACCTTTTGAAGCTGATCGTATTTTTCACACCTTTTCAGGCTCTTCATGTTTTTGAACACCACTTTCTACTCCTACTATTTTTCAGACCGTTTCATGCTCCTCATGTATTTCAAAACTTTTGAAACTCTTCATATTTTTCAAAGCTTTTCAGGCTCTTCATGTTTTTGAAAACTTTTCATGCTCCTCCTAGTTTTCAGATCGTTTCATGCTCCTCATATTTTTCACACCTTTTGAAGCTCTTCATATTTTTCACACCTTTTCAGGCTCTTCATGTTTTTGAACTCCGCTTCATGCTCCTCCTATTTTTCACACCTTTTGAAGCTTTTCGCATTTTTCACACCTTTTCAGGCTCTTCATGTTTTTGAACACCGCTTCATACTCCTCCTATTTTTCAGACCGTTTAATGCTCCTCATGTATTTCACACCTTTTGAAGCTCTTCATATTTTTCACACCTTTTCAGGCTCTTCATGTTTTTGAACACTTTTCATGCTCCTCCTATTTTTCAGACAGTTTTATGCTCCTCATATTTTTCACACCTTATGAAGCTGTTCGCATTTTTCACACCTTTTGAGGCTCTTCATGTTTTTGAACACACTTCATACTCCTCCTATTTTTCAGACCGCTTAATGCTCTTCATGTATTTCACACCTTTTGATGCTCTTCATAATTTTCACACCTCTCCAGGCTCTTCATATTTTTCAACACCACTTCATGATCGTCCTAATTTTCAGACCGTTTCATGCTCCTCATATTTTTGACACGTTGTGAAGCTCTTCATATATTTCACAATTTTTCAGGCTCTTCATGTTTTTCAACACCACTTCATGCTGCTCCTGTTTTTCAGACCGTTTCATGCTCCTCATGTATTTCACATCTTTTGAAGCTCTTCATATTTTTCACACCTTTTGAAATTCTTCATATTTTTCAAACTTTTCCAGGCTCTTCATGTTTTTGAACACCGGTTCATGCTCCTCCTATTTTTCACACCTTTTGAAGCTCTTCATATTATTCACACGTTTTCAGTCTCTGCATGTTTTTGAACACCGCTTCATGCTCCTCCTATTTTTCCGACCGTTTCATGCTCCTCATGCATTTCAAACCTTTTGAAGCTCTTCATATTTTGTACACCTTTTCAGGCTCTTCATGTTTTTCACAACCACTTCATGCTCATCCTATTTTTCTGATCGTTTCATGCTCCTCATATTTTTGACACCGTTTGAAGCTCTTCATATTTTTCACACCTTTTCAGGCTCCTCATGTTTGCGAACACCGCTTCATTATCCTCCTATTTTTCAGACTGTTTCATGCTCCTCATATTTTTGACACCTTTTGAAGCTCTTCATATTTTGCACACCTTCTAAGGCTCTTCATGTTTTTCAACACCACTTCATGCTGCTCCTGTGTTTCAGTCCGTTTCATGCACATCTCATTTTGACACCTTTTGAAGCTCTTCATATTTTTCACACCTTTTCAGGCTCTTCATGTTTTTGAACATCGCTTCATGAACCTCATACTTTTCAGACCGTTTCATGCTCCTCATATTTTTGACATCTTTTGAAGCTCTTCATATATTTCACACCTTTTCAGTCTCTTCATGTTTTTCAACACCACTTCATGCTCCTCCTATTTTTCAGAAGGTTTCATGCTCCTTATGTATTTGACACCTTTTGAATCTCTTCATATTTTTCACACCTTTTCTGGCTCTTCATGTTTTTGAACACTGTTTCATGCTCCGCCTATTTTTCAGACCGTTTCATGCTCCTCATATTTTTCACACCTTTTGAAGCTCTTCATGTTTTTCACAGCTTTTCAGGTTGTTGACATTTTTGAACACCGCTTCATGCTCCTTCTATTTTTCAGACCGTTTCATGCTCCTCTTGTATTTCACACATTTTGAAACTCTTCATATTTTTCATACATTTTCAGGCTCTTCATGTTTTTGAACACCGCTGCATGCTCCTATGTTTAACACCTTTTTAAGCTCTTCATATTTTTCACACCTTTTCATGCTCTTCATGTTTTTGAACAGCGCTTCATGCTCCTCCTATTTTTCAGACATTTTCTTGCTTCTAATGTATTTCACACAGTTTGAAGCTCTTCATATTTTTCAAACCTTTTGAAGCTCTTCATATTTTTCACACCTTTTCAGGCTCTTCATGTTTTTGAACACGGTTTAATGGTCCTCCTATTTTTCAGACCGTTTCATGTTCCTCATATTTTTGACACGTTTTGAGGCTCTTTATATTTTTGACACCTTTTCAGGCTCTTCATGTGTTTGAACACCATTTCATGCTCCGCCTGATTTTCAGACCATTTCATGCTCCTCATATTTTTGACACCTTTGAAGCTCTTCATGTTTTTCACATCTTTTCAGGCTCTTCATGTTTTTGAACACCGTTTCCTGCTCCTCCTGTTTTTCAGACCGTTTCATGCTCCTCATACTTTTGACAGCTTTTGAAGCTCCTCATATTTTTCACAACTTTTGAAGCTCTTCATTTTTGTGAACACCACTTCATGGTCCTCCTATTTTTCAGACCGTTTCATGCTCATCTCATTTTTGACACCTTTTGAAGCTCTTCATTATTTCACACCTTTTGAAGCTCTACATATTTTTCACATCTTTTCAGGCTCTACACCTTTTTCAACACCGCTTCATGCTCCTCCTATAATTCAGACCGTTTCATGCTCCTCATATTTTTGACACCTTTTGAAATTCTTCATATATTTCACACCTTTCAAGGCTCTTCATTTTTTTGAACACCACTTCATGTTCCTCCTATTTTTCAGACCGACTCATGCTCATCTCATTTTTGACACCTTTTGAAGCTCTTCATTATTTCACACCTTTTGAAGCTCTACATATTTTTCACACCTTTTCAGGCTGTACACGTTTTTCAACACCGCTTCATGCTCCTCCTATATTTCAGACCGTTTCATGCTCCTCATATTTTTGACACCTTTTGAAGCTCTTCATATTTTTCACACCTTCTCAGAGTCTTCATGTTTTTGAACACTGCTTCATGCTCCTCCTCTTTTTCAGGCAGATTCATGCTCCTCATGTATTTCACACCTTTTGAAGCTCTTAATACTTTTCACACCTTTTCAGGCTCTTCATGTTTTTGAACACTGATTCATGCCCCTACTATTTTTCAGACCGTTTCATGCTCCTCACATTTTTGACACCTTTTGAAGCTCTTCATATTTTTCCCACCTTTTGAAGCTCTTCATATTTTTCACACCTTTTCAGACTCTTCATGTTTTTGAACACGGCTTCATGCTCCTCCAATTTTTCAGACGTTTCATGCTCCTCATTTATTTCACACCTTTTTAAGCTCTCCATATTTTTCACACCTTTTGAAGCTTTCATATTTTTCACAATTTTTCAGGCTCTTCATGTTTATCAACTCCGCTTCATGCTCCTCCTATTTTTCACACCTTTTGAAGATTTCATATTTTTCATAACTTTTCAGGCTTTTCTGTTTTTGAACATTGCTGCATGCTCCTCCTATTTTTCACACCTTTTGAAGCTCTTAATATTTTTCACACCTTTTCAGGCTCTTCATGTTTTTCTACACCGCTTCATGCTCCTCCTATTTTTCAGTCCGTTTCATGCTCCTCATGTATTTCATACCTTTTGAAGCTCTTCATACTTTTCACACCTTTACAGGCTCTTCATGTTTTTCTACACCGCTTCATGCTCCTCCTATTTTTCAGACAGTTTCATGCTCCTCATGTTTTTCACACCTTTTGAAGCTCTTCATACTTTTCACACCTTTTCACGCTCTTCATGTTTTTGAATACCGATTTATTCCCCTACTGTTATTCAGACCGTTTCATGCTCCTCATGTATTTCACACCTTTTGAAGCTCTTCATATTTTTCACACCTTATCAGACTCTTCATGTTTTTGAACACCGCTTCATGCTCCTCCTATTTTTCAGACCGTTCTATGCTCCTCATATTTTTGACATCTTTTAAAGCTCTTCATATTTTTCACACCTTTACAGATTCTTCATGTTTTGAACACCGTTTCATGCTCCTCCAATTTTTCCGACGTTTCATGCTCCTCATGTATTTCACACCTTTTGAAGCTCTTCATATTTTTCACACCTTTTCAGGCTCTTCATGTTTTTCAACACCACTTCATGGTCCTCCTATTCTTCAGAATGTTTCATGCTCATCTCCTTTTTGACACCTTTTTAAGCTCTCTGTATTTTTCACACCTTTTGAAGCTTTCATATTTTTCACATCTTTTCAGGCTCTTCATGTTTTTGAACACCACTGCATGCTCCTCCTATTTTTCAGACCGTTTCATGCTCCTCATATTTTTGACACCTTTTGAAGCTCTTCATATTTTTTACACCTTTTCAGGCTCTTCATGTTTTTCAACAGCACTTCTTGCTCCTCCTATATTTCAGACCATTTCATGCTCTTCATATTTTTCACACCTTTTGAAGCTCTTCATATTTTTCACACCTTTTCAGGCTCTTCATGTTTTTGAACATCGCTTCATGAACCTCATACTTTTCAGACCGTTTCATGCTCCTCATATTTTTGACATCTTTTGAAGCTCTTCATATATTTCACACCTTTTCAGTCTCTTCATGTTTTTCACCACCACTTCATGCTCCTCCTATTTTTCAGAAGGTTTCATGCTCCTTATGTATTTGACACCTTTTGAATCTCTTCATATTTTTCACACCTTTTCTGGCTCTTCATGTTTTTGAACACTGTTTCATGCTCCGCCTATTTTTCAGACCGTTTCATGCTCCTCATATTTTTCACACCTTTTGAAGCTCTTCATGTTTTTCACAGCTTTTCAGGTTGTTGACATTTTTGAACACCGCTTCATGCTCCTTCTATTTTTCAGACCGTTTCATGCTCCTCTTGTATTTCACACATTTTGAAACTCTTCATATTTTTCATACATTTTCAGGCTCTTCATGTTTTTGAACACCGCTGCATGCTCCTATGTTTAACACCTTTTTAAGCTCTTCATATTTTTCACACCTTTTCATGCTCTTCATGTTTTTGAACAGCGCTTCATGCTCCTCCTATTTTTCAGACATTTTCTTGCTTCTAATGTATTTCACACAGTTTGAAGCTCTTCATATTTTTCAAACCTTTTGAAGCTCTTCATATTTTTCACACCTTTTCAGGCTCTTCATGTTTTTGAACACCGTTTAATGGTCCTCCTATTTTTCAGACCGTTTCATGTTCCTCATATTTTTGACACGTTTTGAGGCTCTTTATATTTTTGACACCTTTTCAGGCTCTTCATGTGTTTGAACACCATTTCATGCTCCGCCTGATTTTCAGACCATTTCATGCTCCTCATATTTTTGACACCTTTGAAGCTCTTCATGTTTTTCACACCTTTTCAGGCTCTTCATGTTTTTGAACACCGTTTCCTGCTCCTCCTGTTTTCAGACCGTTTCATGCTCCTCATACTTTTGACAGCTTTTGAAGCTCCTCATATTTTTCACAACTTTTGAAGCTCTTCATTTTTGTGAACACCACTTCATGGTCCTCCTATTTTTCAGACCGTTTCATGCTCATCTCATTTTTGACACCTTTTGAAGCTCTTCATTATTTCACACCTTTTGAAGCTCTACATATTTTTCACATCTTTTCAGGCTCTACACCTTTTTCAACACCGCTTCATGCTCCTCCTATAATTCAGACCGTTTCATGCTCCTCATATTTTTGACATCTTTTGAAGTTCTTCATATATTTCACACCTTTCAAGGCTCTTCATTTTTTTGAACACCGCTTCATGCTCCTCCTATTTTTCAGACAGTTTCATGCTCCTCATGTATTTCATACCTTTTGAAGCTCTTCATACATTTCACACCTTTACAGGCTCTTCATGATTTTCTACACCGCTTCATGCTCCTCCTATTTTTCAGACAGTTTCATGCTCCTCATGTTTTTCACACCTTTTGAAGCTCTTCATACTTTTCACACCTTTTCACGCTCTTCATGTTTTTGAATACCGATTTATGCCCCTACTGTTATTCAGACCCTTTCATGCTCCTCATGTATTTCACACCTTTTGAAGCTCTTCATATTTTTCACACCTTATCAGACTCTTCATGTTTTTGAACACCGCTTCATGCTCCTCCTATTTTTCAGACCGTTCTATGCTCCTCATATTTTTGACATCTTTTAAAGCTCTTCATATTTTTCACACCTTTACAGATTCTTCATGTTTTGAACACCGTTTCATGCTCCTCCAATTTTTCCGACGTTTCATGCTCCTCATGTATTTCACACCTTTTGAAGCTCTTCATATTTTTCACACCTTTTCAGGCTCTTCATGTTTTTCAACACCACTTCATGGTCCTCCTATTCTTCAGAATGTTTCATGCTCATCTCCTTTTTGACACCTTTTTAAGCTCTCTGTATTTTTCACACCTTTTGAAGCTTTCATATTTTTCACATCTTTTCAGGCTCTTCATGTTTTTGAACACCACTGCATGCTCCTCCTATATTTCAGACCGTTTCATGCTCCTCATATTTTTGACACCTTTTGAAGCTCTTCATATTTTTTACACCTTTTCAGGCTCTTCATGTTTTTCAACACCACTTCTTGCTCCTCCTATATTTCAGACCATTTCATGCTCTTCATATTTTTCACACCTTTTGAAGCTCTTCATATTTTTCACACCTTTTCATTCTCTTCAAGTTTTTCAACACCACTTCATGCTCCTCCTATTTTTCCGACCGTTTCATGCTCCTCATGTATTTCACACCTTTTGAAGCTCTTCATATTTTTCAAACATTGTGAAGCTCTTCATATTTTTCACACCTTTTCAGGCTCTTCATGTTTTTGAACACCGTTTCATGTTCGTCCTATTTTTCAGACCGTTTCATGTTCTTCATATTTTTGACACGTTTTGAGGCTCTTCATATTTTTCACACCTTTTCATGCTCTTCATATTTTTGAACACCGCTTCAGGCTCCTCCAATTTTTCAGACGTTTCATGCTCCTCATGTATTTCACACCTTTTTAAGCTCTCCATATTTTTCACACCTTTTGAAGCTTTCATATTTTTCACAATTTTTCAGGCTCTTCATGCTTTTCAACACCGCTTCATGCTCCTCCTATTTTTCACACCTTTTGAAGCTTTCATATTTTTCATACCTTTTCAGGCTTTTCATGTTTTTGAACACTGCTGCATGCTTCTCCTATTTTTCCCACCTTTTGAAGCTCTTCATATTTTTCACACCTTTTCAGGCTCCTCATGATTTTCTACACCACTTCATGCTCCTCATATTTTTCAGACCGTTTCATGCTCCTCATGTATTTCACACCTTTTGAAGCTCTTCATACTTTTCACACCTTTTCAGGCTCTTCATGTTTTCGAACACCGATTTATGCCCCTACTATTTTTCAGACCGTTTCATGCTCCTCATGTATTTCACTCCTTTTGAAGCTCTTCATATTTTTCACACCTTATCAGGCTCTTCATATTTTTGAACACCGTGTCATGCTCCTCCTATTTTTCAGACCATTTCATGCTCCTCATATTTTTCACACCTTTTGAAGCTTTTCATATATTTCACATCTTTTCAGGTTCTTGATGATTTTCAGCACCGCTTCATCCTCTTCATATTTTTCAGACCGTTTCATGCTCCTCTTGTATTTCACACCTTTTGAAGCTCTTCATATTTTTCACACCTTTTCAGGCTCTTCATGTTTTTGAACACCGTTTAATGGTCCTCCTATTTTTCAGACCGTTTCATGTTCCTCATATTTTTGACACTTTTTGAGTCTCTTTATATTTTTGACACCTTTTCAGGCTCTTCATGAGTTTGAACACCATTTCATGCTCCGCCTGTTTTTCAGACCGTTTCATGCTCCTCATATTTTTGACACCTTTGAAGCTCTTCATGTTTTTCACACCTTTTCAGGCTCTTCATGTTTTTGAACACCGTTTCCTGCTCCTCCTGTTTTTCAGACCGTTTCATGCTCCTCATACTTTTTACACCTTTTGAAGCTCCTCATATTTTTCACAACTTTTGAAGCTCTTCATTTTTTTGAACACCACTTCATCGTCCTCCTATTTTTCAGACCGTTTCATGCTCACTTCATTTTTGACACCTTTTGAAGCTCTTCATATATTTCACACCTTTCAAGGCTCTTCATTTTTTTGAACACCACTTCATGTTCCTACTATTTTTCAGACCGGCTCATGCTCATCTCATTTTTGACACCTTTTGAAGCTCTTCATTATTTCACACCTTTTGAAGCTCTACATATTTTTCACACCTTTTCAGGCTCTACACGTTTTTCAACACCGCTTCATGCTCCTCCTATATTTCAGACCGTTTCATGCTCCTCATATTTTTGACACCTTTTGAAGTTCATCATATATTTCACACCTTTCAAGGCTCTTCATTTTTTTGAACACCACTTCATGTTCCTACTATTTTTCAGACCGGCTCATGCTCATCTCATTTTTGACACCTTTTGAAGCTCTTCATTATTTCACACCTTTTGAAGCTCTACATATTTTTCACACCTTTTCAGGCTATACACTTTTTTCAACACCGCTTCATGCTCCTCCTATATTTCAGACCATTTCATGCTCCTCATATTTTGGACACCTTTTGAAGCTCTTCATATTTTTCACACCTTCTCAGGGTCTTCATGCTTTTGAACACTGCTTCATGCTCCTCCTATTTTTCAGACCGTTTCATGCTCCTCATGTATTTCACACCTTTTAAAGCTCTTCATATTTTTCACACCTTTTCAGGCTCTTCATGTTTTGAACACCGATTCATGCCCCTACTATTTTTCAGACCGTTTCATGCTCCTCATATTTTGACACCTTTTGAAGCTCTTCATATTTTTCACACCTTTTCAGGCTCTTCATGTTTTTAAACACCGCTTCATGCTCATCCTATTTTTCAGACCATTTCATGCTGCTCATGTATTTCATAGCTTTTGAAGCTCTTCATATTTTTCATACGTTTTCAGGCTCTTCATGATTTTCAACATCGCTTCATGCTCCTCCTATTTTTCAGAACGTTTCATGCTCCTCATATTTTTGACACGTTTTGAGGCTCTTCATATATTTCACACCTTTTCAGGCTCTTCATGTTTTTGAACACCGTTTCATGTTCCTCCTATTTTTCAGACCGTTTCATGCTCCTCATATTTTTGACACCTTTTGAAGCTCTTCATATTTTTCACAACTTTTATGGCTCTTCATTTTTTTGAACACCACTTCATGCTCCTCCTATGTCAGACCGTTTCATGCTCATCATATTTTTGACATCTTTTAAAGCTCTTCATATTTTTCACACCTTTTCAGGCTCTTCATGTTTTTGAACACCGTTTCATGCTCCTCCTGTTTTTCAGAGAGTTTCATGCTCCTCATATTTTTGACACCTTTTGAAGCCCTTCATATTTTTTATACATTTTCAGGCTCTTCATGTTTTTGAACACCGCTGCATGCTCCTCCTATTTTTTACACCTTTTTAAGCTCTTCATATTTTTCACACCTTTTCATGCTCTTCATGTTTTTGAACACCGCTTTATGCTCCTCCTATTTTTCAGACCGTTTCATGTTCCTCATATTTTTGACACGTTTTGAGGCTCTTTATATTTTTGACACCTTTTCAGGCTCTTCATGTGTTTGAACACCATTTCATGCTCCGCCTGTTTTTCAGACCGTTTCATGCTCCTCATATTTTTGACACCTTTGAAGCTCTTCATGTTTTTCACAACTTTTCAGGCTCTTCATGTTTTTGAACACCGTTTCCTGCTCCTCCTGTTTTTCAGGCCGTTTCATGCTCCTCATACTTTTGACAGCTTTTGAAGCTCCTCATATTTTTCACAACTTTTGAAGCTCTTCATTTTTGTGAACACCACTTCATGGTCCTCCTATTTTTCAGACCGTTTCATGCTCATCTCATTTTTGACACCTTTTGAAGCTCTTCATTATTTCACACCTTTTGAAGCTCTACATATTTTTCACACCTTTTCAGGCTCTACACCTTTTTCAACACCGCTTCATGCTCCTCCTATAATTCAGACCGTTTCATTCTCCTCATTTTTTTGACACCTTTTGAAGTTCTTCATATATTTCACACCTTTCAAGGCTCTTCATTTTTTTGAACACCACTTCATGTTCCTCCTATTTTTCAGACCGACTCATGCTCATCTCATTTTTGACACCTTTTGAAGCTCTTCATTATTTCACACCTTTTGAAGCTCTACATATTTTTCACACCTTTTCAGGCTGTACACGTTTTTCAACACCACTGCATGCTCCTACTATTTTTCAGACCGTTTCATGCTCCTCATATTTTTGACACCTTTTGAAGCTCTTCATATTTTTCACACCTTCTCAGGCTCTTCATGTTTTTGAACACTGCTTCATGCTCCTCCTCTTTTTCAGACAGATTCATGCTCCTCATGTATTTCACACCTTTTGAAGCTCTTAATACTTTTCACACCTTTTCAGGCTCTTCATGTTTTTGAACACTGATTCATGCCCCTACTATTTTTCAGACCGTTTCATGCTCCTCATATTTTTGACACCTTTTGAAGCTCTTCATTATTTCACACCTTTTGAAGCTCTTCAGGCTCTTCATGTTTTTGAACACCGCTTCATGCTCCTCATATTTTTCCCACCTTTTGAAGCTCTTCATATTTTTCACACCTTTTCAGACTCTTCATGTTTTTGAACACCGCTTCATGCTCCTCCAATTTTTCAGACGTTTCATGCTCCTCATGTATTTCACACCTTTTTAAGCTCTCCATATTTTCACACCTTTTGAAGCTTTCATATTTTTCACAATTATTCAGGCTCTTCATGTTTTTGAACACCACTGCATGCTCCTCCTATTTTTCAGACCGTTTCATGCTCCTCATATTTTTGACACCTTTTGAAGCTCTTCATATTTTTTACACCTTTTCAGGCTCTTCATGTTTTTCAACACCACTTCTTGCTCCTCCTATATTTCAGACCATTTCATGCTCTTCATATTTTTCACACCTTTTGAAGCTCTTCATACTTTTCACACCTTTTCAGGCTCTTCATGTTTTCGAACACCGATTTATGCCCCTACTATTTTTCAGACCGTTTCATGCTCCTCATGTATTTCACTCCTTTTGAAGCTCTTCATATTTTTCACACCTTATCAGGCTCTTCATGTTTTTGAACACCCTGTCATGCTCCTCCTATTTTTCAGACCATTTCATGCTCCTCATATTTTTCACACCTTTTGAAGCTTTTCATATATTTGACATCTTTTCAGGTTCTTGATGATTTTCAGCACCGCTTCATCCTCTTCATATTTTTCAGACCGTTTCATGCTCCTCTTGTATTTCACACCTTTTGAAGCTCTTCATATTTTTCATACCTCTTCAGGCTCTTCATGTTTTTCAACACCGCTTTATGATCGTCCTATTTTTCAGACAGTTTCATGCCCCTCATATTTTTGACACCTTTTGAAGCTCTTCATATTTTCCACACCTTTTCAGGCTCTTTATATTTTTCAACACCGCTTCATGCTCATCCTATTTTTCAGACTGTTTCATGCTGCTCATATTTTTCACACCTTTTGAAGCTCTTCATATTTTTCACACCTTTTCAGGCTCTTCATGTTTTTCAACACCGCTTCATGCTCCTCCAATTTTTCAGAAGGTTTCATGCTCGTCATATTTTTGACACCTTTTGAAGCTCCTCTTATTTTTCACAACTTTTGAAGCTCTTCATATTTTCACACTTTTTCAGGCTCTTCATGTTGTTCAGCAATACTTCATGCTCCTCCTATTCTTCAGACTGTTTCATGCTCATCTCATTTTTGACACGTTTTTAAGCTCTGTGTATTTTTCACACCTTTTGAAGCTTTGATATTTTTCACAACTTTTCAGGCTCTTCATGTTTTTGAACATCGTTTCATGCTCCTCCTATTTTTCAGACCGTTTCATGCTCCTCATATTTTTGACACCTTTTGAAGGTCTTCATATTTTTTACACCTTTTCAGGCTCTTCATGTTTTTCAACACCACTTCTTGCTCCTCCTGTATTTCAGACCATTTCATGCTCCTCATATTTTTGACATGTTTTGAGGCTCTTCATATATTTCACACCTTTTCAGGCTCTTCATGTTTTTGAATACCGCTTCTTGCTCCTCCTATTTTTTAGACTGTTTCATGCTCCTCATATTTTTGACACCGTTTGTAGCTCTTCATATATTTCACACCTTTTCAGGCTCTTCTTTTTTTTCTACACCACTTCATGCTCCTCCTATTTTTCAGACCGTGTCATGCCCCTCATATTTTTGACACCTTTTGAAGCTGTTCATATTTTTCACAATTTTTCAGGCTCTTCATGTTTTTCTACACCGCTTCATGCTCCTCTTATTTTTCAGACCGTTTCATGCTCCTCATATTTTTCCACTTTTTGAAGCTCTTCATATTTTTCACACCTTTTCAGGCTCTTTATGCTTTTAAACACCTTTTGATGCTCCTCCTATTTTTCAGCCCTTTTCATGCTCCTCATATTTTTGACACCTTTTGAAGCTCTTAATATTTTTCACACCTTTTCATGCTCTTCATGTTTTTCAACACCGTTTTATGCTCCTCCTATTTTTCAGACCGTTTCATGTTCCTCATATATTTGCCACGTTTTGTAGCTCTTCATATTTTTCACAACTTTTCAGGCTCTTCATGTTTTTCAACACCGTTTCATGCTCCTTCTATATTTCAGACCGTTCATGCACCTCATATTTTTAACACATTTTGAAGCTCTTCATTTTTTTCACCCCTTTCAGGCTCTTCATGTTTTTCAACACGGCTTCATGCTCCCCCTATTTTTCCGACCGTTTCATGCTCCTCAAATTTTTGACACCTTTGAATCTCTTCATATTTTTCACACCTTTTCAGGCTCTTAATGTTTTTGAACACCACTTCATGCTCGTCCTATTTTCCAAAACGTTTCAGGCTCCTCATATTTTTGACACCTTTTGAATCTCTTCATATATTTCACACCTTTTCATGCTCTTCATGTTTTTCAACACCACTTCATGCTCCTCGTATTTTTCAGACCGTTTCTTGCTCATCTCATTTTTGACACCTTTTGAAGCTCTTCATATTTTTCACACCTTTTGAAGATCTTAATATTTTTCACACATTATCATGGTCTACATTTTTTTCAACACCACTTCATGCTTCTCCTATTTTTCAGACCGTTTCTTGCTCCTCATATTTTTGACAACTTTTGAAGCTCTTCATATATTTCACACCTTTTGAAGATCTTCATATTTTTCACACATTTTCAGGCTCTACATGTTTTTCAACACCACTTCATGATTCTCCTATTTTTCAGACCGTTTCATGCTCCTCATATTTTTGACACGTTTTGAAGCTCTTCATATATTTCACACCTTTTGAAGCTCTTCATATTTTTCACTCCTTTTCAGGCTCTTCATGTTTTTCAACTCCATTTCATGCTCCTCCTATTTTCCAGACCGTTTCATGCTCCTCATATTTTTGACACCTTTTGAATCTCTTCATATTTTTCACACCTTTTCATGCTCTTAATGATTTGAATACCACTTCATGCTCGTCCTATTTTCCAAAACGTTTCAGGCTCCTCATATTTTTGACACCTTTTGAATCTCTTCATATTTTTCACACCTTTTCAGGCTCTTCACGTTTTTGAACACCCCTTCATGCTCCTTCTATTTTTCAGACCGTTTCATGTTCCTCATATATTTGCCACGTTTTGTAGCTCTTCATATATTTCACACCTTTTCAGGCTCTTCATGTTTTTCAACACCACTTCAGGCTCCTCTTATTTTTCAGACCTTTTCATGCTCATCTCATTTTTGACACCTTTTGAGGCTCTTCATGTTTTTCACACCTGTTGAAGCTCTTCATATTTTTCACACGTTTTCATGCTCTTCATGTTTTTCAACACCGCTTCATGCTCCTCCTATTTTTCAGGCCGTTTCATGCTCAATGCATTTTTGACACCATTTGAAGCTCTTCATATTTTTCACACCTTTTGAAAGCTTTTCATATATTTCACACCTTTTCAGGCTCTTCATGTTTTTGAACACCGCTTCATGCTCCTCCTATTTTTCAGACCGTTTCATGCTCCTCATAATTTTCACAACTTTTGAAGCTCTTCATAATTTTCACACCTGTTCAGGCTCTTCATGTTTTTGAACACCGTTTCATGTCCTCCTATTTTTCAGACCGTTTCATGATCCTCATATTTTTCACACTTTTTGAGCCTCTTCATATTTTTCACTCCTTTTCAGGCTCTTCATTTTTTTTGAACACCGCTTCATGCTCCTCCTAATTTTCAGACCGTTTCATGCTCCTCACATTTTTCTTATCTTTTGAAGCTCTTCATATTTTTCACACCTTTTCAGGCTCTTCATATTTTTGAACACCGCTTCATGCTCCTCCTATTTTTCAGATCGTTTCATGCTCCTCATGTATTTCATACTTTTTGAAGCTCTGCATATTTTTCACACCTTTTCAGGCTCTTCATGTTTTTCAACACCGCTCTATGCTCCTCCTATTTTTTAGACCGTTTCATGCTCCTCATATTTTTGACACCTTTGAATCTCTTCATATTTTTCACATCTTTTCATGCTCTTCATGTTTTTCAACACCGCTTCATGCTCCTCATATTTTTCAGACCGTTTAATGCTCATCTCATTTTTGACACCTTTTGAAGCTCTTCATATTTTTCACACCTTTTGAAGCTCTTCATATATTTCACACCTTTTCAGGCTCTTCATTTTTTCAACACCGCTTCATGCTCCTCCTATTTTTCAGACCGTTTCATGCTCCTCATATTTTTGACACTTTTTGAAGCTCTTCATATTTTTCACACCTTTTCAGTCTCTTCATGTTATTCAACACCGCTTCATGCTGCTCCTCTTTTTCAGACCGTTTCATGCTTCTTCTATTTTTGATATCTTTTGAAGCTCTTCATATTTTTGACACCTTTTGAAGTTCTTCATTTTTTTCACACCTTTTCAGGCTCTTCATGTTTTTCCACACCGCTTCATGCTCCTCCTGTTTTTCAGACCGTTTCATGATCCTCATATTTTTCACACTTTTTGAGCCTCATCATATTTTTGACACCTTTTCAGGCTCTACATGTTTTTGAACACCGCTTCATGCTGCTGCTCTTTTTCAGACCGTTTCGTGCTCCTTCTATTTTTGACACCTTTTGAAGCTCTTCATATTTTTCACATCTTTTGAAGCTCTGCATATTTTTCACACATTTTCAGGCTCTTCATGTTTTTGAACACCGCTTCATGCTCCTCCTATTTTCAGACCGTTTCATGCTCCTAATATTTTTGACACCTTTTCAAACTCTTCATATATTTCACAACTTTTCAGGCTCTTCATGTTTTCAACACCGCCTCATGCTCCTCGTATTTATCTGAACGTTTCATGCTCCTCATATTTTTGACACCTTTTGAAGCTGTTCATATTTTTCACAACTTTTTAGGCTCTTCATGTTTTTGAACACCTTTTAAGGCTCTTCATGTTTTGAACACCGCTTCATGCTCCTCCTATTTTCAGACCGTTTCATGCTCCTCATATTTTTAACACCTTTGAAGCTCTTCATATTTTTCCAACCTTTTCAGGCTCTTCATGTTTTTCAACACCGTTGAATGCTCCTTCTATTTTTCAGACTGTTTCTTGCTCCTCATATTTTTGACACATTTTGAAGCTCTTCATATTTTTCACACCTTTTCATGCTTTCCATGTTTTCAACACCGATTAATGCTCCTCCTATTTTTCAGACAATTTCATGCTCCTCCTATTTTCCAGACCGTTTCATGCTCCTCATATTTTTGAGACCTTTTGAGCTCTTCATATTTTTAACACGTTTTCAGGCTTTTCATGTTTTTCAACACCACTTCATGCTCCACCTATTTTTCAGACCGTTTCAAGCTCCTCATATTTTTGACACCTTTTGAAGCTCTTCATATTTTTCACACCTTTTAATGATCTTCATGTTTTTGAACACCGCCTCATTCTACTGTATTTTTCAAACCGTTTCCTGCTCCTCATATTTTTGACACCTTTTGAAGCTCCTCATATTTTTCACACCTTTTCAGGCCCTTCATGTTTTTGAACACCCCTTCATGCTCCTCCTATTTTTCAGACAGTTTCATGTTCCTCATATTTTTGACACCTTTTGAAGCTCTTCATATTTTTCACGCCTTTTCAGGCTCTTCATGTTTTCAACACTGTTTCATGCTCCTCCTGTTTTTCAGACCATTTCGTGCTCCTCCTATTTTTTGGACCGTTTCATGCTCCTCATATTTATGACACCTTTTGAAGCTTTTGATATTTTTCACAACTTCTCAGGCTCTTCATGTTTTAAAACTGCTTCATGCTCCTCCTTTTTTTCAGACCGTTTCATGCTCCTCATATTTTTGACACCTTTTGAAGCTCTTCATATATTTCACACCTTTTCAGGCTTTTCATGTTTTTCAACCCCGCTTCATGCTCCTCCTATTTTTTAGACCGTTTCATGCTCCTCGTATTTTTGACACCTTTTGAAGCTCTTCATATTTTTCACACCTTTTCAGGCTCTTCATGTTTTTCATCAACGCTTCATTCTCCTCCTATTTTGCAGACCATTTCATGCTCCTCATATTTTTCACACCTTTTGAAGCTCTTCGTATATTTCACACCTTTTCAGGCTCTTCATGTTTTTCAACACCACTTCATGCTCCTCTTATTTTTCAGACCTTTTCATGCTCATCTCATTTTTGACACCTTTTGAAGCTCTTCATGTTTTTCACACCTGTTGAAGCTCTTCATATTTTTCACACGTTTTCATGCTCTTCATGGTTTTCAACACCGCTTCATGCTCCTCCTATTTTTCAGACCGTTTCATGCTCAATGCATTTTTGACCCCATTTGAAGCTCTTCATATTTTTCACACCTTTTGAAAGCTTTTCATATATTTCACACCTTTTCAGGATCTTCATGTTTTTGAACACCGCTTCATGCTCCTCCTATTTTTCAGACCGTTTCATGCTGCTCATGATTTTCACACCTTTTGAAGCTCTTCACATTTTTCACACCTGTTCAGACTCTTCATGTTTTTGAACACCGCTTCATGTCCTCCTATTTTTCAGACCGTTTCATGATCCTCATTTTTTTCACACTTTTTGAGCCTCTTCATATTTTTCACACCTTTTCAGGCTCTTCATGTTTTTGAACACCGCTTCATGCTCCTCCTAAATTTCAGACCGTTTCATGCTCCTCATATTTTTCACACCTTTTGAAGCTCTTCATATTTTTCACACCTTTTCAGGCTCTTCATATTTTTGAACACCGCTTCATGCTCCTCCTATTTTTCAGACCGTTTCATGCTCCTCATGTATTTCACACTTTTTGAAGGTCTGCATATTTTTCACACCTTTTCAGGCTCTTCATGTTTTTCAACACCGCTCTATGCTCCTCCTATTTTTTAAGACCGTTTCATGCTCCTCATATTTTTGACCCCTTTTGAAGCTCTTCATAATTTTCACACCTTTTGAATCTCTTCATTTCTTTCACACCTTTTCAGGCTCTTCATGTTTTTCCACACCGCTTCATGCTCCTCCTATTTTTCAGACCGTTTCATGCTCCTCATATTTTTCACACCTTTTGAAGCTCTTCATATTTTTCACACCTTATCAGTCTCTTCATGTTTTTGAACACCGCTTCATGCTCCTCCTATTTTTCAGACCGTTTAATGCTCCTCATGTATTTCACATCTTTTGAAGCTCTTCATATTTTTCACACCTTTTCAGGCTCTTCATTTTTTTGAACACCGTTTCATGATCCTCCTATTTTTCAGACCGTTTTATGCTCCTCCTATTTTTCAGAGCGTTTCATGCTCCTCATATTTTCCACACCTCTTGAAGCTCTTCATATTTTTCACACCTTTTCAGTCTCTTCATGTTTTCGAACAGAGCTTCATGCTCTTCCTATTTTTCAGACAGTTTCATGCTCCTCATATTTTTGACACCTTTTGAATCTCTTCATATTTTTCACATCTTTTCATGCTCTTCATGTTTTTCAACACCGCTTCATGCTCCTCCTATTTTTCAGACCATTACATGCTCATCTCATTTTTGACACCTTTTGAAGCTCTTCATATTTTTCACACCTTTTGAAGCTCTTCATATATTTCACACCTTTTCAGGCTCTTCATTTTTTTCAACACCGCTTCATGCTCCTCCTAATTTTCAGACCGATTCATACTCATCTTACTTTTGATGCCTTTTGTAGCATTTCATATTTTTGACACCTTTTGAAGCTCTTCATATTTTTGACACGTTTTCAGGCTCTTCATTTTTTTCAAAACCGTTTCATGCTCCTCCCATTTTTCAGACCGTTTCATGCTCCTCATTTATTTCACACCTTTTGAAGGTCTTCATATTTTTCATACCTTGTAAGGCTTTTCATGTTTTTGAACACCGCTTCATGCTCCTCCTATTTTTCAGACCGTTTCATGCTCCTCATAATTTTCACACCTTTTGAAGCTCTTCATATATTTCACACCTTTTCAGGCTCTTCATGTTTTGGAACACCGCTTCATGTCCTCCTATTTTTCATACCGTTTCATGATCCTCATGTTTTTAACACTTTATGAGCCTCTTTATAATTTTCACACCTTTTCAGGCTCTTCATGTTTTTCAACACCGCTCCATGCTCTTCGTATTTTTTAGACCGTTTCATGCTCCTCATATTTTTGACACCTTTTGAATCTCTTCATATTTTTCACATCTTTTCATGCTCTTCATGTTTTTCAACACCGCTTCATGCTCCTACTATTTTTGAGACCGTTTCATGCTCATCTCATTTTTGACACCTTTTGAAGCTCTTCATATTTTTGACACCTTTTGAAGCTCTTCATTGTTTTCACACCTTTTCAGGCTCTTCATGTTTTTCCACACCGCTTCATGCTCCTCCTGTTTTTCAGACCGTTTCATGATCCTCATATTTTTCACACTTTTTGAGCCTCATCATATTTTTCACACCTTTTCAGGCTCTTCATGTTTTTGAACACCGCTTCATGCTGCTCCTCTTTTTCAGACCGTTTCATGCTCCTCATATTTTTCACACCTTTTGAAGTTCTTCATATTTTTGACACCTTTTCAGGCTTTCATGTTTTTCAACACCGCTTCATTCTCCTCCTGATTTTCAGACCGTTTCATGCTCCTCATATTTTTCACACCTTTTGAAGCTCTTCATATTTTTCACACCTTTTCAGGCTCTTAATATTTTTGAACACTGCTTCATGCTCCTCCTGTTTTTCAGACCGTTTCATGCTCCTCATGTATTTCACACTTTTTGAAGCTCTGCATATTTTTCACACCTTTTCAGGCTCTTCATGTTTTTCAACACCGCTCTATGCTCCTCCTATTTTTTAAGACCGTTTCATGCTCCTCATATTTTGACCCCTTTTGAAGCTCTTCATAATTTTCACACCTTTTGTATCTCTTCATTTCTTTCACACCTTTTCAGGCTCTTCATATTTTCCCACATCACTTCATGCTCCTCCTATTTTTCAGACAGTTTCATGCTCCTCGTATTTTTGACAACTTTTGAAGCTCTTCATATTTTTCACACCTTATCAGTCTCTTCATATTTTTGAACACCGCTTCATGCTCCTCCTATTTTTCAGACCGTTTAATGCTCCTCACGTATTTCACATCTTTTGAAGCTCTTCATATTTTTCACGCCTTTTCAGGCTCTTCATGTTTTCAACACTGTTTCATGCTCCTCCTGATTTTCAGACCATTTCGTGCTCCTCCTATTTTTTGGACGGTTTCATGCTCCTCATATTTATGACACCTTTTGAAGCTTTTGATATTTTTCACAACTTTTCAGGCTATTCATGTTTTCCATACTGTTTCATGCTCCTCCTGTTTTTCAACCATTTCGTGCTCCTCCTATTTTTTGGACCGTTTCATGCTCCTCATATTTTTGACACCTTTGAAGCTCTTCATATATTTTCACACATTACCAGGCTCTTCGTGTTTTTGAACACCACTTCATGCTCCTCCTATTTTTCAGACCGTTTCATGCTCCTCATATTTTTGACAAGTTTTGAAGCTCTTCATTTTTTTCACACCTTATCAGTCACTTCATGTTTTTGAACACCGCTTCATGTCCTCCTATTTTTCAGACCGTTTCATGATCCTCATATTTTTCACACTTTTTGAGCCTCTTCATATTTTTCACACCTTTTCAGGCTCTTCATGTTTTTGAACACCGCTTCATGCTCCTCCTAATTTTCAGAACGTTTCATGCTCCTCATATTTTTCACACCTTTTGAAGCTCTTCATATTTTTCACACCTTTTCAGGCTCTACATGTTTTTTATCAACGCTTCATGCTCCTCCTAATTTTCAGAACGTTTCATGCTCCTCATATTTTTCACACCTTTTGAAGCTCTTCATATTTTTCACACCTTTTGAAGCTCTGCATATTTTTCACACATTTTCAGGCTCTTCATGTTTTTGAACACCGCTTCATGCTCCTCCTATTTTTCAGACCGTTTCATGCTCCTCATGTATTTCACACCTTTTGAAGCTCTTCATATTTTTCACACCTTTTCAGGCTCTTCATATTTTTCAACATCACTTCATGCTCCTCCTATTTTTCAGACCCTTTCATGCTCCTCATATTTTTGACACCTTTTGAAGCTCTTCATATTTTTCACACCTTTTCAGACCTTCATGTTTTTCAATACCGCTTCATGCTCCTCCTATTTTTCTGACCGTTTCATGCTCCTCATATTTTTGACACCTTTTGAAGCTCTTCATATATTTCACACCTTTTCAGGCTCTTCATGTTTTTCAACACCATTTCATACTCCTCCTATTTTTCAGACCGATTCATACTCATCTTAATTTTGATGCGTTTTGAAGCATTTCATATTTTTGACACCTTTTGAAGCTCTTCATATTTTTGACACGTTTTCAGGCTCTTCATGTTTTTCAAAACCGTTTCATGCTGCTCCCATTTTTCAGACTGTTTCATGCTCCTCATTTATTTCACACCTTTTGAAGATCTTCATATTTTTCATACCTTGTAATGCTCTTCATGTTTTTGAACACCGCTTCATGCTCCTCCTATTTTACAGACCATTTCATGCTCCTCATGTATTTCACATCTTTTGAAGCTCTTCATATTTTTCATACATTTTCAGGCTTTTCATGTTTTTGAACACCGTTTCATGCTCCTCCTAATTTTCAGACCGTTTCATGCTCCTCATATTTTTGACACCTTTGAAGCTCTTCATATATTTTCACACATTATCAGGCTCTTCATGTTTTTGAACACCACTTCATGCTCCTCCTATTTTTCAGACCGTTCCATGCTCCTCATATTTTTGACACCTTTTGAAGCTCTTCATATTTTTCACACATTTTCAGGCTCTTCATTTTTTTGAACAGCGTTTCATGATCCTCCTATTTTTCAGACCGTTTCATGCTCCTCATATTTTTGACAAGTTTTGAAGCTCTTCCTTTTTTTTCACACATTTTCAGGCTCTTCATGTTTTTCAACACCGCTTCATGCTCCTCCTATTTTTCAGACCGTTTCATGCTCCTCATATTTTTCACACCTTTTGAAGCTCTTCATATTTTTCACACCTTTTCAGGCTCTTCATGTTTTTTATCAACGCTTCATGCTCCTACTATTTTACAGACCGTTTCATGCTCCTCATATTTTTGACACCTTTTGAAGCTCTTCATATATTTCACACTTTTTCAGACTCTTCATATTTTTCAACACCACTTCATGCTCCTCCTATTTTTCAGAACGTTTCATGCTCCTCATAATTTTGACACCTTTTGAAGCTCTTCATATTTTTCACACCTTTTCAGGCTCTTTATGTTTTTTATCAACGCTTCATGCTCCTCCTATTTTTCAGACCGTTTCATGCTCCTCATATTTTTGACACCTTTTGAAGCTCTTCATATATTTCACACCTTTTCAGGCTCTTCATGTTTTTCAACACCACTTCATGCTCCTCCTATTTTTCAGACCTTTTCATGCTCATCTCATTTTTGACACCTTTTGAAGCTCTTCATGTTTTTCACACCTGTTGAAGCTCTTCATATTTTTCACACGTTTTCAGGCTGTTCATGTTTCTCAACACCGCTTCATGCTCCTCCTACTTTTCAGACCGTTTCATGCTCCTCATATTTTTGACACCTTTTGAAGCTCTTCATATTTTTCACACCTTTTCAGGCTCTTCATGATTTTCAACACCGCTTCATTCTGCTCCTCTTTTTCAGACTGTTTCATGCTCCTTTTATTTTTGACATCTTTTGAAGCTCTTCATATTTTCACACTTTTTCAGGCTATTCATGCATTTCAACACCGCTTCAGTATCCTCCTATTTTTCAGACCGTTTCATGCTCCTCATATTTTTGACACCTTTTGAAGCTGTTCATAATTTTCACAACTTTTCTGGCTCTTCAAGTTTTTCAACACCACTTCATGCTCCTCCTATTTTTCATACCGTTTCATGCTCCTCATATTTTTGACAAGTTTTGAAGTTCTTCATTTTTTTCACACATTTTCTGGCTCTTCATGTTTTTCAACATCGCTTCATGCTCCTCCTATATTTCAGACCGTTTCATGCTCCTCATATTTTTCACACCTTTTGAAGCTCTTCATATATTTCACAGCTTTTCTTGCTCTTCATGTTTTTCAACACCACTTCGTGCTCCTCCTATTTTTCAGACCTTTTCATGCTCATCTCATTTTTGACACCTTTTGAAGCTCTTCATGTTTTTCACACCTGTTGAAGCTCTTCATATTTTTCACACGTTTTCAGGCTCTTCATGTTTTTCAACATCGCTTCATGCTCCTCCTATATTTCAGACCGTTTCATGCTCCTCATATTTTTGACAACTTTTGAAGCTCTTCATATTTTTCACACCTTATCAGTCTCTTCATGTTTTTGAACACCGCTTCATGCTCCTCCTATTTTTCAGACCGTTTAATGCTCCTCATGTATTTCACATCTTTTGAAGCTTTTCATATTTTTCACACCTTTTCAGGCTCTTCATGTTTTTGAACACCGTTTCATGCTCCTCCTATTTTTCAGACCGTTTCATGCTCCTCATGTTTTTGACACCTTTTGAAGCTCTTCATAGTTTTCACACCTTTTCAGACTCTTCATGTTTTCCACACAGCTTCATGCTGCTCCTCTTTTTCAGACCGTTTCATGCTCCTTCTATTTTTGACACTTTTTGAAGCTCTTCATATTTTTCACACCTTTTGAAACTCTTCACTTTTTTCACATATTTTCAGGCTATTCATTCATTTCAACGCCACTTCATTCTCCTCCTATTTTTCAGACCTTTTCATGCTCCTCATATTTTTGACACCTTTTGAAGCTCTTCATATTTTTCACACCTTTTCAGGCTCTTCATGTTTTCAAAACCACTTCATGCTCCTTCTATTTTTCAGACCATTTCATGCTCCTCATAATTTTGACACGTTTTGAAGCTCTTCATATTTTTTCACACCTTTTCAGGCTTTTCATGTTTTTCATCAACGCATCATGCTCCTCCTATTTGACAGACCGTTTCATGCTCCTCATATTTTTGACACCTTTTGAAGCTCTTCATATTTTACACACCTTTTCAGGCTCTTCATGTTTTTGAACATTGTTTCATGCTCCTGCTATTTGTGAGACCCTTTCATGCTCCTCATATATTTGACACCTTTTGAAGCTGTTCATATTTTTCACACCTTTTCAAGCTCTTCATGTTTTTGAACACCAGTTCATGCTCCTCCTATTTTTTCATACCGTTTCATGCTCCTCATAATTTTCACACCTTTGAAGCTCTTCATATTTTTCACACCTTTTCAGGCTATTCATGTTTTTGAACACAGCTTCATGCTCCTCCTATTTTTCAGACCGTTTCATGTTCCTCATATTTTTGATACCTTTTAAAGCTCTTCATATATTTCACACCTTTTGAGGCTCTTCATGTTTTTGAACACCGTTTCATGCTCCTACTATTTTTCAGACCGTTCCATGCTCTTCAAATTTTTGACAACTTTTGAAGTTCTTCATTTATTTTCACACATTTTCAGGCTCTGCATTTTTTTGAACACCGCTTCATGCTCCTCCTATATTTCAGACCGTTTCATGCTCCTCATATTTTTCACACCTTTTGAAGCTCTTCATATATTTCACACCTTTTCAGGCTCTTCATGTTTTTCAACACCACTTCATGCTCCTCCTATTTTTCAGACCTTTTCATGCTCATCTCATTTTTGACACCTTTTGAAGCTCTTCATGTTTTTCACAACTGTTGAAGCTCTTCATATTTTTCACACGTTTTCAGGCTCTTCATGTTTTTCAACATCGCTTCATGCTCCTCCTATATTTCAGAAAGTTTCATGCTCCTCATAATTTTGACACCTTTTGAAGCTCTTCATATTTTGCACACTTTTTCAGGCTCTTCATGTTTTTTATCAAGGCTTCATGCTCCTACTATTTTACAGACCGTTTCATGCTCCTCATATTTTTGACACCTTTTGAAGCTCTTCATATATTTCACACCTTTTCAGGCTCTTCATATTTTCAACACCACTTCATGTTCCTCCTATTTTTCAGAACGTTTCATGCTCCTCATAATTGTGACACCTTTTGAAGCTCTTCATATTTTTCACACCTTTTCATTCTTTTCATGTTTTTTATCAATGCTTCATGCTCCTACTATTTTACAGACCGTTTCATGCTCCTCATATTTTTGACACCTTTTGAAGCTCTTCATATATTTCACACCTTTTCAGGCTCTTCATGTTTTTCAACACCACTTCATGCTCCTCCTATTTTTCAGACCTTTTCATGCTCATCTCATTTTTGACACCTTTTGAAGCTCTTCATGTTTTTCACACCTGTTGAAGCTCTTCATATTTTTCACACGTTTTCTGGCTGTTCATGTTTCTCAACACCGCTTCATGCTCCTCCTATTTTTCAGACCGTTTCATGCTCCTCATATTTTTGACACCTTTTGAAGCTCTTCATATTTTTCACACCTTTTCAGGCTCTTCATGATTTTCAACACCGCTTCATGTTCCTCCTATTTTTCAGACTGTTTCATGCTCCTTTTATTTTTGACATCTTTTGAAGCTCTTCATATTTTTCACACCTTTTTAGGCTTTCATGTTTTTCAACACCGCTTCATGCTCCTCCTATTTTTCAGACCGTTTCATGCTCCTCATATTTTTGACAACTTTTTAAGCTCTTCATATTTTCACACTTTTTCAGGCTATTCATGCATTTCAACACCGCTTCAGTATCCTCCTATTTTCCAGACCGTTTCATGCTCCTCATATTTTTGACACCTTTTGAAGCTCTTCATATTTTTTACACTTTTGCAGGCTCTTCATTTTTTTCAACAACACTTCATGCTCCTCTTAATTTTGAGACCGTTTCATGCTCCTCATATTTTTGACATCTTTAGAAGCTCTTCATAATTTTCACAACTTTTCTGGCTCTTCAAGTTTTTCAACACCACTTCATGCTCCTCCTATTTTTCATACCGTTTCATGCTCCTCATATTTTTGACACCTTTTGAATCTCTTCATATTTTTCACACCTTTTCTGGCTCTTCATGTTTTTCAACATCGCTTCATGCTCCTCCTATATTTCAGACCGTTTCATGCTCCTCATACTTTTCACACCTTTTGAAGCTCTTCATATATTTCTCACCTTTTCAGGCTCTTCATGTTTTTCAACACCACTTCATGCTCCTCCTATTTTTCAGACCTTTTCATGCTCATCTCATTTGTGACACCTTTTGAAGCTGTTCATGTTTTTCACACCTGTTGAAGCTCTTCATATTTTTCACACGTTTTCAGGCTCTTCATGTTTTTCAACATCGCTTCATGCTCCTCCTATATTTCAGACCGTTTCACGCTCCTCATATTTTTGACAACTTTTGAAGCTCTTCATATTTTTCACACCTTATCAGTCTCTTCATGTTTTTGAACACCGCTTCATGCTCCTCCTATTTTTCAGACCGTTTAATGCTCCTCATGTATTTCACATCTTTTGAAGCTTTTCATATTTTTCACACCTTTTCATGCTCTTCATGTTTTTGAACACCGTTTCATGCTCCTCCTATTTTTCAGACAGTTCCATGCTCCTCATATTTTTCACACCTTTTGAAGCTTTTCAATTATTTTCAAACATTTTCAGGCTCTTCATGTTTTTCAACACCGCTTCATGCTCCTCCTATTTTTCAGACCGTTTCATGCTCATCTCATTTTTGACACCTTTTGAAGCTCTTCATATTTTTCACACCTTTTGAAGCTCTTCATATATTTCACACCTTTTCAGGCTCTTCATTTTTTTCAACACCGCTTCATGCTCCTCCTATTTTTCAGACCGTTTCATGCTCCTCCTATTTTTGACACCTTTTGAAGCTATTCATATTTTTCACACCTTTTCAGGCTCTTCATATTTTTCAACACCGCTTCATGCTCCTCCTATATTTCAGACCGTTTCATGCTCCTCCTATTTTTCAGACCGTTTCATGCTCCTCATATTTTTGACACCTTTTGAAGCTCTTCATATTTTTCACACCTTTTCAGGCTCTTCATGTTTTTGTACAACGCGTCATTTTCCTCCTATTGTTCAGACCATTTCATGCTCCTAATATTTTTCACATCTTTTGAGCTCTTCATATTTTTCACACTTTTTCAAGCTCTTCTTGTTTTAGAACACCGCTTCATGCTCCTCCTATTTGTCAGACCGTTTCATACTCCTAATATTTTTCACACCTTTTGAAGTTCTTCATATTTTTCACACCTTTTCAGAATCTTCATGGTTTTCGAACACCGCTTCATGCTCCTCCTATTTTTCAGACCGTTTCATGCTCCTCATATTTTTGACAGCTTTTGAAGCTCTTCATATTTTTCAAACATTTTCAGGCTCTTCATGTTTTTCAGCACCGTTTCATGCCACTCCTATTTTTCAGACCGTTTCATGCTCCTCATATTTTTGACACCTTTTGAAGCTGTTCATATATTTCACACCTTTTCAGGCTCTTCATGTTTTTCAACACCACAAAATGCTTCTCCTATTTTCAAGACCGTTTCATGCTCTTCTCATTTTTGACACCTTTTGAAGGTCTACATATTCTTCACACCTTTTGAAGCTCTTCATTTTTTTCAAAACTGCTTCATGCTCCTCCTATTTTTCAGACCTTTCATGCTGATAATATTTTTGAAACATTTTGAACTTCTTCATATTTTTCACACCTTTTCAGTCTCTTCATGATTTTCAACAACATTTCATGCTCCTCCTATTTTTCAGACCGTTTCATGCTCCTCATATTTTGACACCTATGGAGGCGCTTCATATTTTTCACACCTTTTCAGGCTCTTCATGTGTTTCAACACCGCTTATTGATCGTCCTATTTTTCAGACCGTTTCATGCTCCTCATATTTTTGACACCTTTTGAAGCTATTCATATTTTTCACACCTTTTCAGGCTCTTCATATTTTTCAACACCGCTTCATGCTCCTCCTATTTTTCAGACCGTTTCATGCTCCTCATATTTTTGACACCTTTTGAAGCTCTTCATATTTTTCACACCTTATCAGTCTCTTCATGTTTTTGAACACCGCTTCATGCTCCTCCTATTTTTCAGACCGTTTAATGCTCCTCATGTATTTAACATCTTTGAAGCTTTTCATATTTTTCACACCTTTTCAGGCTCTTCATGTTTTTGAACACCATTTCATGCTACTCCTATTTTTCAGACCGTTTCATGCTCCTCATATTTTTGACACCTTTTGAAGCTCTTCATTTATTTTCACACATTTTCAGGCTCTTCATGTTTTTGAACACCGCTTCATGCTCCTCCTATTTTTCAGACAGTTTCTTGCTCCTCATATTTTTGACACCTTTTGAAGCTCTTCATTTATTTTCAAACATTTTCAGGCTCTTCATGTTTTTCAACACCGCTTCATGCTCCTCCTATTTTTCAGACCGTTTCCTGCTCCTCATATATCTGACATCTTTTGAATCTCTTCATATTTTTACATCTTTTCATGCTCTTCATGTTTTTCAACACCGCTTCATGCTCCTCCTGTTTTTCAGACCGTTTCCTGTTCATCTCATTTTTGACACCTTTTGAAGCTCATCATATTTTTCACACCTTTTGAAGCTCTTCATATATTTCACACCTTTTCAGGCTCTTCATTTTTTTCAACACCGCATCATGCTCCTCCTATTTTTCAGACCGTTTCATGCTCCTCATACTTTTGACACCTTTTGAAGCTCTTCATATTTTTCACACCTTTTCAGGCTCTTCATGTTTTCCACACCATTTCATGCTGCTCCTCTTTTTCAGACCGTTTCATGCTCCTTCTATTTTTGACACCTTTTGAAGCTCTTCATATTTTTGACAACTTTTGAAGCTCTTCATATTTTCACACATTTTCAGGCTCTTCATGTTTTTCCACGCCGCTTCATTCTCCTCCGTATTTCAGACCGTTTCATGCTCCTCATATTTTTGACAACTTTTGACGCTCTTCATATTTTTCACACCTTATCAGTCTCTTCATGGTTTTGAACACAGCTTCATGCTCCTCCTATTTTTCAGACCGTTAAATGCTCCTCATGTATTTCACATTTTTGAAGCTCTTCATATTTTTCACACCTTTTCAGGCTCTTCAGGTTTTTGAACAACGTTTGATACTCCTTGTAATTTTGAGACCGTTTCATGCTCCTCATATTTTTGACTCCTTTTGAAGCTCTTTATATTTTTCACACCTTTTCAGGCTCTTCATTTTTTTGAACACCGTTTCATCCTCCTGCTAGTTTTCAGACCGTTTCATGCTCCTCATATTTTTGACACGTTTTGAAGTTCTTCATTTTTTTCACACATTTTCAGGCTCTTCATGTTTTGAACACTGCTTCATGCTCCTCCTATTTTTCAGACCGTTTCATGCTCCTCATATTTTTGACACTTTTAGAAGCTCTTAATATTTTTCACATCTTTTCATGCTCTTCAAGTTTTTCAACACCGCTTCATGCTCCTCCTATTTTTCAGACCTTTTCATGCTCATCTCATTTTTGACACCTTTTGAAGCTCTTCATGTTTTTCACACCTGTTGAAGCTCTTCATATTTTTCACACGTTTTCAGGCTGTTCATGTTTCTCAACACCGCTTCATGCTCCTCCTATTTTTCAGACCGTTTCATGCTCCTCATATTTTTGACACCTTTTGAAGCTCTTCATATTTTTCACACCTTTTCAGGCTTTCATGTTTTTCCACACCGCTTCATGCTCCTCCTATTTTTCAGACCGTTTCATGCTCCTCATATTTTTGACAACTTTTGAAGCTCTTCATATTTTCACACTTTTTCAGGCTATTCATGCATTTCAACACCGCTTCAGTATCCTCCTATTTTTCAGACCGTTTCATGCTCCTCATATTTTTGACACCTTTTGAAGCTGTTCATATTTTTCACACCTTTCCAGACTCTTCATGTTTTTCAACAACACTTCATGCTCCTCTTAATTTTGAGACCGTTTCATGCTCCTCATATTTTTGACATCTTTAGAAGCTCTTCATAATTTTCACAACTTTTCTGGCTCTTCAAGTTTTTCAACACCACTTCATGCTCCTCCTATTTTTCATACCGTTTCATGCTCCTCATATTTTTGACACCTTTTGAAGCTCTTTATATTTTTCACACCTTTTCTGGCTCTTCATGTTTTTCAACATCGCTTCATGCTCCTCCTATATTTCAGACCGTTTCATGCTCCTCATATTTTTCACACCTTTTGAAGCTCTTCATATATTTCACAGCTTTTCATGCTCTTCATGTTTTTTCAACACCACTTCATGCTCCTCCTATTTTTCAGACCTTTTCATGCTCATCTCATTTTTGACACCTTTTGAAGCTCTTCATATTTTTCACACCTTTTGAAGCTCTGCATATTTTTTCACACATTTTCAGGCTCTTCATGTTTTTGAACACCGCTTCATGCTCCTCCTATTTTTCAGACCGTTTCATGCTCCTCATGTATTTCACACCTTTTGAAGCTCTTCATATTTTTCACACCTTTTCAGGCTCTTCATGTTTTTCAACATCACTTCATGCTCCTCCTATTTTTCAGACCGTTTCATGCTCCTCATATTTTTGACACCTTTTGAAGCTCTTCATATTTTTCACACCTTTTCAGGCCTTCATGTTTTTCAATACCGCTTCATGCTTCTCCTATTTTTCTGACCGTTTCATGCTCCTCATATTTTTGACACCTTTTGAAGCTCTTCATATATTTCACACCTTTTCAGGCTCTTCATGTTTTTCAACACCATTTCATACTCCTCCTATTTTTCAGTCCGATTCATACTCATCTTAATTTTGATGCCTTTTGAAGCATTTCATATTTTTGACACCTTTTTAAGCTCTTCATATTTTTGACACATTTTCAGGCTCTTCATCTTTTTCAAAATCGTTTCATGCTCCTCCCATTTTTCAGACTGTTTCATGCTCCTCATTTATTTCACACCTTTTGAAGATCTTCATATTTTTCATACCTTGTAAGGCTCTTCATGTTTTTGAACACCGCTTCATGCTCCTCCTATTTTTCAGACCGTTTCATGCTCCTCATATTTTTGACACCTTTTGAAGCTCTTCATATTTTTCACACATTTTCAGGCTCTTCATGTTTTTCAACACCGCTTCATGCTGCTCCTCTTTTTCAGACAATTTCATGCTCCTTCTATTTTTGACACCTTTTGAAGCTCTTCATATTTTTCACACCTTTTGAAGCTCTTCATTTTTTTCACACCTTTTCAGGCTCTTCATGTTTTTCCACACCGCTTCATGCTCCTCCTATTTTTCAGACCGTTTCATGCTCCTCATATTTTTCACACCTTTTGAAGCTCTTCATATTTTTCACACATTTTCAGGCTCTTCATTTTTTTGAACAGCGTTTCATGATCCTCCTATTTTTCAGACCGTTTCATGCTCCTCATATTTTTGACAAGTTTTGAAGCTCTTCATTTTTTTCACACATTTTCAGGCTCTTCATGTTTTTGAACACCGCTCATGCTCCTCCTATTTTTCAGACCGTTTCATGCTCCTCATATTTTTCACACCTTTTGAAGCTCTTCATATTTTTCACACCTTTTCAGGCTCTTCATGTTTTTTATCAACGCTTCATGCTCCTACTATTTTACAGACCGTTTCATGCGCCTCATATTTTTGACACCTTTTGAAGCTCTTCATATATTTCACACCTTTTCAGGCTCTTCATATTTTTCAACACCACTTCATGCTCCTCCTATTTTTCAGAACGTTTCATGCTCCTCATAATTTTGACACCTTTTGAAGATCTTCATATTTTTCACACCTTTTCAGGCTCTTCATGTTTTTTATCAACGCTTCATGCTCCTCCCATTTTTCTGACCGTTTCATGCTCCTCATATTTTTGACACCTTTTGAAGCTCTTCATATATTTCACACCTTTTCAGGCTCTTCATGTTTTTCAACACCATCATGCTCCTCCTATTTTTCAGACCTTTTCATGCTCATCTCATTTTTGACACCTTTTGAAGCTCTTTATATTTTTCACATCTTTTGAAGCTCTTCATATATTTCACACCTTTTCAGGCTCTTCATTTTTTTCAACACCGCTTCATGCTCCTCCTATTTTTCAGACCGTTTCATGCTCCTCATATTTTTGACACCTTTTGAAGCTCTTCATATTTTTCACACATTTTCAGGCTCTTCATGTTTTTCAACACCGCTTCATGCTGCTCCTCTTTTTCAGACAATTTCATGCTCCTTCTATTTTTGACACCTTTTGAAGCTCTTCATATTTTTCACACCTTTTGAAGCTCTTCATTTTTTTCACACCTTTTCAGGCTCTTCATGTTTTTCCACACCGCTTCATGCTCCTCCTATTTTTCAGACCGTTTCATGCTCCTCATATTTTTGACAACTTTTGAAGCTTTTCATATTTTCACACTTTTTCAGGCTATTCATTCATTTCAACACCGCTTCAGGATCCTCCTATTTTTCAGACCGTTTCAGGCTCCTCATATTTTTCACACATTTTGAAGCTCTTCATATTTTTCACACCTTTTCAGGCGCTTCATGTTTTTGAACACCGCTTCAGGCTTCTCCTATTTTTCAGAAACTTTCATGCTCCTCATGTATTACACACCTTTTGAAGCTCTTCATATTTTTCACACCTTTTCAGGCTCTTCATGTTTTTCAAAACCACTTCATGCTCCTTCTATTTTTCGGACCGTTTCATGCTCCTCATAATTTTGACACCTTTTGAAGCTCTTCATATTTTTCACACCTTTTCAGGCTTTTCATGTTTTTCATCAACGCATCATGCTCCTCCTATTTTACAGACCGTTTCATGCTCCTCATATTTTTGACACCTTTTGAAGCTCTTCATATATTTCACACCTTTTCAGGCTCTTCATGTTTTTCAACACCACTTCATGCTCCTCCTATTTTTCAGACCTTTTCATGCCCATCTCATTTTTGACACCTTTTGAAGCTCTTCATGTTTTTCACACCTGTTGAAGCTCTTCATATTTTTCACCCGTTTTCAGGCTCTTCAGGTTTTTCTACACCGCTTCATGCTCCTCCTATTTTTCAGACCGTTTAATATTCCTCATGTATTTCACATCTTTTGAAGCTCTTCATATTTTTCACACCCTTTCAGGCTCTTCATGTTTTGAACACCGTTTCATGCTCCTCCTATTTTTCAGACCGTTTCATGCTCCTCATATTTTTGACAGCTTTTGAATCTCTTCATATTTTTCACATCTTTTCAGGCTATTCATGTTTTTCTACACAGCTTCATGTTCCTCCTATTTTTCAGATCGTCTCATGCTCCTCATATATTTGACACTTTTTGAAGGTCTTCATATATTTCACACATTTTCAGGCTGTTCATGTTTTTGAACACCGTTTCATGCTCCTCCTATTTTTCAGACCGTTTCATGCTCCTCATATTTTTTACACCTTTTGAGCTCTTCATATTTTTCACACCTGTTCAGCCTCTTCATATTTTTGAACACCGTTTCATGCTCCTCCTATTTTTCAGACCGTTTCATGCTCCTCATATTTTTTACACCTTTTGAAGCTCTTCATATTTTTCACACATTTTGAAGCTCTTGATTTTTTTCAGAACTTTTCAGGCTCTTCATGTTTTTCCACACCGCTTCATGCCCCTCCTATTTTCAGACCGTTTCATGCTCCTCATATTTTTGACACGTTTTGAAGCTCTTCATTTTTTTCACACATTCTCAGGCTCTTCGTGTTTTTGAACACCGCTTCATGCTCCTCCTATTTTTCAGACCTTTTCAAGCTCCTCATATTTTTCACACCTTTTGAAGCTCTTCATTTTTTCACACCTTTTCAGGCTCTTCATGTTTTTTACACGGCTTCATGATCTTCCTAGTTTTCAGACCGTTTCATGCTCCTCATATTTTGACACCTTTTGAAGCTCTTCATATTTTTCACACCTTTTCAGGCTCTTCATGTTTTTCAACACCGCTTAATGATCCTCCTATTTTTCAGACCGTTTCATGCTCCTCATATTTCGACATCTTTTGAAGCTCTTCATATTTTTCACACCTTTTCAGGCTCTTCATTTTTTTCAACACCGCTTCATGCTCTTCCTCTTTTTCAGACCGTTTCATGCTCCTTCTATTTTTGACACCTTTTGAAGCTCTTCATATTTTTCACACCTTTTGAAGCTCTTGATTTTTTTCAGAATTTTTCAGGCTCTTCATGTTTTTCCACACCGGTTCATGAAACTCCTATTTTTCAGACCGTTTCATGCTCCTCATGTTTTTGACAGCTTTTGAAGCTCTTCATATTTTCACACTTTTTCAGGCTATTCATGCATTTCAACACCGCTTCAGTATCCTCCTATTTTTCAGACCGTTTCATGCTCCTCATATTTTTGGCACCTTTTGAAGCTCTTCATATTTTTCACACCTTTGCAGGCTCTTCATGTTTCTCAACACCAGTTCATGCTCCTCTTAATTTTGAGACCGTTTCATGCTCCTCATATTTTTGACATCTTTAGAAGCTCTTCATAATTTTCACACCTTTTCTGGCTCTTCATGTTTTTCAACACCAGTTCATGCTCCTCCTATTTTTCATACCGTTTCATGCTCATCTCATTTTTGACACCTTTTGAAGCTCTTCATGTTTTCACACCTGTTGAAGCTCTTCATATTTTTCACACCTTTTCAGGCTCTTCATGTTTTTCAACACCGCTTCATGCTCCTCCTATTTTTCAGACCGTTTCAATCTCCTCATATTTTTGACACCTTTTGAAGCTCTTCATATTTTTCACACCTTATCAGTCTCTTCAGGTTTTTGAACACTGCTTCATGCTCCTCCTATTTTTCAGACCGTTTACTGCTCCTCATGTATTTCACATCTTTTGAAGCTTTTCATATTTTTCACACCTTTTCAGGCTCTTCATGTTTTTGAACACCGTTTCATGCTCCTCCTATTTTTCAGACCGTTTCATGCTCCTCATATTTATGATACCTTTTAAAGCTCTTCATATATTTCACACCCTTTCATGCTCTTCATGTTTTTCAACACCACAACATGCTCCTCCTATTTTCAAGACCGTTTCAAGCTCATCTCATTTTTGACACCTTTTGAAGCTCTTCATTTTTTTCAAAACTGCTTCATGCTCCTCCTATTTTCCAGACCATTCATGCTGATCATATTTTTGAAACATTTTGAACCTCTTCATGTTTTCCACACCTTTTCAGGCTCTTCATGATTTTCAACACCGTTTCATTCTCCTCCTATTTTTCAGACTGTTTCATGCTCCTCATATTTTGACACCTTTGGAGGCTCTTCATATTTTTCACACCTTTTCAGGCTCTTCATGTGTTTCAACACCGCTTGATGATCGTCCTATTTTTAAGACTGTTTCATGCTCCTCATATTTTTGACACCTTTTGAAGTTCTTCATATTTTTCACACCTTTTCAGGCTCTTCATTTTTTTCAACACCGCTTCATGCTCTTCCTCTTTTTCAGACCGTTTCATGCTCCTCATATTTTTGACACCTTTTGAAGCTATTCATATTTTTCACACCTTTTCAGGCTCTTCATATTTTTCAACACCGCTTCATGCTCCTCCTATTTTTCAGACCGTTTCATGCTCCTCATATTTTTGACACCTTTTGAAGCTCTTCATATTTTTCACACCTTATCAGTCTCTTCATGTTTTTGAACACCGCTTCATGCTCCTCCTATTTTTCAGACCGTTTAATGCTCCTCATGTATTTAACATCTTTGAAGCTTTTCATATTTTTCACACCTTTTCAGGCTCTTCATGTTTTTGAACACCATTTCATGCTACTCCTATTTTTCAGACCGTTTCATGCTCCTCATATTTTTGACACCTTTTGAAGCTCTTCATTTATTTTCACACATTTTCAGGCTCTTCATGTTTTTGAACACCGCTTCATGCTCCTCCTATTTTTCAGACAGTTTCTTGCTCCTCATATTTTTGACACCTTTTGAAGCTCTTCATTTATTTTCAAACATTTTCAGGCTCTTCATGTTTTTCAACACCGCTTCATGCTCCTCCTATTTTTCAGACCGTTTCCTGCTCCTCATATATTTGACATCTTTTGAATCTCTTCATATTTTTACATCTTTTCATGCTCTTCATGTTTTTCAACACCGCTTCATGCTCCTCCTGTTTTTCAGACCGTTTCCTGTTCATCTCATTTTTGACACCTTTTGAAGCTCATCATATTTTTCACACCTTTTGAAGCTCTTCATATATTTCACACCTTTTCAGGCTCTTCATTTTTTTCAACACCGCATCATGCTCCTCCTATTTTTCAGACCGTTTCATGCTCCTCATACTTTTGACACCTTTTGAAGCTCTTCATATTTTTCACACCTTTTCAGGCTCTTCATGTTTTCCACACCATTTCATGCTGCTCCTCTTTTTCAGACCGTTTCATGCTCCTTCTATTTTTGACACCTTTTGAAGCTCTTCATATTTTTGACAACTTTTGAAGCTCTTCATATTTTCACACATTTTCAGGCTCTTCATGTTTTTCCACGCCGCTTCATTCTCCTCCGTATTTCAGACCGTTTCATGCTCCTCATATTTTTGACAACTTTTGACGCTCTTCATATTTTTCACACCTTATCAGTCTCTTCATGGTTTTGAACACAGCTTCATGCTCCTCCTATTTTTCAGACCGTTAAATGCTCCTCATGTATTTCACATTTTTGAAGCTCTTCATATTTTTCACACCTTTTCAGGCTCTTCAGGTTTTTGAACAACGTTTGATACTCCTTGTAATTTTGAGACCGTTTCATGCTCCTCATATTTTTGACTCCTTTTGAAGCTCTTTATATTTTTCACACCTTTTCAGGCTCTTCATTTTTTTGAACACCGTTTCATCCTCCTGCTAGTTTTCAGACCGTTTCATGCTCCTCATATTTTTGACACGTTTTGAAGTTCTTCATTTTTTTCACACATTTTCAGGCTCTTCATGTTTTGAACACTGCTTCATGCTCCTCCTATTTTTCAGACCGTTTCATGCTCCTCATATTTTTGACACTTTTAGAAGCTCTTAATATTTTTCACATCTTTTCATGCTCTTCAAGTTTTTCAACACCGCTTCATGCTCCTCCTATTTTTCAGACCTTTTCATGCTCATCTCATTTTTGACACCTTTTGAAGCTCTTCATGTTTTTCACACCTGTTGAAGCTCTTCATATTTTTCACACGTTTTCAGGCTGTTCATGTTTCTCAACACCGCTTCATGCTCCTCCTATTTTTCAGACCGTTTCATGCTCCTCATATTTTTGACACCTTTTGAAGCTCTTCATATTTTTCACACCTTTTCAGGCTTTCATGTTTTTCCACACCGCTTCATGCTCCTCCTATTTTTCAGACCGTTTCATGCTCCTCATATTTTTGACAACTTTTGAAGCTCTTCATATTTTCACACTTTTTCAGGCTATTCATGCATTTCAACACCGCTTCAGTATCCTCCTATTTTTCAGACCGTTTCATGCTCCTCATATTTTTGACACCTTTTGAAGCTGTTCATATTTTTCACACCTTTCCAGACTCTTCATGTTTTTCAACAACACTTCATGCTCCTCTTAATTTTGAGACCGTTTCATGCTCCTCATATTTTTGACATCTTTAGAAGCTCTTCATAATTTTCACAACTTTTCTGGCTCTTCAAGTTTTTCAACACCACTTCATGCTCCTCCTATTTTTCATACCGTTTCATGCTCCTCATATTTTTGACACCTTTTGAAGCTCTTTATATTTTTCACACCTTTTCTGGCTCTTCATGTTTTTCAACATCGCTTCATGCTCCTCCTATATTTCAGACCGTTTCATGCTCCTCATATTTTTCACACCTTTTGAAGCTCTTCATATATTTCACAGCTTTTCATGCTCTTCATGTTTTTTCAACACCACTTCATGCTCCTCCTATTTTTCAGACCTTTTCATGCTCATCTCATTTTTGACACCTTTTGAAGCTCTTCATATTTTTCACACCTTTTGAAGCTCTGCATATTTTTTCACACATTTTCAGGCTCTTCATGTTTTTGAACACCGCTTCATGCTCCTCCTATTTTTCAGACCGTTTCATGCTCCTCATGTATTTCACACCTTTTGAAGCTCTTCATATTTTTCACACCTTTTCAGGCTCTTCATGTTTTTCAACATCACTTCATGCTCCTCCTATTTTTCAGACCGTTTCATGCTCCTCATATTTTTGACACCTTTTGAAGCTCTTCATATTTTTCACACCTTTTCAGGCCTTCATGTTTTTCAATACCGCTTCATGCTTCTCCTATTTTTCTGACCGTTTCATGCTCCTCATATTTTTGACACCTTTTGAAGCTCTTCATATATTTCACACCTTTTCAGGCTCTTCATGTTTTTCAACACCATTTCATACTCCTCCTATTTTTCAGTCCGATTCATACTCATCTTAATTTTGATGCCTTTTGAAGCATTTCATATTTTTGACACCTTTTTAAGCTCTTCATATTTTTGACACATTTTCAGGCTCTTCATCTTTTTCAAAATCGTTTCATGCTCCTCCCATTTTTCAGACTGTTTCATGCTCCTCATTTATTTCACACCTTTTGAAGATCTTCATATTTTTCATACCTTGTAAGGCTCTTCATGTTTTTGAACACCGCTTCATGCTCCTCCTATTTTTCAGACCGTTTCATGCTCCTCATATTTTTGACACCTTTTGAAGCTCTTCATATTTTTCACACATTTTCAGGCTCTTCATGTTTTTCAACACCGCTTCATGCTGCTCCTCTTTTTCAGACAATTTCATGCTCCTTCTATTTTTGACACCTTTTGAAGCTCTTCATATTTTTCACACCTTTTGAAGCTCTTCATTTTTTTCACACCTTTTCAGGCTCTTCATGTTTTTCCACACCGCTTCATGCTCCTCCTATTTTTCAGACCGTTTCATGCTCCTCATATTTTTCACACCTTTTGAAGCTCTTCATATTTTTCACACATTTTCAGGCTCTTCATTTTTTTGAACAGCGTTTCATGATCCTCCTATTTTTCAGACCGTTTCATGCTCCTCATATTTTTGACAAGTTTTGAAGCTCTTCATTTTTTTCACACATTTTCAGGCTCTTCATGTTTTTGAACACCGCTCATGCTCCTCCTATTTTTCAGACCGTTTCATGCTCCTCATATTTTTCACACCTTTTGAAGCTCTTCATATTTTTCACACCTTTTCAGGCTCTTCATGTTTTTTATCAACGCTTCATGCTCCTACTATTTTACAGACCGTTTCATGCGCCTCATATTTTTGACACCTTTTGAAGCTCTTCATATATTTCACACCTTTTCAGGCTCTTCATATTTTTCAACACCACTTCATGCTCCTCCTATTTTTCAGAACGTTTCATGCTCCTCATAATTTTGACACCTTTTGAAGATCTTCATATTTTTCACACCTTTTCAGGCTCTTCATGTTTTTTATCAACGCTTCATGCTCCTCCTATTTTTCTGACCGTTTCATGCTCCTCATATTTTTGACACCTTTTGAAGCTCTTCATATATTTCACACCTTTTCAGGCTCTTCATGTTTTTCAACACCATCATGCTCCTCCTATTTTTCAGACCTTTTCATGCTCATCTCATTTTTGACACCTTTTGAAGCTCTTTATATTTTTCACATCTTTTGAAGCTCTTCATATATTTCACACCTTTTCAGGCTCTTCATTTTTTTCAACACCGCTTCATGCTCCTCCTATTTTTCAGACCGTTTCATGCTCCTCATATTTTTGACACCTTTTGAAGCTCTTCATATTTTTCACACATTTTCAGGCTCTTCATGTTTTTCAACACCGCTTCATGCTGCTCCTCTTTTTCAGACAATTTCATGCTCCTTCTATTTTTGACACCTTTTGAAGCTCTTCATATTTTTCACACCTTTTGAAGCTCTTCATTTTTTTCACACCTTTTCAGGCTCTTCATGTTTTTCCACACCGCTTCATGCTCCTCCTATTTTTCAGACCGTTTCATGCTCCTCATATTTTTGACAACTTTTGAAGCTTTTCATATTTTCACACTTTTTCAGGCTATTCATTCATTTCAACACCGCTTCAGGATCCTCCTATTTTTCAGACCGTTTCAGGCTCCTCATATTTTTCACACATTTTGAAGCTCTTCATATTTTTCACACCTTTTCAGGCGCTTCATGTTTTTGAACACCGCTTCAGGCTTCTCCTATTTTTCAGAAACTTTCATGCTCCTCATGTATTACACACCTTTTGAAGCTCTTCATATTTTTCACACCTTTTCAGGCTCTTCATGTTTTTCAAAACCACTTCATGCTCCTTCTATTTTTCGGACCGTTTCATGCTCCTCATAATTTTGACACCTTTTGAAGCTCTTCATATTTTTCACACCTTTTCAGGCTTTTCATGTTTTTCATCAACGCATCATGCTCCTCCTATTTTACAGACCGTTTCATGCTCCTCATATTTTTGACACCTTTTGAAGCTCTTCATATATTTCACACCTTTTCAGGCTCTTCATGTTTTTCAACACCACTTCATGCTCCTCCTATTTTTCAGACCTTTTCATGCCCATCTCATTTTTGACACCTTTTGAAGCTCTTCATGTTTTTCACACCTGTTGAAGCTCTTCATATTTTTCACCCGTTTTCAGGCTCTTCAGGTTTTTCTACACCGCTTCATGCTCCTCCTATTTTTCAGACCGTTTAATATTCCTCATGTATTTCACATCTTTTGAAGCTCTTCATATTTTTCACACCCTTTCAGGCTCTTCATGTTTTGAACACCGTTTCATGCTCCTCCTATTTTTCAGACCGTTTCATGCTCCTCATATTTTTGACAGCTTTTGAATCTCTTCATATTTTTCACATCTTTTCAGGCTATTCATGTTTTTCTACACAGCTTCATGTTCCTCCTATTTTTCAGATCGTCTCATGCTCCTCATATATTTGACACTTTTTGAAGGTCTTCATATATTTCACACATTTTCAGGCTGTTCATGTTTTTGAACACCGTTTCATGCTCCTCCTATTTTTCAGACCGTTTCATGCTCCTCATATTTTTTACACCTTTTGAGCTCTTCATATTTTTCACACCTGTTCAGCCTCTTCATATTTTTGAACACCGTTTCATGCTCCTCCTATTTTTCAGACCGTTTCATGCTCCTCATATTTTTTACACCTTTTGAAGCTCTTCATATTTTTCACACATTTTGAAGCTCTTGATTTTTTTCAGAACTTTTCAGGCTCTTCATGTTTTTCCACACCGCTTCATGCCCCTCCTATTTTCAGACCGTTTCATGCTCCTCATATTTTTGACACGTTTTGAAGCTCTTCATTTTTTTCACACATTCTCAGGCTCTTCGTGTTTTTGAACACCGCTTCATGCTCCTCCTATTTTTCAGACCTTTTCAAGCTCCTCATATTTTTCACACCTTTTGAAGCTCTTCATTTTTTCACACCTTTTCAGGCTCTTCATGTTTTTTACACGGCTTCATGATCTTCCTAGTTTTCAGACCGTTTCATGCTCCTCATATTTTGACACCTTTTGAAGCTCTTCATATTTTTCACACCTTTTCAGGCTCTTCATGTTTTTCAACACCGCTTAATGATCCTCCTATTTTTCAGACCGTTTCATGCTCCTCATATTTCGACATCTTTTGAAGCTCTTCATATTTTTCACACCTTTTCAGGCTCTTCATTTTTTTCAACACCGCTTCATGCTCTTCCTCTTTTTCAGACCGTTTCATGCTCCTTCTATTTTTGACACCTTTTGAAGCTCTTCATATTTTTCACACCTTTTGAAGCTCTTGATTTTTTTCAGAATTTTTCAGGCTCTTCATGTTTTTCCACACCGGTTCATGAAACTCCTATTTTTCAGACCGTTTCATGCTCCTCATGTTTTTGACAGCTTTTGAAGCTCTTCATATTTTCACACTTTTTCAGGCTATTCATGCATTTCAACACCGCTTCAGTATCCTCCTATTTTTCAGACCGTTTCATGCTCCTCATATTTTTGGCACCTTTTGAAGCTCTTCATATTTTTCACACCTTTGCAGGCTCTTCATGTTTCTCAACACCAGTTCATGCTCCTCTTAATTTTGAGACCGTTTCATGCTCCTCATATTTTTGACATCTTTAGAAGCTCTTCATAATTTTCACACCTTTTCTGGCTCTTCATGTTTTTCAACACCAGTTCATGCTCCTCCTATTTTTCATACCGTTTCATGCTCATCTCATTTTTGACACCTTTTGAAGCTCTTCATGTTTTCACACCTGTTGAAGCTCTTCATATTTTTCACACCTTTTCAGGCTCTTCATGTTTTTCAACACCGCTTCATGCTCCTCCTATTTTTCAGACCGTTTCAATCTCCTCATATTTTTGACACCTTTTGAAGCTCTTCATATTTTTCACACCTTATCAGTCTCTTCAGGTTTTTGAACACTGCTTCATGCTCCTCCTATTTTTCAGACCGTTTACTGCTCCTCATGTATTTCACATCTTTTGAAGCTTTTCATATTTTTCACACCTTTTCAGGCTCTTCATGTTTTTGAACACCGTTTCATGCTCCTCCTGTTTTTCAGACCGTTTCATGCTCCTCATATTTATGATACCTTTTAAAGCTCTTCATATATTTCACACCCTTTCATGCTCTTCATGTTTTTCAACACCACAACATGCTCCTCCTATTTTCAAGACCGTTTCAAGCTCATCTCATTTTTGACACCTTTTGAAGCTCTTCATTTTTTTCAAAACTGCTTCATGCTCCTCCTATTTTCCAGACCATTCATGCTGATCATATTTTTGAAACATTTTGAACCTCTTCATGTTTTCCACACCTTTTCAGGCTCTTCATGATTTTCAACACCGTTTCATTCTCCTCCTATTTTTCAGACTGTTTCATGCTCCTCATATTTTGACACCTTTGGAGGCTCTTCATATTTTTCACACCTTTTCAGGCTCTTCATGTGTTTCAACACCGCTTGATGATCGTCCTATTTTTAAGACTGTTTCATGCTCCTCATATTTTTGACACCTTTTGAAGTTCTTCATATTTTTCACACCTTTTCAGGCTCTTCATGTTTTTGTACAACGTTTCATGCTCCTTGTAATTTTCAGGCCGTTTCATGCTCCTCATATTTTTGACAGCTTTTGAAGCTCTTCATTTATTTTCACACATTTTCTGGCTCTTCATGTTTTTGAACACCGCTTCATGCTCCTCCTATTTTTCAGACCGTTTCATGCTCCTAATATTTTTCACACCTTTTGAAGTTCTTCATATTTTTCACACCTTTTCAGAATCTTCATGGTTTTCGAACACCGCCTCATGCTCCTCCTATTTTTCAGACCGTTTCATGCTCCTCATATTTTTGACAGCTTTTGAAGCTCTTCATATTTTTCCAACCTTTTCAGGCTCTTCATGTTTTTCAACACCGTTTCATGCCACTCCTATTTTTCAGACCATTTCATGCTCCTCATATTTTTGACACCTTTTGAAGCTGTTCATATTTTTCACACCTTTTCAATCTCTTCATGTTTTTGAACACCGCTTCATGCTCCTCCTATTTTTCAAACCGTTTCATGCTCCTCATATTTTCGAAACCTTTTGAAGCTCTTCATATTTTTCACACCTTTTCAGGCTATTCATGTTTTTGAACACAGCTTCATGCTCCCCCTATATTTCAGACCGTTTCATGCTCATCATATTTATGATACCTTTTAAAGCTCTTCATATATCTCACACCTTTTCAGGCTCTTCATGTTTTTCAACACCACAACATGCTCCTCCTATTTTCAAGACCGTTTCATGCTCATCTCATTTTTGACACCTTTTGAAGCTCTACATATTCTTCACACCTTTTGAAGCTCTTCATTTTTTTCAAAACTGCTTCATGCTCCTCCTATTTTTCAGACCGTTCATGCTGATCATATATTTGAAACCTTTTTGAAACTCTTCATGTTTTTCACACCTTTTCAGGCTCTTCATGATTTTCAACACCGTTTCATGCTCCTCCTATTTTTCAGACCGTTTCATGCTCCTCATATTTTGACACCTTTGGAGGCTCTTCATATTTTTCACACCTTTTCAGGCTCTTCATGTGTTTCAACACCGCTTAATGATCGTCCAATTTTTCAGACCGTTTCATGCTCCTCATATTTTTGACACCTTTGAAGCTCTTCATATTTTTCACACCTTTTCAGGCTCTTCATGTTTTTGAACAACGCTTCATTTTCCTCCTATTGTTCAGACCATTTCATGCTCCTAATATTTTTCACACCTTTTGAGCTGTTCATATTTTTCACACCTTTTCAGGCTCTTCTTGTTTTTGAACTCCGCTTCATGCTCCTCCCATTTTTCAGACCGTTTCATGCTCCTAATATTTTTCACACCTTTTGAAGTTCTTCATAATTTTCACACCTTTTCAGAATCTTCATGATTTTCGAACACCGCTTCAAGCTTCTTTTTTTTTCAGACCGTTTCATGCTCCTCATATTTTTGCCAGCTTTTGAAGCTCTTCATATTTTTCAAACCTTTTCAGGCTCTTCATGTTTTTCAACACTGCTTCATGCTCCTCCTATTTTTCAGACCGTTTCATGCTCCTCCTATTTTTCAGATCGTTTCATGCTCCTCATATTTGACACCTTTTGAAGCTCTTCATATTTTGCACACCTTTTCAGGCTCTTCATTTTTTTGAACAACGCTTCATTTGCCTCCTATTGCTCAGACCATTTCATGCTCCTAATATTTTTCACACCTTTTGAGCTCTTCATAATTTTCACACCTTTTCAGGCTCATCTTGTTTTTGAACACCGCTTCATGCTCCTCCTATTTTTCAGACCGTTTCATGCTCCTAATATTTTTCACACCTTTAGAAGTTCTTCATATTTTTCACACCTTTTCAGAATCTTCATTATTTTCGAACACCGCTCCATGCTCCTCCTATTTTTCAGAGCGTTCATGCTCCTCATATTTTGACAGCTTTTGAAGCTCTATATTCTTCAAACCTTTTCAGCCTCTTCATGTTTTTCAACACCGTTTCATGCCACTCCTATTTTTTAGACCGTTTCATGCTCCTCATATTTTTGACAGCTTTTGAAGCTCTTCATATTTTTCAAACCTTTTCAGGCTCTTCATGTTTTTCAACACCGTTTCATGCCACTCCTCTTTTTCAAACCGTCTCATGCTCCTCATATTTGTGACACCTTTTGAAGCTCCTCATATAGTTCACACCTTTTCAGGCTCTTCATGTTTTTCAAGACCGCTTCATGCTCCTCCTATTTTTCAGTTCGTTTCATGCGCCTCATATTTTTTACACCTTTTGAAGCTCTTCATATGTTTCAAACCTTTTCAGGCCCTTCATGATTTTGAACACCGTTTCATTCTCATCCTATTTTTCAGACCGTTTCATGCTCCTCATATTTTTGACAGCTTTTGAAGCTCTTCATATATTTCACACCTTTTCAGGCTCTTCATATTTTTCACATCGCTTCATGCTCCTCCGATTTTTCAGACCGTTTCATGCTCCTCATATTTTTGACACCTCTTGACGCTCTTCATATTTTTCACACCTTTTCAGGCTCTTCATGTTTTTCAACACCGCTTCATGCTCCTCCTATATTTCAGACAGTTTCATGCTCCTCGTATTTTTGACACCTATTGAAGGCCTTCATATTTTTCACACCTTTTCAGACTTTTCATATTTTTCAACACTGCTTCATGCTCCTCCTATTTTTCAGATCGTTTCATGCTCCTCATATTTTTGACACCTTTTGAAGCTCTTCATATTTTTCACACCATTTCAGGCTCTTCATGTTTTTCAACACTGCTTCATGCTCCTCCAATTTTTCAGACCGTTTCATTCTCTTCATATTTTTGACAACGTTTGAATCTCTTCATATTTTTCACATCTTTTCAGGCTATTCATGTTTTTCTACATAGCTTCATGTTCCTCCTATTTGTCAGACCGTCTCATGCTCCTCATATATTTGACACTTTTTGAAGGTCTTCATATATTTCACACATTTTCAGGCTCTTCATGTTTTTCAACACCGCTTCATGCTCCTGCTATTTTTCAGACCGTTTCATGCTCCTCATATTTTTGACACCTTTTGAAGCTCTTCATATTTTTCACACCTTATCAGTCTCTTCATGTTTTTGAACACCGCTTTATACTCCTCCTATTTTTCAGACCTTTTCATGCTCATCTCATTTTTGACACCTTTTGAAGCTCTTCATGTTTTTCACACCTGTTGAAGCTCTTCATATTTTTCACACGTTTTCAGGCTCTTCATGTTTCTCAACACCGTTTCATGCTCCTCCTATTTTTCAGACCATTTCATGCTCCTCATATTTTTGACTCCTTTTGAAGCTCTTCATTTAATTTCACACATTTTCAGGCTCTTCATGTTTTTGAACACCGCTTCATGCTCCTCCTATTTTTCAGAACGTTTCATGCTCCTCATATTTTTGACACCTTTTGAAGCTCTTCATTTATTTTCACACATTTTCAGGCTCTTCATGTTTTTCAACACCGCTGAATGCTCCTCCTATTTTTCAGACCGTTTCATGCTCCTCATATTTTTGACACCTTTTGAATCTCTTCATATTTTTACATCTTTTCATGCTCTTCATGTTTTTCAACACCGCTTCATGCTGCTCCTCTTTCTCAGACCGTTTCATGCTCCTTCTATTTTTGACACCTTTTGAAGCTCTTCATATTTTTAAAACCTTTTGAAGCTCTTCATTTTTTTCACACCTTTTCAGGCTCTTCATGTTTTTCAACACCATCATGCTCCTCCTATTTTTCAGACCTTTTCATGCTCATCTCATTTTTGACACCTTTTGAAGCTCTTCATGTTTTTCACACCTGTTGAAGCTCTTCATATTTTTCACACCTTTTAAGGCTCTTCATTTTTTTGAACAACGCTTCATTTGCCTCCTATTGTTCAGACCATTTCATGCTCCTAATATTTTTCACACCTTTTGAGCTCTTCATAATTTTCACACCTTTTCAGGCTCATCTTGTTTTTGAACACCGCTTCATGCTCCTCCTATTTTTCAGACCGTTTCATGCTCCTAATATTTTTCACACCTTTAGAAGTTCTTCATATTTTTCACACCTTTTCAGAATCTTCATGATTTTCGAACACCGCTCCATGCTCCTCCTATTTTTCAGAGCGTTCATGCTCCTCATATTTTGACAGCTTTTGAAGCTCTATATTCTTCAAAGCTTTTCAGCCTCTTCATGTTTTTCAACACCGTTTCATGCCACTCCTATTTTTTAGACCGTTTCATGCTCCTCATATTTTTGACAGCTTTTGAAGCTCTTCATATTTTTCAAACCTTTTCAGGCTCTTCATGTTTTTCAACACCGTTTCATGCCACTCCTCTTTTTCAAACCGTCTCATGCTCCTCATATTTGTGACATCTTTTGAAGCTCTTCATATAGTTCACACCTTTTCAGGCTCTTCATGTTTTTCAAGACCGCTTCATGCTCCTCCTATTTTTCAGTTCGTTTCATGCGCCTCATATTTTTTACACCTTTTGAAGCTCTTCATATGTTTCAAACCTTTTCAGGCCCTTCATGATTTTGAACACCGTTTCATTCTCATCCTATTTTTCAGACCGTTTCATGCTCCTCATATTTTTGACAGCTTTTGAAGCTCTTCATATATTTCACACCTTTTCAGGCTCTTCATGTTTTTCACATCGCTTCATGCTCCTCCGATTTTTCAGACCGTTTCATGCTCCTCATATTTTTGACACCTCTTGACGCTCTTGATATTTTTCACACCTTTTCAGGCTCTTCATGTTTTTCAACACCGCTTCATGCTCCTCCTATATTTCAGACAGTTTCATGCTCCTCGTATTTTTGACACCTATTGAAGGCCTTCATATTTCTCACACCTTATCAGGCTTTTCATATTTTTCAACACTGCTTCATGCTCCTCCTATTTTTCAGATCGTTTCATGCTCCTCATATTTTTGACACCTTTTGAAGCTCTTCATATTTTTCACACCATTTCAGGCTCTTCATGTTTTTCAACACTGCTTCATGCTCCTCCAATTTTTCAGACCGTTTCATTCTCTTCATATTTTTGACAACGTTTGAATCTCTTCATATTTTTCACATCTTTTCAGGCTATTCATGTTTTTCTACATAGCTTCATGTTCCTCCTATTTGTCAGACCGTCTCATGCTCCTCATATATTTGACACTTTTTGAAGGTCTTCATATATTTCACACATTTTCAGGCTCTTCATGTTTTTCAACACCGCTTCATGCTCCTCCTATTTTTCAGACCGTTTCATGCTCCTCATATTTTTGACACCTTTTGAAGCTCTTCATATTTTTCACACCTTATCAGTCTCTTCATGTTTTTGAACACCGCTTCATACTCCTCCTATTTTTCAGACCTTTTCATGCTCATCTCATTTTTGACACCTTTTGAAGCTCTTCATGTTTTTCACACCTGTTGAAGCTCTTCATATTTTTCACACGTTTTCAGGCTCTTCATGTTTCTCAACACCGTTTCATGCTCCTCCTATTTTTCAGACCATTTCATGCTCCTCATATTTTTGACACCTTTTGAAGCTCTTCATTTATTTTCACACATTTTCAGGCTCTTCATGTTTTTCAACACCGCTGAATGCTCCTCCTATTTTTCAGACCGTTTCATGCTCCTCATATTTTTGACACCTTTTGAATCTCTTCATATTTTTACATCTTTTCATGCTCTTCGTGTTTTTCAACACCGCTTCATGCTGCTCCTCTTTCTCAGACCGTTTCATGCTCCTTCTATTTTTGACACCTTTTGAAGCTCTTCATATTTTTAACACCTTTTGAAGCTCTTCATTTTTTTCACACCTTTTCAGGCTCTTCATGTTTTTCAACACCATGATGCTCCTCCTATTTTTCAGACCTTTTCATGCTCATCTCATTTTTGACACCTTTTGAAGCTCTTCATGTTTTTCACATCTGTTGAAACTCTTCATATTTTTCACACCTTTTAAGGCTCTTCATGTTTTTGAACACCATTACATGCTCCTCCTAATTTTCAGACCGTTTCATGCTCCTCATATTTTTGACACCTTTTGAAGCTCTTCATATTTTTCACACCTTTTCAGGCTCTTCATGTTTTTCAACACCGCTTCATGCTGCTCCTCTTTTTCAGACTGTTTCACGCTCCTTCTATTTTTGACACCTTTTGAAGCTCTTCATATTTTTCACACCTTTAGAAACTCTTCATTTTTTTCACACATTTTCAGGCTCTTCATGTTTTTCCACACCGCTTCATTCTCCTCCTATATTTCAGACCGTTTCATGCTCCTCATATTTTTGACAACTTTTGAAGCTCTTCATATTTTTCACACCTTTTCAGGCTCTTCATTTTTTTGAACACCGTTTCATGCTCCTCCTATTTTTCAGACCGTTTCATGCTCCTCATATTTTTGACACCTTTTGAAGCTCTTCATTTATTTTCACACATTTTCAGGCTCTTCATGTTTTTCAACACCGCTGAATGCTCCTCCTATTTTTCAGACCGTTTCATGCTCCTCATATTTTTGACACCTTTTGAATCTCTTCATATTTTTACATCTTTTCATGCTCTTCATGTTTTTCAACACCGCTTCATGCTGCTCCTCTTTCTCAGACCGTTTCATGCTCCTTATATTTTTGACACCTTTTGAAGCTCTTCATATTTTTAACACCTTTTGAAGCTCTTCATTTTTTTCACACCTTTTCAGGCTCTTCATGTTTTTCAACACCATCATGCTCCTCCTATTTTTCAGACCTTTTCATGCTCATCTCATTTTTGACACCTTTTGAAGCTCTTCATGTTTTTCACACCTGTTGAAACTCTTCATATTTTTCACACCTTTTAAGGCTCTTCATGTTTTTGAACACCGTTACATGCTCCTCCTAATTTTCAGACCGTTTCATGCTCCTCATATTTTTGACACCTTTTGAAGCTCTTCATATTTTTCACACCTTTTCAGGCTCTTCATGTTTTTCAACACCGCTTCATGCTGCTCCTCTTTTTCAGACTGTTTCATGCTCCTTCTATTTTTGACACCTTTTGAAGCTCTTCATATTTTTCACACCTTTAGAAACTCTTCATTTTTTTTACACATTTTCAGGCTCTTCATGTTTTTCCACACCGCTTCATTCTCCTCCTATATTTCAGACCGTTTCATGCTCCTCATATTTTTGACAACTTTTGAAGCTCTTCATATTTTTCACACCTTTTCAGGCTCTTCATTTTTTTGAACACCGTTTCATGCTCCTCCTATTTTTCAGACCGTTTCATGCTCCTCATATTTTTGACAAGTTTTGAAGTTCTTCATTTTTTTCACACATTTTCAGGCTCTTCATGTTTTTGAACATTGCTTTATGCTCCTCCTATTTTTCAGACCGTTTCATGCTCCTCATATTTTTGACACCTTTTGAATCTCTTCATATTTTTCACATCTTTTCATGCTCTTCATGTTTTTCAACACCGCTTCATGCTCCTCCTATTTTTCAGACCGTTACATGCTCATCTCATTTTTGACTCCTTTCGAAGCTCTTCATATTTTTCACACCTTTTGAAGCTCTTCATATATTTCCCACCTTTTCATGCTCTTCATTTTTTCAACACCGCTTCATGCACCTCGTATTTTTCACACCGTTTCATGCTCCTTATATTTTTGAAACCTTTTGAAGCTCTTCATATTTTTCACACATTTTCAGGCTCTACATGTTTTTCAACACAGCTTCATGCTGCTCCTCTTTTTCAGACAGTTTCATGCTCCTTCTATTTTTGACACCTTTTGAAGCTCTTCATATTTTTCAAACCTTTTGATGCTCTTCATTTTTTTCACACCTTTTCCGGCTTTTCATGTTTTTCCACACCGCTTCATGCTCCTCCTATATTTCAGACCGTTTCATGCTCCTCATATTTTTGACTACTTTTGAAGCTCTTCATATTTTCACACTTTTTGAGGCTATTCATTTATTTCAACACCGCTTCAGTATCCTCCTATTTTTCAGACCGTTTCATGCTCATCTCATTTTTGACACCTTTTGAAGCTCTTCATGTTTTTCACACCTGTTGAAGCTCTTCATATTTTTCACACGTTTTCAGGCTCTTCATGTTTTTCCACACCGCTTCATTCTCCTCCTATATTTCAGACCGTTTCATGCTCCTCATATTTTGACAACTTTTGAAGCTCCTCATATTTTTCACACCTTATCAGTCTCTTCATGTTTTTGAACACAGCTTCATGCTCCTCCTGTTTTTCAGACCGTTTCATGCTCCTCATATTTTTGACACCTTTTGAAGCTCTACACATTTTTCACACCTTTTCAGGCTCTTCATGTTTTTGAACAACGTTTCATGCTCCTTGTAATTTTCAGACCGTTTCATGCTCCTCATATTTTTGACACCTTTTGAAGCTCTTCATTTATTTTCACACATTTTCAGGCTCTTCATGTTTTTGCACACCGCTTCATGCTCCTCCAGTTTTTCAGACCGTTTCATGCTCCTCATATTTTAGACACCTTTTGAAGCTCTTCATATTTTTCACACCTTTTCAGGCTCTTCATTTTTTTGAACACCGATTCAAGCTCCTCCAATTTTTCAAACCGTTTCATGCTTCTCATATATTGGACAGCTTTTGAAACTCTTCATATGTTTCACACCTTTTCAGGCTCTTCATGTTTTTGAACACCGATTCAAGATCCTCCTATTTTTCAGACCGTTTCATGCTCTTCATGTATTTCACACAATTTGAAGCTCTTCATATTTTTCACACTTTTTCAGGCTCTTCATGTTTTTCAACACAAATTCATGCTCCTCCTATTTTTCAGACCTTTTCATCATCCTCATATTTTGACTCCTTTGAAGCTCTTCACATTATTCACACCTTTTCAGGCTTTTCTTTTTTTTCAACACTGCTTCATGCTCCTCCTATTTTTCAGACCGTTTCATGCTCCTCATATTTCTGACACCTTTTGAAGCTCTTCATATATTTCACACATTTTCAGGCTCTTCATTTATTTCAACAGCACTTCATGCTCCTCCTATTTTTCAGACCGGTTCATGCTCCTCATCTTTCTGACACCTTTTGAAGCTCTTCATATTTTTCACACCTTTTGAATCTTTTCATATTTTTCACTCCTTTTCAGGCTCTTCATGATTTTCAACACCACATCATGCTCCTCCTATTTTTCAGATCATTTCATGCTCCTCATAATTTTAACACCTTTTGAAACTCTTCATATTTTTCACACCTTTTCGGGCTGTTCATGTTTTTGAACACCGTTTCATGCTCCTCCTATTTTTCAAACCGTTTCATGCTCCTCATATTTTTGACACATTTTGAAGCTCTTCATATTTTTCACACCTTATCAGGCTCTTCATGTTTTTGTACACCGCTTCATGCTCCTCCTATTTTTCAGACCTTTTCATGCGCCTCATATTTTTCACAACTTTTGAATCTCTTCATATTTTTCACACCTTTTCAGGCTCTTCATGTTTTTCAACACCGCTTCATGCTCCTCCTATATTTCAGACAGTTTCATGCTCCTCGTATTTTTGACACCTATTGAAGGCCTTCATATTTTTCACACCTTTTCAGGCTTTTCATATTTTTCAACACTGCTTCATGCTCCTCCTATTTTTCAGATCGTTTCATGCTCCTCATATTTTTGACACCTTTTGAAGCTCTTCATATTTTTCACACCATTTCAGGCTCTTCATGTTTTTCAACACTGCTTCATGCTCCTCCAATTTTTCAGACCGTTTCATTCTCTTCATATTTTTGACAACGTTTGAATCTCTTCATATTTTTCACATCTTTTCAGGCTATTCATGTTTTTCTACATAGCTTCATGTTCCTCCTATTTGTCAGACCGTCTCATGCTCCTCATATATTTGACACTTTTTGAAGGTCTTCATATATTTCACACATTTTCAGGCTCTTCATGTTTTTCAACACCGCTTCATGCTCCTCCTATTTTTCAGACCGTTTCATGCTCCTCATATTTTTGACACCTTTTGAAGCTCTTCATATTTTTCACACCTTATCAGTCTCTTCATGTTTTTGAACACCGCTTCATACTCCTCCTATTTTTCAGACCTTTTCATGCTCATCTCATTTTTGACACCTTTTGAAGCTCTTCATGTTTTTCACACCTGTTGAAGCTCTTCATATTTTTCACACGTTTTCAGGCTCTTCATGTTTCTCAACACCGTTTCATGCTCCTCCTATTTTTCAGACCATTTCATGCTCCTCATATTTTTGACACCTTTTGAAGCTCTTCATTTAATTTCACACATTTTCAGGCTCTTCATGTTTTTGAACACCGCTTCATGCTCCTCCTATTTTTCAGAACGTTTCATGCTCCTCATATTTTTGACACCTTTTGAAGCTCTTCATTTATTTTCACACATTTTCAGGCTCTTCATGTTTTTCAACACCGCTGAATGCTCCTCCTATTTTTCAGACCGTTTCATGCTCCTCATATTTTTGACACCTTTTGAATCTCTTCATATTTTTACATCTTTTCATGCTCTTCGTGTTTTTCAACACCGCTTCATGCTGCTCCTCTTTCTCAGACCGTTTCATGCTCCTTCTATTTTAGACACCTTTTGAAGCTCTTCATATTTTTAACACCTTTTGAAGCTCTTCATTTTTTTCACACCTTTTCAGGCTCTTCATGTTTTTCAACACCATGATGCTCCTCCTATTTTTCAGACCTTTTCATGCTCATCTCATTTTTGACACCTTTTGAAGCTCTTCATGTTTTTCACATCTGTTGAAACTCTTCATATTTTTCACACCTTTTAAGGCTCTTCATGTTTTTGAACACCGTTACATGCTCCTCCTAATTTTCAGACCGTTTCATGCTCCTCATATTTTTGACACCTTTTGAAGCTCTTCATATTTTTCACACCTTTTCAGGCTCTTCATGTTTTTCAACACCGCTTCATGCTGCTCCTCTTTTTCAGACTGTTTCACGCTCCTTCTATTTTTGACACCTTTTGAAGCTCTTCATATTTTTCACACCTTTAGAAACTCTTCATTTTTTTCACACATTTTCAGGCTCTTCATGTTTTTCCACACCGCTTCATTCTCCTCCTATATTTCAGACCGTTTCATGCTCCTCATATTTTTGACAACTTTTGAAGCTCTTCATATTTTTCACACCTTTTCAGGCTCTTCATTTTTTTGAACACCGTTTCATGCTCCTCCTATTTTTCAGACCGTTTCATGCTCCTCATATTTTTGACACCTTTTGAAGCTCTTCATTTATTTTCACACATTTTCAGGCTCTTCATGTTTTTCAACACCGCTGAATGCTCCTCCTATTTTTCAGACCGTTTCATGCTCCTCATATTTTTGACACCTTTTGAATCTCTTCATATTTTTACATCTTTTCATGCTCTTCATGTTTTTCAACACCGCTTCATGCTGCTCCTCTTTCTCAGACCGTTTCATGCTCCTTATATTTTTGACACCTTTTGAAGCTCTTCATATTTTTAACACCTTTTGAAGCTCTTCATTTTTTTCACACCTTTTCAGGCTCTTCATGTTTTTCAACACCATCATGCTCCTCCTATTTTTCAGACCTTTTCATGCTCATCTCATTTTTGACACCTTTTGAAGCTCTTCATGTTTTTCACACCTGTTGAAACTCTTCATATTTTTCACACCTTTTAAGGCTCTTCATGTTTTTGAACACCGTTACATGCTCCTCCTAATTTTCAGACCGTTTCATGCTCCTCATATTTTTGACACCTTTTGAAGCTCTTCATATTTTTCACACCTTTTCAGGCTCTTCATGTTTTTCAACACCGCTTCATGCTGCTCCTCTTTTTCAGACTGTTTCATGCTCCTTCTATTTTTGACACCTTTTGAAGCTCTTCATATTTTTCACACCTTTAGAAACTCTTCATTTTTTTTACACATTTTCAGGCTCTTCATGTTTTTCCACACCGCTTCATTCTCCTCCTATATTTCAGACCGTTTCATGCTCCTCATATTTTTGACAACTTTTGAAGCTCTTCATATTTTTCACACCTTTTCAGGCTCTTCATTTTTTTGAACACCGTTTCATGCTCCTCCTATTTTTCAGACCGTTTCATGCTCCTCATATTTTTGACAAGTTTTGAAGTTCTTCATTTTTTTCACACATTTTCAGGCTCTTCATGTTTTTGAACATTGCTTTATGCTCCTCCTATTTTTCAGACCGTTTCATGCTCCTCATATTTTTGACACCTTTTGAATCTCTTCATATTTTTCACATCTTTTCATGCTCTTCATGTTTTTCAACACCGCTTCATGCTCCTCCTATTTTTCAGACCGTTACATGCTCATCTCATTTTTGACTCCTTTCGAAGCTCTTCATATTTTTCACACCTTTTGAAGCTCTTCATATATTTCCCACCTTTTCATGCTCTTCATTTTTTCAACACCGCTTCATGCACCTCGTATTTTTCACACCATTTCATGCTCCTTATATTTTTGAAACCTTTTGAAGCTCTTCATATTTTTCACACATTTTCAGGCTCTACATGTTTTTCAACACAGCTTCATGCTGCTCCTCTTTTTCAGACAGTTTCATGCTCCTTCTATTTTTGACACCTTTTGAAGCTCTTCATATTTTTCAAACCTTTTGATGCTCTTCATTTTTTTCACACCTTTTCCGGCTTTTCATGTTTTTCCACACCGCTTCATGCTCCTCCTATATTTCAGACCGTTTCATGCTCCTCATATTTTTGACAACTTTTGAAACTCTTCATATTTTCACACTTTTTCAGGCTATTCATTTATTTCAACACCGCTTCAGTATCCTCCTATTTTTCAGACCGTTTCATGCTCATCTCATTCTTGACACCTTTTGAAGCTCTTCATGTTTTTCACACCTGTTGAAGCTCTTCATATTTTTCATACGTTTTCAGGCTCTTCATGTTTTTCCACACCGCTTCATTCTCCTCCTATATTTCAGACCGTTTCATGCTCCTCATATTTTGACAACTTTTGAAGCTCCTCATATTTTTCACACCTTATCAGTCTCTTCATGTTTTTGAACACAGCTTCATGCTCCTCCTGTTTTTCAGACCGTTTCATGCTCCTCATATTTTTGACACCTTTTGAAGCTCTACACATTTTTCACACCTTTTCAGGCTCTTCATGTTTTTGAACAACGTTTCATGCTCCTTGTAATTTTCAGACCGTTTCATGCTCCTCATATTTTTGACACCTTTTGAAGCTCTTCATTTATTTTCACACATTTTCAGGCTCTTCATGTTTTTGCACACCGCTTCATGCTCCTCCAGTTTTTCAGACCGTTTCATGCTCCTCATATTTTAGACACCTTTTGAAGCTCTTCATATTTTTCACACCTTTTCAGGCTCTTCATTTTTTTGAACACCGATTCAAGCTCCTCCAATTTTTCAAACCGTTTCATGCTTCTCATATATTGGACAGCTTTTGAAACTCTTCATATGTTTCACACCTTTTCAGGCTCTTCATGTTTTTGAACACCGATTCAAGATCCTCCTATTTTTCAGACCGTTTCATGCTCTTCATGTATTTCACACAATTTGAAGCTCTTCATATTTTTCACACTTTTTCAGGCTCTTCATGTTTTTCAACACAAATTCATGCTCCTCCTATTTTTCAGACCTTTTCATCATCCTCATATTTTGACTCCTTTGAAGCTCTTCACATTATTCACACCTTTTCAGGCTTTTCTTTTTTTTCAACACTGCTTCATGCTCCTCCTATTTTTCAGACCGTTTCATGCTCCTCATATTTCTGACACCTTTTGAAGCTCTTCATATATTTCACACATTTTCAGGCTCTTCATTTATTTCAACAGCACTTCATGCTCCTCCTATTTTTCAGACCGGTTCATGCTCCTCATCTTTCTGACACCTTTTGAAGCTCTTCATATTTTTCACACCTTTTGAATCTTTTCATATTTTTCACTCCTTTTCAGGCTCTTCATGATTTTCAACACCACATCATGCTCCTCCTATTTTTCAGATCATTTCATGCTCCTCATAATTTTAACACCTTTTGAAACTCTTCATATTTTTCACACCTTTTCGGGCTGTTCATGTTTTTGAACACCGTTTCATGCTCCTCCTATTTTTCAAACCGTTTCATGCTCCTCATATTTTTGACACATTTTGAAGCTCTTCATATTTTTCACACCTTTTCAGGCTCTTCATGTTTTTGTACACCGCTTCATGCTCCTCCTATTTTTCAGACCTTTTCATGCGCCTCATATTTTTCACAACTTTTGAATCTCTTCATATTTTACAAACCTTTTCAGGCTCTTCATGTTTTTCAGCACCACTTCATGCTCCTCCTATTTTTCATACCGTTTCATGCTCATCTCATTTTTGACACCTTTTGAAGCTCTTCATATTTTTCACACCTTTTGAAGTTCTTCATATTCTTCACTCCTTTTCAGGCTCTTTATGTTTTTCAACACCATTTCATGCTCCTCCTATTTTTCATAGCGTTTCAGGCTCATCTCATTTTTGACACTTTTTGAAGCTCTTCATATTTTTCACAACTTTTGAAGCTCTTCATAATTTTCACTCGTTTTCAGGCTCTTTATGTTTTTCAAAACCACTTCATGCTCCTCCTATTATTCAGACCGTTTCATGCTCCTCATATATTTGACACCTTTTGAAGCTCTTCATATTTCACACCTTTTCAGGCTCTTCATGTTTTTGAACACCGCTTCATGCTCCTCCTATTTTTCAGACCGTTTAATGCTCCTCATGTATCACACACCTTATGAAGCTCTTCGTATTTTTCACACCTTTTCAGGCTCCTCATGTTTTTGAACACCGATTCATGATCCTCCTATTTTCAGACCGTTTCATGCTCCTCATATTTTTGACACCTTTTGAATCTCTTCATATTTTTCACACTTTTTCAAGCTCTTCATGTTTTTGAACACCGCTTCATGCTCCTGCTATTTTTCAGACAATTTCATGCTCCTCATATATTTGACACCTTTTGAAACTCTTCATATTTTTCACACCTTTTCAGGCTCTTCATGTTTTTCAACACCACTTCATGCTCCTCCTATTTTTCAGACCCTTTCATGCTCCTCATATTTTTGACACCTTTTTAAGCTCTTCATATATTTCACACCTTGTCAGGCTCTTCATGTTTTTCAACACAACTTCATGCTCCTCCTATATTTCAGACCGTTTCATGCGCATATCATTTTTGACACCTTTTGAAGCTCTTCATATTTTTGACACCTTTTGAAGCTCTTCATATTTTTCACACCTTTTCAGGCTCTTCATGATTTTGAACACCGCTTCATGCTCCTCCTATTTTTCACATCGTTTCTTGCACCTCATGTGTTTCACACCTTTTGAAGCTCTTCATATTTTTCACACATTTTCAGGCTCTTCATGTTTTTCAACACCACTTCATGATCCTCCTATTTTCAGACCGTTTCTTGCTCCTCATATATTTGACTCCTTTGAAGTTCTTCATATCATTCACACCTTTTCAGGCTCTTGATGTTTTTCAACACCACTTCATGCTCCTCCTATTTTTCAGAACGTTTCATGCTACTAATCTTTTTGACACAATTTGAAGCTCTTCATATCGTTCACACCTTTTCAGGCTCTTCATGTTTTTCAACACCACTTCATGCTCCTCCGATTTTCCAGACCGTTTCATGCTCATCTCATTTTTGACACCTTTTGAAGCTCTTCATATTTTTCACACCTTTTGAAGCTCTTCATATTTTTCACACCTTTTCAGGCTCTTCATGGTTTTGAATGACGCTTCATGCTCCTCCTTTTTTTCAGACCGTTTCATGCTCCTCATTTTTTTCACACCTTTTGAATCTCTTCATGTTTTTCACAGCTTTTCAGGCTCTTCATGTTTTTCAACACCGCTTTATGCTCCTCCTATTTTTCCGATTGTTTCATGCTCCTCATGTATTTCACACCTTTTGAAGCTCTTCATATTTTTCACACGTTTTCAGGCTCTTCATGTTTTTGAATACCGTTTCATGCTCCTCATATTTTTGACACCTTTTGAAGCTCTTCATATATTTCACAACTTTTCAGGCTCTTCATGTTTTTCAACACCACTTCATGCTCCTTCTATTTTTCATACCGTTTATTGCTCCTCATATATTTGACACCTTATGAAGCTCCTCATATTTTTCACACCTTTTGAAGCTCTTCATATTTTTCACACCTTTTCAGGCTCTTCATGTTTTTCAACACCGCTTCATGCTCCTCCTATATTTCAGACCGTTTCATTCTCCTCATATTTTTGACACGTTTTGAGGCTCTTCATATTTTTCACACATTTTCAGGCTCTTCATGTTTTTCAACACCGCTTCATGCTCCTCCTATTTTTCAGACCGTTTCATGCTCCTCATGTATTTCACACCTTTTGAAGCTCTTCATATTTTTCACACCTTTTCAGGCTCTTCATGTTTTTGAACACCGCTTCAAGCTGCTCCTATTTTTCAGACCGATTCATGCTCCTCCTATTTTTCCCACCTTTTGAAGCTCCTCATATTTTCCACAACTTTTCAGGCTTTTCATGTTTTTCAACACCGCTTCATGCTCCTCCTATGTTTCTGACCGTTAAATGCTCCTCATATATTTCACACCTTTGAAGCTCTTCATATTTTTCACACCTTTTCAGTTTCGTCATGTTTTGAACACCACTTCATGCTCCTCCTATTTTGCAGACCGTTTCATGCTCATCTCATTTTTGACAACTTTTGAAGCTCTTCATATTTTTCACACCTTTTGAGGCTCTTCATGTATTTCAACAAGACTTCATACTCCTCCTATTTTTCAAACCGTTTCATGCTCATCTCATTTTTGACACCTTTTGAAGCTCTTCATATTTTTCACACCTTTTCAGGCTCTTCATGTTTTTCAACACCGCTTCATGCTCCTCCTATTTTTAAGACCGTTTCTTGCTCCTCATAATTTTGACACCTTTTGAAGCTCTTCATATATTTCAACCTCTTCAGGCTCTTCATGTTTTTCAACACCATTTCATGCACCTCCTATTTTTCAGACCGTTTCATGCTCATCTCATTTTTGACAGCTTTTGAAACTCTTCATATTTTTCACACCTTTTGAAGCTCTTCATATTTTTCACACATTTTCAGGCTCTTCTTGTTTTTCAGCACCACTTCATGCTCCTCCTATTTTTCAGACCGTTTAATGCTCATCTCATTTTTGACACCTTTTGATGCTCTTCATATATTTCACACCTTTTGCAACTCTTCATATATTTCACACCTTTTCAGGCTCTTCCTGTTTTACAACACCACTTCATGCTCCTCCTATTTTTCAGACCGTTTCATGCTCATCTCATGTTTGACACCTTTTGAAGCTCTTCATATTTTTCACACATTTTCAGGCTCTTCATGTTTTTCAACACCACTTCATGCTCCTCCTATTTTCAGACCGTTTGTTGCTCCTCATATTTTTGACTCCTTTGAAGTTCTTCATATCATTCACACCTTTTCAGGCTCTTGATGTTTTTCAACACCACTTCATGCTCCTCCTATTTTTCAGAACGTTTCATGTTACTAATCTTTTTGACACAATTTGAAGCTCTTCATATCTTTCACACCTTTTCAGGCTCTTCATGTTTTTCATACCACTTCAAGCTCCTCCTATTTTCCAGACCGTTTCATGCTCATCTCATTTTTGACACCTTTTGAAGCTCTTCATATTTTTCACACCTTTTGAAGCTCTTCATATTTTTCACACCTTTTCAGGCTCTTCATGATTTTGAATGCCGCTTCATGCTCCTCCTTTTTTTCAGACCGTTTCATGCTCCTCATTTTTTTCACACCTTTTGAATCTCTTCATCTTTTTCACAGCTTTTCAGGCTCTTCATGTTTTTCAACACCGCTTTATGCTCCTCCTATTTTTCCGATTGTTTCATGCTCCTCATGTATTTCACACCTTTTGAAGCTCTTCATATTTTTCACACGTTTTCAGGCTCTTCATGTTTTTGAATACCGTTTCATGCTCCTCATATTTTTGACACCTTTTGAAGCTCTTCATATTTTTCTCACCTTTTCAGGCTCTTCATGTTTTTGAACACCGCTTCAAGCTGCTCCTATTTTTCAGACCAATTCATGCTCCTCATATTTTTCCCACGTTTTGAAGCTCCTCATATATTCCACAACTTTTCAGGCTTTTCGTGTTTTTCAACACCGCTTCATGCTCCTCCTATTTTTCAGACCGTTTCATGCTCCTCATGTATTTCACACCTTTTGAAGCTCTTCATATTTTTCACACCTTTTCAGGCTCTTCATGTTTTTGAACATCGCTTCAAGCTGCTCTTATTTTTCAGACCGATTCATGCTCCTCCTATTTTTCCCACCTTTTGAAGCTCCTCATATTTTCCACAACTTTTCAGGCTTTTCATGTTTTTCAACTCCGCTTCATGCTCCTCCTATGTTTCTGACCGTTAAATGCTCCTCATATATTTCACACCTTTGAAGCTCTTCATATTTTTCACACCTTTTCAGTTTCGTCATATTTTGAACACCACTTCATGGTCCTCCTATTTTGCAGACCGCTTCATGCTCATCTCATTTTTGACAACATTTGAAGCTCTTCATATTTTTCACACCTTTTCAGGCTCTTCATGTATTTCAACACGACTTCATACTCCTCCTATTTTTCAGACCGTTTCATGCTCATCTCATTTTTGACACCTTTTGAAGCTCTTCATATTTTTCACACCTTTTCAGGCTCTTCATGTTTTTCAACACCGCTTCATGCTCCTAATATTTTTCAGACCGTTTCTTGCTCCTCATATTTTTGACACCTTTTGAAGCTCTTCATATATTTCAAACCTCTTCAGGCTCTTCATGTTTTTCAACACCATTTCATGCACCTCCTATTTTTCAGACCGTTTCATGCTCATCTCATGTTTGACACCTTTTGAAGCTCTTCATATTTTTCACACCTTTTGAAGCTCTTCATATTTTTCACACGTTTTCAGGCTCTTCTTGTTTTTCAACACCACTTCATGCTCCTCCTATTTTTCAGACCGTTTCATGCTCATCTCATTTTTGACACCTTTAGATGCTCTTCATATATTTCACACCTTTTGCAACTCTTCATATATTTCACACCTTTTCAGGCTCTTCCTGTTTTTCAACACCACTTCATGCTCCTCCTATTTTTCAGACCGTTTCATGCTCATCTCATGTTTGACACCTTTTGAAGCTCTTCATATTTTTCACAACTTTTCAGGCTCTTCATGTTTTTCAACACCACTTCATGCTCCTCCTATTTTTCAGAACGTTTAATGCTAGTAATCTTTTTGACACAATTTGAGCTCTTCATATCTTTCACACCTTTTCAGGCTCTTCATGTTTTTCAACACCACTTCATGCTCCTCCTATTTTCCAGACCGTTTCATGCTCATCTCATTTTTGACACCTTTTGAAGCTCTTCATATTTTTCACACCTTTTCAGGATCTTCATGTTTTTGAATACCGTTTCATGCTCCTCATATTTTTGACACCTTTTGAAGCTTCTCATATTTTTCACACCTTTTGAAGATCTTCATATTTTTCACACGTTTTCAGGCTCTTCATGTTTTTCAACAACGCTTCATTCTCCTCCTATTTTTCAGACCGTTTAATGCTCCTCATATTTTTGACACCTTTTGAAGCTTTTCATATTTTTCACACATTTTCAGGCTCTTCATGTTTTTCAACACCGCTTCATGCTCCTCCTATTTTTCAGACCGTTTCATGCTCATCTCATTTTTGACACCTTTTGAAGCTCTTCATATTTTTCACACCTTGTGAAGCTCTTCATATTTTTGAACACCTTTTGAAACTCTACATATTTTTCACACTTTTTCAGGCTCTTCATGATTTTGAACACCACTTCATGCTCCTCCTATTTTTGAGACCGTTTCATGCTCATCTCATTTTTGACACCTTTTGAAGCTCTTCATATTTTTCACACCTTTTCAGGCTCTTCATGTTTTTCAACACCGCTTCATGCTCCTCCTATTTTTCAGACCCTTTCATGCTCCTCATATTTTTGACACCGTTTGAAGTTCTTCATATTTTTCACACCTTTTCAGGTTCTTCATGTTTTTCAACACCGCTTCATGCTCCTCCTATTTTTCAGATCGTTTCATGCTCCTCATATATTTGACACCTTTTTAAGCTCTTCATATATTTCACACCTTGTCAGGCTCTTCATGTTTTTCAACACCACTTCATGCTCCTATATTTCAGACCGTTTCATGCTCATATCATTTTTGACACCTTTTGAAGCTCTTCATATTTTTCACACCTTTTCAGGCTTTCATGTTTTTCAACACCACTTCATGCTCCTCCTATTTTCCGACCGTTTCATGCTCATTTCATTTTGACCCCTTCTGAAGCTCTTCATATTTTTCACACCTTTTCAGGCTCTTCATGTTTCTGAACACCGCTTCTTTCTCCTCCTATTTTTCAGACCGGTTCATGCTCCTCATATTTTTGACACCTGTTGAAGCTCTTCATATTTTTCACACCTTTTCAGGCTCTTCATGTTTTTAAACACCGCTTCATGCTCATCCTATTTTTCAGACCGTTTCATGTTCCACATGTATTTCACACCTTTTGAAGCTCTTCATATTTTTCACGCCTTTTCAGGCTCTCATGTTTTTGAACACAGCTTCATACTCCTCATATTTTTGAGACCCTTTCATGCTCCTCATATTTTTGACACCGTTTGAAGTTCTTCATATTTTTCACACCTTTCCAGGCTCTTCATGTTTTTTAACACCACTTCATGCTCCTCCTATTTTTCAGACCGTTTCATGCTCCTCAGATTTTTGACACGTTTTGAAGCTCTTCATATATTTCTCATCTTTTCAGGCTCTTCATGTTTTTCAACACCACTTCATGCTCCTCCTATTTTTCGACCGTTTCATGCTCGTCTCATTTTTGACACCTTTTGAAGCTCTTCATATTTTTCACAGCTTTTGAAGCTCTTCATATTTTTCACACGTTTTCAGGCTCTTCATGTTTTTCAACACCGCTTCATGCTCCTCCTATTTTTCAGACCGTTTAATGCTCCTCATATTTTTGACACCTTTTGAAGCTCTTCATATTTTTCACACGTTTTCAGGCTCTTCATGTTTTTCAACACCGCTTCATTCTCCTCCTATTTTTCAGACCGTTTAATGCTCCTCATATTTTTGACACCTTTTGAAGCTCTTCATATTGTTCACACCTTTTCAGGCTATTCATGTTTTTCAACACCGCTTCATGCTCCTCCTATTTTTCAGACCGTTTAATGCTCCTCATATTTTTGACACCTTTTGAAGCTCTTCATATTGTTCACACCTTTTCAGGCTCTTCATGTTTTTCAACACCGCTTCATGCTCCTCCTATTTTTCAGACCGTTTCATGCTCATCTCATTTTTGACACCTTTTGAAGCTCTTCATATTTTTCACACCTTTTGAAGATCTTCATATTTTTCACACATTTTAAGGCTCTACATGTTTTTCAACACCACTTCATAGTTCTCCTATTTTTCAGACCGTTTCATGCTCCACATATTTTTGACACCTTTTGAAGCTCTTCATATATTTCACACCTTTTCAGGCTCTTCATGTTTTTGAACACCGTTTCATGCTCGTCCTATATTTCAGACCGTATCATGCTCCTCATATTTTTCACACTTTTGAAACTCTTCATATTTTGCACACGTTTTCGGGCTCTTCATGTTTTTCACAACCACTTCATGCTCCTCCTATTTTTCAGACCGTTTCATGCTCCTCATATTTTTGACACCTTTTGAGACTCTTCATAATTTTCACACCTTTTCAAGCGCTTCATGTTTTTTAACACCGCTTCATGCACCTCCTCTTTTTCAGACCGTTTCATGCTCCTCATATTTTTGACACCTTTTGAAGATCTTCATATATTTCACACCTTTTCAGGCTCTTCATTTTTTTAAACACCGCTTCATGCTCCTCCTATTTTTCAGACCGTTTCATGCTCCCCTCATTTTTGACACCTTTTGCAGCTCTTCATATATTTCACACCTTTTGAAGCTCTTCCTATTTTTCACACCTTTTCAGACTCTTCATGTTTTTGAATACCGTTTCATGCTCCTCCTATTTTTCAGACCGTTTCATGATTCTGATATATTTGACAGACTTTGAAGCTCTTCATATTTTTCACACTTTTTCAGGCTCTTCATATTGTTCAACACCGCTTCATCCTCCTCCTATTTTTCAGAAAGTTTCATGCTCCTCATATTTTTGACACCTTTTGAAGCTCTTAATATTTTTTACACCTTTTCAGGATCTTAATATTTTTCAACACGGCTTCATGATCCTCCTATTTTTCAGACCGTTTCATGCTCCTCATATTTTTGACACCTTTTGAAGCTCTTCATATTTTTCACAACTTTCCAGGCTCTTCATGTTTTTTAACACCACTTCATGCTCCTCCTATTTTTCAGACCGTTTCATGCTCCTCAGATTTTTCACACGCTTTGAAGCTCTTCATATATTTCTCATCTTTTCAGGCTCTTCATGTTTTTCAACACCACTTCATGCTGCTCCTATTTTTCGACCGTTTCATGCTCATCTCATTTTGGACACCTTTTGAAGCTCTTCATATTTTTCACAGCTTTTGAAGCTCTTCATATTTTTCACACGTTTTCAGGCTCTTCATGTTTTTCAACACCGCTTCATGCTCCTCTTATTTTTCAGACCATTTAATGCTCCTCATATTTTTGACACCTTTTGAAGCTCTTCATATTTTTCACACATTTTCAGGCTCTTCATGTTTTTCAACACCGCTTCATGCTCCTCCTATTTTTCAGACCGTTTCATGCTCCTCATATTTTTGACACCTTTTGAAGCTCTTCATATTTTTCACACGTTTTCAGTCTCTTCATGTTTTTCAACACCGCTTCATGCTCCTCCCAATTTTCAGACCGTTTCATGTCCTCATATATTTGACACCTTTTGAAGCTCTTCATATTTTTCACACCTTTTCAGGCTCTTCTTGTTTTTGAACACCGTTTCATGCTCCTCCTATTTTTCAAACTGTTTCATGTTCCTCATATTTTTGACACGTTTTGAGGCTCTTCATATTTTTCACACCTTTTCAGGCTCTTCTTGTATTTGAACACCGTTTCATGCTCCTCCTATTTTCAGACTGTTTCATGTTCCTCATATTGTTGACACGTTTGAAGCTCTTCATATACTTCACACCTTTTTAGGTTCTTCATGTTTTTGGACACCGTTTCGTTCTCCTCCTATTTTTCAGACCGTTTCAGCTCCTCATATATTTGACACCGTTTGAAGCTCTTCATATTTTTCACACCTTTTCAGGCTATTCATGTTTTTGAACACCGCTTCATGCTCGTCCTATTTTCCAAACCGTTTCATGCTCCTCATATTTTTGACACCTTTTGAATCTCTTCATATATTTCACACCTTTTCAGGCTCTTCATGTTTTTCAACACCGTTTCATGCTCCTCTTATTTTTCAGACCGTTTCATGCTCATCTCATTTTTGACACCTTTTGAAGCTCTTCATATTTTTCACACCTTTTGAAGATCTTCATATTTTTCACACATTTTAAGGCTCTACATGTTTTTCAACACCACTTCATAGTTCTCCTATTTTTCAGACCGTTTCATGCTCCTCATATTTTTGACACGTTTTTAATCTCTTCATATTTTTCACACCTTTTCAGGCTCTACCTGTTTTTGAACACCTTTTCATTCTCCTCCTATTTTTCAGACAGTTTCATGCTCCTCATATTTTTGACACCTTTTGAAGCTCTTCATATTTTGCACACCTTTTCAGGATCTTAATGTTTTTCAACACCACTTCATGCTCCTCCTATTTTTCAGTCCGTTTCATACACATCTCATTTTTGACACTTTTTGAAGCTCTTCATATTTTTCACATCATTTCAGGCTCTTCATGTTTTTCAACACCACTTCATGATCCTCCTACTTTTCAGACCGTTTCACGCTCCTCATATATTTGACACCTTTTGAAGCTCTTCATATATTTCACAACTTTTCAGGCTCTTCATGTTTTTGAACACCGGTTCATGCTCCTCCTATTTTCCGACCGTTTCATGATCCTCATGTATTTCACACCTTTTGAAGCTCTTCATATTTTGCACACCTTTTCAGGCTCTACATGTTTTTCACAACCACTTCGTTCTCTTCCTATTTTTCAGAACGTTGAATGCTCCTCATGTATTTCACACCTTTAAGCTCTTCATATTTTTCACTCCTTTTCAGGCTCTTCATGTTCTTGAACACCGCTTCATGCTCCTCCTATTTTTCAGTCCGTTTCATGCACATTTCATTTTTGACACCTTTTGAAGCTCTTCATATATTTCATACCTTTTCAGGCTCTTCATTTTTTTGAACACCGCTTCATGTTCCTCCTACTTTTCAGACCGTTTCATGCTCCTCATATATTTGACACCTTTTGAAGCTCTTCATATATTTCACACCTTTTCATGCTCTTCATTTTTTTCAAAACTGCTTTATGCTCCTCCTATTTTTCAGACTGTTTCATGCTCCTCATGTTTTTCACACCTTTTGAAGCTCTTCATATTTTTCACACCTTTTTTGGTTCTTCATGTTTTTGAACACCGCTTCATGCTCCAGCTATTATTCAGAACGTTTAATGCTCTTCATGGATTTCACACCTTTAGAAGCTCTTCCTATTTTACACACCTTTTCAGGCTCTTCATGTTTTTGAACACCGTTTCATGCTCGTCCTATATTTCAGACCGTATCATGCTCCTCATATTTTTCACACTTTTGAAACTCTTCATATTTTGCACACGTTTTCAGGCTCTTCATGTTTTTCACAACCACTTCATGCTCCTCCTATTTTTCAGACCGTTTCATGCTCCTCATATTTTTGACACCTTTTGAGACTCTTCATATTTTTCACACCTTTTCAAGCGCTTCATGTTTTTTAACACCGCTTCATGCGCCTCCTCTTTTTCAGACTGTTTCATGCTCCTCATATTTTTGACACCTTTTGAAGATCTTCATATATTTCACACCTTTTCAGGCTCTTCATTTTTTTAAACACCGCTTCATGCTCCTCCTATTTTTCAGACCGTTTCATGCTCCCCTCATTTTTGACACCTTTTGTAGCTCTTCATATATTTCACACCTTTTGAAGCTCTTCCTATTTTTCACACCTTTTCAGACTCTTCATGTTTTTGAATACCGTTTCATGCTCCTCCTATTTTTCAGACCTTTTCATGCTCCTCATATATGTGAAACCTTTTGAAGATCTTCATATTTTTCACATCTTTTCAGGCTCTTCATGTTTTTCAACACTACTTCATGCTCCTCCTATTTTTCAGACCGTTTCATGATTCTGATATATTTGACAGACTTTGAAGCTCTTCATATTTTTCACACTTTTTCAGGCTCTTCATATTGTTCAACACCGCTTCATCCTCCTCCTATTTTTCAGAACGTTTCTTGCTCCTCATATTTTTGACACCTTTTGAAGCTCTTAATATTTTTCACACCTTTTCAGGATCTTAATATTTTTCAACACGGCTTCATGATCCTCCTATTTTTCAGACCATTTCATGCTTCTCATATTGTTGACACCTTTTGAAGCTCTTCATATTTTCCCACCTTTTCAGGCTCTTCATGTATTTCAACACCACTTCATTCTCCTCCTATTTTTCAGACCATTTCATGCTCCTCATATTTTTGACACCTTTTGAAGCTCTTCATATTTTTCTCACCTTTTCAGTCTCTTCATGTTTTTCAACACTGCTTCATGCTCCTCATATTTTTCAGACCCTTTCGTGCTCCTCATATTTTTGACACGTTTTGAAGCTCTTCATATTTTTCACACCTTTTAGGCTCTTCATGTTTTTGAACACCGTTTCATGCTCCTCTTCTTTTTCAGACCGTTTCATGCTCCTCATATTTTTCACACCTTTTGAAGCTCTTCATTTTTTTTACACCTTTTCAGGCTCTTCATGTTTTTGAATACCGCTTCATGGTCCTCCTATTTTTCAGACCGTTTCATGCTCTTCATATTTTTCACACCTTTTGAATCTCGACGTATTTTTCACACCTTTTCAGGCTCTTCATGTTTTGAACACAGCTTCATGCTCCTCCTATTTTTCAGACCGTTTCATGCTCCTCATAATTTTGACACCTTTTGATGCTCTTCATATTTTTCACACGTTTTCGGGCTCTTCATGTTTTTCAACACCGCTTCATGATCCTCCTCTTTTTCAGACCGTTTCATGCTCCTCATATTTTTGACACCTTTTGAAGCTCTTCATATTTTGCACACCTTTTCAGGCTCTACATGTTTTTCACAACCACTTCATGCTCTTCCTATTTTTCAGAACGTTGAATGGTCCTCATGTATTTCACACCTTTAAGCTCTTCATATTTTTCACTCCTTTTCAGGCTCTTCATGTTCTTGAACACCGCTTCATGCTCCTCCTATTTTTCAGTCCGTTTCATGCACATTTCATTTTTGACACCTTTTAAAGCTCTTCATATATTTCATACCTTTTCAGGCTCTTCATTTTTTTCAACACCGCTTCATGATCCTCCTACTTTTCAGACCGTTTCATGCTCCTCATATATTTGACACCTTTTGAAGCTCTTCATATATTTCACACCTTTTCATGCTCTTCATTTTTTTCAAAACTACTTTATGCTCCTCCTATTTTTCAGACTGTTTCATGCTCCTCATGTTTTTCACACCTTTTGAAGCTCTTCATATTTTTCACACCTTTTTTGGTTCTTCATGTTTTTGAACACCGCTTCATGCTCCAGCTATTATTCAGAACGTTTAATGCTTTCATGGATTTCACACCTTTAGAAGCTCTTCCTATTTTACACACCTTTTCAGGCTCTTCATGTTTTTGAACACCGTTTCATGCTCGTCCTATATTTCAGACCATATCATGCTCCTCATATTTTTCACACTTTTGAAACTCTTCATATTTTGCACACGTTTTCGGGCTCTTCATGTTTTTCACAACCACTTCATGCTCCTCCTATTTTTCAGACCGTTTCATGCTCCTCATATTTTTGACACCTTTTGAGACTCTTCATATTTTTCACACCTTTTCAAGCGCTTCATGTTTTTTAACACCGCTTCATGCGCCTCCTCTTTTTCAGACCGTTTCATGCTCCTCATATTTTTGACACCTTTTGAAGATCTTCATATACTTCACACCTTTTCAGGCTCTTCTTTTTTTTAAACACCGCTTCATGCTCCTCCTATTTTTCAGACCGTTTCATGCTCCCCTCATTTTTGACACCTTTTGCAGCTCTTCATATATTTCACACCTTTTGAAGCTCTTCCTATTTTTCACACCTTTTCAGACTCTTCATGTTTTTGAATACCGTTTCATGCTCCTCCTATTTTTCAGACCGTTTCATGACTCTGATATATTTGACAGACTTTGAAGCTCTTCATATTTTTCACACTTTTTCAGGCTCTTCATATTGTTCAACACCGCTTCATCCTCCTCCTATTTTTCAGAACGTTTCATGCTCCTCATATTTTTGACACCTTTTGAAGCTCTTAATATTTTTCACACCTTTTCAGGATCTTAATATTTTTCAACACGGCTTCATGATCCTCCTATTTTTGAGACCATTTCATTCTTCTCATATTGTTGACACCTTTTGAAGCTCTTCATATATTTCATACCTTTTCAGGCTCTTCATTTTTTTCAACACCGCTTCATGATCCTCCTACTTTTCAGACCGTTTCATGCTCCTCATATATTTGACATCTTTTGAAGCTCTTCATATATTTCACACCTTTTCATGCTCTTCATTTTTTTCAAAACTACTTTATGCTCCTCCTATTTTTCAGACTGTTTCATGCTCCTCATGTTTTTCACACCTTTTGAAGCTCTTCATATTTTTCACACCTTTTTTGGTTCTTCATGTTTTTGAACACCGCTTCATGCTCCAGCTATTATTCAGAACGTTTAATGCTCTTCATGGATTTCACACCTTTAGAAGCTCTTCCTATTTTACACACCTTTTCAGGCTCTTCATGTTTTTGAACACCGTTTCATGCTCGTCCTATATTTCAGACCGTATCATGCTCCTCATATTTTTCACACTTTTGAAACTCTTCATATTTTGCACACGTTTTCGGGCTCTTCATGTTTTTCACAACCACTTCATGCTCCTCCTATTTTTCAGACCCTTTCATGCTCCTCATATTTTTGACACCTTTTGAGACTCTTCATATTTTTCACACCTTTTCAAGCGCTTCATGTTTTTTAACACCGCTTCATGCACCTCCTCTTTTTCAGACCGTTTCATGCTCCTCATATTTTTGACACCTTTTGAAGATCTTCATATACTTCACACCTTTTCAGGCTCTTCTTTTTTTTAAACACCGCTTCATGCTCCTCCTATTTTTCAGACCGTTTCATGCTCCCCTCATTTTTGACACCTTTTGCAGCTCTTCATATATTTCACACCTTTTGAAGCTCTTCCTATTTTTCACACCTTTTCAGACTCTTCATGTTTTTGAATACCGTTTCATGCTCCTCCTATTTTTCAGACCGTTTCATGATTCTGATATATTTGACAGACTTTGAAGCTCTTCATATTTTTCACACTTTTTCAGGCTCTTCATATTGTTCAACACCGCTTCATCCTCCTCCTATTTTTCAGAACGTTTCATGCTCCTCATATTTTTGACACCTTTTGAAGCTCTTAATATTTTTCACACCTTTTCAGGATCTTAATATTTTTCAACACGGCTTCATGATCCTCCTATTTTTCAGACCATTTCATTCTTCTCATATTGTTGACACCTTTTGAAGCTCTTCATATTTTCCCACCTTTTCAGGCTCTTCATGTATTTCAACACCACTTCATTCTCCTCCTATTTTTCAGACCATTTCATGCTCCTCATATTTTTGACACCTTTTGAAGCTCTTCATATTTTTCTCACCTTTTCAGGCTCTTCATGTTTTTCAACACTGCTTCATGCTCCTCATATTTTTCAGACCCTTTCGTGCTCCTCATATTTTTGACACGTTTTGAAGCTCGTCATATTTTTCACACCTTTTCAGGCTCTTCATGTTTTTGAACACCGTTTCATGCTCCTCCTCTTTTTCAGACCGTTTCATGCTCTTCATATTTTTCACACCTTTTGAATCTCGTCATATTTTTCACACCTTTTCAGGCTCTTCATGTTTTGAACCCAGCTTCATGCTCCTCCTATTTTTCAGACCGTTTCATGCTCCTCATAATTTTGACACCTTTTGATGCTCTTCATATTTTTCACACGTTTTCGGGCACTTCATGTTTTTCAACACCGCTTCATGCTCCTACTATTTTTCAGAGTGTTTCATGCTCCTTATATTTTTGACACCATTTAAAGCTCTTCATATATTTCACACCTTTTCAGGCTCTTCATGTTTTTCAACACCGCTTCATGCTCCTCCTATTTTTCAGACCGTTCATGCTCCTCATATTTTTAACACATTTTGAAGCTCTTCATATTTTTCACACATTTTCAGGCTCTTCATGTTTTTGAACACCACTTCACACTGCTCCTAATTTTCAGACCGTTTCATGCTCCTCATATTTTTCACATATTTTGAAGCTCTTCATATTATTCACACCTTTTCAGTCTCTGCATGTTTTTGACCACCGTTTGATGCTAATCCTATTTTTCAGACCGTTTAATGCTCCTCATGTATTTCACATCTTTTGCAGCTCTTCATATTTTTCACACCTTTTCAAGCTCTTCATGTTTTTGAACACCGCTTCATGCTCCTCCTATTTTTCACACCGTTTCATGCTCCTCATATTTTTGACATTTTTGAAGCTCTTCATATTTTTGACACCTTTTCATGTTCTTCATGTTTTTCAACACCGTTTCATGTTCCTCCTATTTTTCAGACCGTTTCATGCTCCTCTTATGTTTGCCACGTTTTGAAGTTCTTCATATTTTTCACACCTTTTCAGGCTGTTCATGTTTTAGAACACCTTTTCATGCTCCTCCTATTTTTCAGACCGTTTCAGGCTCCTCATATTTTTCACACCTTTTGGAGCTCTTCATATATTCCACACCTTTTCAGGCTCTTCATGTTTTTCAACACCGCTTCATGGTCCTCCTATTTTTCAAACCGTTTCATGCTCCTCATATTTTTGACACCTTTTGAAGCTCTTCATATTTTTCACACCTTTTCAGGCTCTTCATGTTTTTAAACACCGCTTCATGCTCCTCCTACTTTTAAGACCATTTCATGCTCCTTATATTTTTGAAACCTTTTGAAGCTCTTCATATATTTCACAACGTTTCAGGCTGTTCATGTTTTAGAACACCTTTTCATGCTCCTAATATTTTTCAGACCATTTCATGCTCCTCAAATTTTTGACACTTTTTGAAGTTCTTCATATTTTGCATACCTTTTCAGGCTCTTCATGTTTTTCTACACCACTTCATGCTCCTCCTATTTTTCAGACCGTTTCATGCTCCTCATATATTTGAAACCTTTTGAAGCTCCTCATATTTTTTCACACCTTTTCAGGCTCTCCATGTTTTTCAACACTGTTTCATGCTCCTCTTATTTTTAAGACCGTTTCATGCTCCTTATATATTTGACACCTTTTGAAGCTCTTCATATATTTCACACCTTTTCAGGCTCTTCACGTTTTTGAACACAGTTTCATGCTTCTGTTATTTTTGACACCTTGTGAACCTCTTCATAATTTTCACACCTTTTCAGGCTCTTCATGTTTTTCAACACCGCTTCATGCTCCTCCTATTTTTAAGACCGTTTCATGCTCCTTATATATTTGACACCTTTTGAAGCTCTTCATATATTTCACACCTTTTCAGGCTCTTCATGATTTTGAACACCATTTCATGCTAATGCTTTTTTTCAGACCGTTTCATGCTCCTCATATATTTGACACCTTGTGAAGCTCTTCATATTTTTCACACATTTTCAGGCTTTTCTGTTTTTCAACACCGCTTCAGCTTCAGGCTCCTCCTATTTTTCAGACCGTTTCATTGTCCTCATATTTTTGACACCTTGTGAAGCTCTTCATGTATTTCACACCTTTTCAGGCTCTTCATGTTTTTCAACACCACTTCATGCTCCTCCTATTTTTCAGACCGTTTCATGCTCCTCATATTTTTGACACCTTTTGAAGCTCTTCATATATTTCACACCTTTTCAGTCTCTTCTTGTTTTTCAACAACGCTTCAGGCTCCTCCTATTTTTCAGACCGTTTCCTGCTCCTCATATTTTTTACATCTTTTGAAGCTCTTCATATTTTTCAAAACTTTTCAGGCTCATCATGTTTTTCAACACCTCTGCACGCTCCTCCTATTTTTCAGACCGTTTCATGCTCCTCATATATTTGACACCTTTTGAAGTTCTTCATATTTTTCATACCTTTTCAGGCTCTTCATGTTTTTCAACACCACTTCATGATCCTCCTATTTTTCAGACCGTTTCATGCTCATCTCATTTTTGACACCTTTTGAAGCTCTTCATATTTTTCACACCTTTTCAGGCTCTTCATGTTTTTCAACACCGCTTCTTGCTCCTCCTATTTTTAAGACCATTTCGTTCCCCCTATATTTTTGACACCTTTTGAAGCTCTTCATATTTTTCACACCTTTTCAGGCTCTTCATGTTTTTCATTACCGCTTCATGCTCCTTCTATTTTTCAGACCGTTTCCTGCTCCTCATATTTTTGACAACTTTTGAAGCTCTTCATATTTTTCACACCTTTTCAGGCTCTTCAAGTTTTTCAACACCGTTTCATACTCCTCCTATTTTTCAGACCGTTTCATGCTCCGCATGTTTTTGACACCTTTTGAAGCTCTTCATGTTTTTCAAACCTTTTCTGGCTCTTTATGTTTTTCAAAAACGATTCATGATCCTCCTATTTTTTCAGACCGTTTCATGCTCCTCATATTTTTGACACCTTTTGAAGCTCTCATATATTTCACACATTTTCAGGCTGTTCAATTTTTTCAACACCGCTTCATACTCCTCCTATTTGACAGAACGTTTCATGCTCCTTATATTTTTGACACCTTTGGAAGCTCTTCATTTATTTCACACATTTTCTGGCTCTTCATGTTTTTCAACACCGCTTCATGCTCCTCCTATTTTTCAGACCGTTTCATGCTCCTAAATTTTTGATACTTTTTGAAGCTCTTCATATATTTCACACCTTTTCAGGCTCTTCCTGTTTTTCAACACCGTTTCATGCTACTTCTAAATTTCAGACCGTTTCATGCTCCTCATATTTTTGACACCTTTTGAAGCTCTTCCTATTTTTTAACACCTTTTGAAACTCTACATATTTTTCACACTTTTTCAGGCTCTTCATGATTTTCAACACCACTTCATGCTCCTCCTATTTTTGAGACCGTTTCATGCTCATCTCATTTTTGACACCTTTTGAAGCTCTTCATATTTTTCACACCTTTTCAGGCTCTTCATGTTTTTCAACACCGCTTCATGCTCCTCCTATTTTTCAGACCCTTTCATGCTCCTCATATTTTTGACACCTTTTGAAGTTCTTCATATTTTTCACACCTTTTCAGGTTCTTCATGTTTTTCAACCGCGCTTCATGCTCCTCCTATTTTTCAGACCGTTTCATGCTCCTCATATTTTTGACACCTTTTTAAGCTCTTCATATATTTCACACCTTGTCAGGCTCTTCATGTTTTTCAACACCACTTCATGCTCCTCCTATATTTCAGACCGTTTCATGCTCATATCATTTTTGACACCTTTTGAAGCTCTTCATATTTTTCACACCTTTTCAGGCTCTTCATGTTTTTGAACACCGCTTCATGCTCGTCCTATTTTCCAAACCGTTTCATGCTCCTCATATTTTTGACACCTTTTGAATCTCTTCATATATTTCACACCTTTTCAGGCTCTTCATGTTTTTCAACACCGTTTCATGCTCCTCTTATTTTTCAGACCGTTTCATGCACTTCCTTTTTTTCAGAACGTTTCATGTTTCTCATATTTTTGCCACCTTTTGAAGCTCTTCATATTTTTCACACCTTTTCAAGCTCTTCATGTTTTTGAACACCGCTTCATGCTCCTCCTATTTTTCAGACCGTTTCATGCTCCTCATATTTTTCACACCTTTTGAAGCTCTTCTTATTTTTCACCCCTTTTCAGGCTCTACCTGTTTTTGAACACCGCTTCATGCTCCTCCTATTTTTCAGACCGTTTCATGCTCCTCATATTTTTGACACCTTTTGAAGCTCTTCATATTTTTCACAACTTTCCAAGCTCTTCATGTTTTTTAACACCACTTCATGCTCCTCCTATTTTTCAGACCGTTGCATGCTCCTCAGATTTTTCACACGCTTTGAAGCTCTTCATATATTTCTCATCTTTTCAGGCTCTTCATGTTTTTCAACACCACTTCATGCTGCTCCTATTTTTCGACCGTTTCATGCTCATCTCATTTTGGACACCTTTTGAAGCTCTTCATATTTTTCACAGCTTTTGAAGCTCTTCATATTTTTCACACGTTTTCAGGCTCTTCATGTTTTTCAACACCGCTTCATGCTCCTCTTATTTTTCAGACCATTTAATGCTCCTCATATTTTTGACACCTTTTGAAGCTCTTCATATTTTTCACACATTTTCAGGCTCTTCATGTTTTTCAACACCGCTTCATGCTCCTCCTATTTTTCAGACCGTTTCATGCTCCTCATATTTTTGACACCTTTTGAAGCTCTTCATATTTTTCACACGTTTTCAGTCTCTTCATGTTTTTCAACACCGCTTCATGCTCCTCCCAATTTTCAGACCGTTTCATGTCCTCATATATTTGACACCTTTTGAAGCTCTTCATATTTTTCACACCTTTTCAGGCTCTTCTTGTTTTTGAACACCGTTTCATGCTCCTCCTATTTTTCAAACTGTTTCATGTTCCTCATATTTTTGACACGTTTTGAGGCTCTTCATATTTTTCACACCTTTTCAGGCTCTTCTTGTTTTTGAACACCGTTTCATGCTCCTCCTATTTTCAGACTGTTTCATGTTCCTCATATTGTTGACACGTTTGAAGCTCTTCATATACTTCACACCTTTTTAGGTTCTTCATGTTTTTGGACACCGTTTCGTTCTCCTCCTATTTTGCAGACCGTTTCAGCTCCTCATATATTTGACACCGTTTGAAGCTCTTCATATTTTTCACACCTTTTCAGGCTCTTCATGTTTTTGAACACCGCTTCATGCTCGTCCTATTTTCCAAACCGTTTCATGCTCCTCATATTTTTGACACCTTTTGAATCTCTTCATATATTTCACACCTTTTCAGGCTCTTCATGTTTTTCAACACCGTTTCATGCTCCTCTTATTTTTCAGACCGTTTCATGCTCATCTCATTTTTGACACCTTTTGAAGCTCTTCATATTTTTCACACCTTTTGAAGATCTTCATATTTTTCACACATTTTAAGGCTCTACATGTTTTTCAACACCACTTCATAGTTCTCCTATTTTTCAGACCGTTTCATGCTCCTCATATTTTTGACACGTTTTTAATCTCTTCATATTTTTCACACCTTTTCAGGCTCTACCTGTTTTTGAACACCTTTTCATTCTCCTCCTATTTTTCAGACAGTTTCATGCTCCTCATATTTTTGACACCTTTTGAAGCTCTTCATATTTTGCACACCTTTTCAGGATCTTAATGTTTTTCAACACCACTTCATGCTCCTCCTATTTTTCAGTCCGTTTCATACACATCTCATTTTTGACACTTTTTGAAGCTCTTCATATCTTTCACATCATTTCAGGCTCTTCATGTTTTTCAACACCACTTCATGATCCTCCTACTTTTCAGACCGTTTCACGCTCCTCATATATTTGACACCTTTTGAAGCTCTTCATATATTTCACAACTTTTCAGGCTCTTCATGTTTTTGAACACCGGTTCATGCTCCTCCTATTTTCCGACCGTTTCATGATCCTCATGTATTTCACACCTTTTGAAGCTCTTCATATTTTGCACACCTTTTCAGGCTCTACATGTTTTTCACAACCACTTCGTTCTCTTCCTATTTTTCAGAACGTTGAATGCTCCTCATGTATTTCACACCTTCAAGCTCTTCATATTTTTCACTCCTTTTCAGGCTCTTCATGTTCTTGAACACCGCTTCATGCTCCTCCTATTTTTCAGTCCGTTTCATGCACATTTCATTTTTGACACCTTTTGAAGCTCTTCATATATTTCATACCTTTTCAGGCTCTTCATTTTTTTGAACACCGCTTCATGTTCCTCCTACTTTTCAGACCGTTTCATGCTCCTCATATATTTGACACCTTTTGAAGCTCTTCATATATTTCACACCTTTTCATGCTCTTCATTTTTTTCAAAACTGCTTTATGCTCCTCCTATTTTTCAGACTGTTTCATGCTCCTCATGTTTTTCACACCTTTTGAAGCTCTTCATATTTTTCACACCTTTTTTGGTTCTTCATGTTTTTGAACACCGCTTCATGCTCCAGCTATTATTCAGAACGTTTAATGCTCTTCATGTATTTCACACCTTTAGAAGCTCTTCCTATTTTACACACCTTTTCAGGCTCTTCATGTTTTTGAACACCGTTTCATGCTCGTCCTATATTTCAGACTGTATCATGCTCCTCATATTTTTCACACTTTTGAAACTCTTCATATTTTGCACACGTTTTCAGGCTCTTCATGTTTTTCACAACCACTTCATGCTCCTCCTATTTTTCAGACCGTTTCATGCTCCTCATATTTTTGACACCTTTTGAGACTCTTCATATTTTTCACACCTTTTCAAGCGCTTCATGTTTTTTAACACCGCTTCATGCGCCTCCTCTTTTTCAGACTGTTTCATGCTCCTCATATTTTTGACACCTTTTGAAGATCTTCATATATTTCACACCTTTTCAGGCTCTTCATTTTTTTAAACACCGCTTCATGCTCCTCCTATTTTTCAGACCGTTTCATGCTCCCCTCATTTTTGACACCTTTTGTAGCTCTTCATATATTTCACACCTTTTGAAGCTCTTCCTATTTTTCACACCTTTTCAGACTCTTCATGTTTTTGAATACCGTTTCATGCTCCTCCTATTTTTCAGACCTTTTCATGCTCCTCATATATGTGAAACCTTTTGAAGATCTTCATATTTTTCACATCTTTTCAGGCTCTTCATGTTTTTCAACACTACTTCATGCTCCTCCTATTTTTCAGACCGTTTCATGATTCTGATATATTTGACAGACTTTGAAGCTCTTCATATTTTTCACACTTTTTCAGGCTCTTCATATTGTTCAACACCGCTTCATCCTCCTCCTATTTTTCAGAACGTTTCTTGCTCCTCATATTTTTGACACCTTTTGAAGCTCTTAATATTTTTCACACCTTTTCAGGATCTTAATATTTTTCAACACGGCTTCATGATCCTCCTATTTTTCAGACCATTTCATGCTTCTCATATTGTTGACACCTTTGGAAGCTCTTCATATTTTCCCACCTTTTCAGGCTCTTCATGTATTTCAACACCACTTCATTCTCCTCCTATTTTTCAGACCATTTCATGCTCCTCATATTTTTGACACCTTTTGAAGCTCTTCATATTTTTCTCACCTTTTCAGTCTCTTCATGTTTTTCAACACTGCTTCATGCTCCTCATATTTTTCAGACCCTTTCGTGCTCCTCATATTTTTGACACGTTTTGAAGCTCTTCATATTTTTCACACCTTTTAGGCTCTTCATGTTTTTGAACACCGTTTCATGCTCCTCCTCTTTTTCAGACCGTTTCATGCTCCTCATATTTTTCACACCTTTTGAAGCTCTTCATTTTTTTTACACCTTTTCAGGCTCTTCATGTTTTTGAATACCGTTTCATGGTCCTCCTATTTTTCAGACCGTTTCATGCTCTTCATATTTTTCACACCTTTTGAATCTCGACGTATTTTTCACACCTTTTCAGGCTCTTCATGTTTTGAACACAGCTTCATGCTCCTCCTATTTTTCAGACCGTTTCATGCTCCTCATAATTTTGACACCTTTTGATGCTCTTCATATTTTTCACACGTTTTCGGGCTCTTCATGTTTTTCAACACCGCTTCATGATCCTCCTCTTTTTCAGACCGTTTCATGCTCCTCATATTTTTGACACCTTTTGAAGATCTTCATATATTTCACACCTTTTCAGGCTCTTCATTTTTTTAAACACCGCTTCATGCTCGTCCTATTTTTCAGAACGTTTCATGCTCCCCTCATTTTTGACACCTTTTGCAGCTCTTCATATATTTCACACCTTTTGAAGCTCTTCCTATTTTTCACACCTTTTCAGACTCTTCATGTTTTTGAATACCGTTTCATGCTCCTCCTATTTTTCAGACCTTTTCATGCTCCTCATATATGTGAAACCTTTTGAAGATCTTCATATTTTTCACATCTTTTCAGGCTCTTCATGTTTTTCAACACTACTTCATGCTCCTCCTATTTTTCAGACCGTTTCATGATTCTGATATATTTGACAGACTTTGAAGCTCTTCATATTTTTCACACTTTTTCAGGCTCTTCATATTGTTCAACACCGCTTCATCCTCCTCCTATTTTTCAGAACGTTTCTTGCTCCTCATATTTTTGACACCTTTTGAAGCTCTTAATATTTTTCACACCTTTTCAGGATCTTAATATTTTTCAACACGGCTTCATGATCCTCCTATTTTTCAGACCATTTCATGCTTCTCATATTGTTGACACCTTTTGAAGCTCTTCATATTTTCCCACCTTTTCAGGCTCTTCATGTATTTCAACACCACTTCATTCTCCTCCTATTTTTCAGACCATTTCATGCTCCTCATATATTTGACACCTTTTGAAGCTCTTCATATTTTTCACACCTTTTCAGGCTCTTCTTGTTTTTGAACACCGTTTCATGCTCCTCCTATTTTTCAAACTGTTTCATGTTCCTCATATTTTTGACACGTTTTGAGGCTCTTCATATTTTTCACACCTTTTCAGGCTCTTCTTGTTTTTGAACACCGTTTCATGCTCCTCCTATTTTCAGACTGTTTCATGTTCCTCATATTGTTGACACGTTTGAAGCTCTTCATATACTTCACACCTTTTTAGGTTCTTCATGTTTTTGGACACCGTTTCGTTCTCCTCCTATTTTGCAGACCGTTTCAGCTCCTCATATATTTGACACCGTTTGAAGCTCTTCATATTTTTCACACCTTTTCAGGCTCTTCATGTTTTTGAACACCGCTTCATGCTCGTCCTATTTTCCAAACCGTTTCATGCTCCTCATATTTTTGACACCTTTTGAATCTCTTCATATATTTCACACCTTTTCAGGCTCTTCATGTTTTTCAACACCGTTTCATGCTCCTCTTATTTTTCAGACCGTTTCATGCTCATCTCATTTTTGACACCTTTTGAAGCTCTTCATATTTTTCACACCTTTTGAAGATCTTCATATTTTTCACACATTTTAAGGCTCTACATGTTTTTCAACACCACTTCATAGTTCTCCTATTTTTCAGACCGTTTCATGCTCCTCATATTTTTGACACGTTTTTAATCTCTTCATATTTTTCACACCTTTTCAGGCTCTACCTGTTTTTGAACACCTTTTCATTCTCCTCCTATTTTTCAGACAGTTTCATGCTCCTCATATTTTTGACACCTTTTGAAGCTCTTCATATTTTGCACACCTTTTCAGGATCTTAATGTTTTTCAACACCACTTCATGCTCCTCCTATTTTTCAGTCCGTTTCATACACATCTCATTTTTGACACTTTTTGAAGCTCTTCATATCTTTCACATCATTTCAGGCTCTTCATGTTTTTCAACACCACTTCATGATCCTCCTACTTTTCAGACCGTTTCACGCTCCTCATATATTTGACACCTTTTGAAGCTCTTCATATATTTCACAACTTTTCAGGCTCTTCATGTTTTTGAACACCGGTTCATGCTCCTCCTATTTTCCGACCGTTTCATGATCCTCATGTATTTCACACCTTTTGAAGCTCTTCATATTTTGCACACCTTTTCAGGCTCTACATGTTTTTCACAACCACTTCGTTCTCTTCCTATTTTTCAGAACGTTGAATGCTCCTCATGTATTTCACACCTTCAAGCTCTTCATATTTTTCACTCCTTTTCAGGCTCTTCATGTTCTTGAACACCGCTTCATGCTCCTCCTATTTTTCAGTCCGTTTCATGCACATTTCATTTTTGACACCTTTTGAAGCTCTTCATATATTTCATACCTTTTCAGGCTCTTCATTTTTTTGAACACCGCTTCATGTTCCTCCTACTTTTCAGACCGTTTCATGCTCCTCATATATTTGACACCTTTTGAAGCTCTTCATATATTTCACACCTTTTCATGCTCTTCATTTTTTTCAAAACTGCTTTATGCTCCTCCTATTTTTCAGACTGTTTCATGCTCCTCATGTTTTTCACACCTTTTGAAGCTCTTCATATTTTTCACACCTTTTTTGGTTCTTCATGTTTTTGAACACCGCTTCATGCTCCAGCTATTATTCAGAACGTTTAATGCTCTTCATGTATTTCACACCTTTAGAAGCTCTTCCTATTTTACACACCTTTTCAGGCTCTTCATGTTTTTGAACACCGTTTCATGCTCGTCCTATATTTCAGACTGTATCATGCTCCTCATATTTTTCACACTTTTGAAACTCTTCATATTTTGCACACGTTTTCAGGCTCTTCATGTTTTTCACAACCACTTCATGCTCCTCCTATTTTTCAGACCGTTTCATGCTCCTCATATTTTTGACACCTTTTGAGACTCTTCATATTTTTCACACCTTTTCAAGCGCTTCATGTTTTTTAACACCGCTTCATGCGCCTCCTCTTTTTCAGACTGTTTCATGCTCCTCATATTTTTGACACCTTTTGAAGATCTTCATATATTTCACACCTTTTCAGGCTCTTCATTTTTTTAAACACCGCTTCATGCTCCTCCTATTTTTCAGACCGTTTCATGCTCCCCTCATTTTTGACACCTTTTGTAGCTCTTCATATATTTCACACCTTTTGAAGCTCTTCCTATTTTTCACACCTTTTCAGACTCTTCATGTTTTTGAATACCGTTTCATGCTCCTCCTATTTTTCAGACCTTTTCATGCTCCTCATATATGTGAAACCTTTTGAAGATCTTCATATTTTTCACATCTTTTCAGGCTCTTCATGTTTTTCAACACTACTTCATGCTCCTCCTATTTTTCAGACCGTTTCATGATTCTGATATATTTGACAGACTTTGAAGCTCTTCATATTTTTCACACTTTTTCAGGCTCTTCATATTGTTCAACACCGCTTCATCCTCCTCCTATTTTTCAGAACGTTTCTTGCTCCTCATATTTTTGACACCTTTTGAAGCTCTTAATATTTTTCACACCTTTTCAGGATCTTAATATTTTTCAACACGGCTTCATGATCCTCCTATTTTTCAGACCATTTCATGCTTCTCATATTGTTGACACCTTTGGAAGCTCTTCATATTTTCCCACCTTTTCAGGCTCTTCATGTATTTCAACACCACTTCATTCTCCTCCTATTTTTCAGACCATTTCATGCTCCTCATATTTTTGACACCTTTTGAAGCTCTTCATATTTTTCTCACCTTTTCAGTCTCTTCATGTTTTTCAACACTGCTTCATGCTCCTCATATTTTTCAGACCCTTTCGTGCTCCTCATATTTTTGACACGTTTTGAAGCTCTTCATATTTTTCACACCTTTTAGGCTCTTCATGTTTTTGAACACCGTTTCATGCTCCTCCTCTTTTTCAGACCGTTTCATGCTCCTCATATTTTTCACACCTTTTGAAGCTCTTCATTTTTTTTACACCTTTTCAGGCTCTTCATGTTTTTGAATACCGTTTCATGGTCCTCCTATTTTTCAGACCGTTTCATGCTCTTCATATTTTTCACACCTTTTGAATCTCGACGTATTTTTCACACCTTTTCAGGCTCTTCATGTTTTGAACACAGCTTCATGCTCCTCCTATTTTTCAGACCGTTTCATGCTCCTCATAATTTTGACACCTTTTGATGCTCTTCATATTTTTCACACGTTTTCGGGCTCTTCATGTTTTTCAACACCGCTTCATGATCCTCCTCTTTTTCAGACCGTTTCATGCTCCTCATATTTTTGACACCTTTTGAAGATCTTCATATATTTCACACCTTTTCAGGCTCTTCATTTTTTTAAACACCGCTTCATGCTCGTCCTATTTTTCAGAACGTTTCATGCTCCCCTCATTTTTGACACCTTTTGCAGCTCTTCATATATTTCACACCTTTTGAAGCTCTTCCTATTTTTCACACCTTTTCAGACTCTTCATGTTTTTGAATACCGTTTCATGCTCCTCCTATTTTTCAGACCTTTTCATGCTCCTCATATATGTGAAACCTTTTGAAGATCTTCATATTTTTCACATCTTTTCAGGCTCTTCATGTTTTTCAACACTACTTCATGCTCCTCCTATTTTTCAGACCGTTTCATGATTCTGATATATTTGACAGACTTTGAAGCTCTTCATATTTTTCACACTTTTTCAGGCTCTTCATATTGTTCAACACCGCTTCATCCTCCTCCTATTTTTCAGAACGTTTCTTGCTCCTCATATTTTTGACACCTTTTGAAGCTCTTAATATTTTTCACACCTTTTCAGGATCTTAATATTTTTCAACACGGCTTCATGATCCTCCTATTTTTCAGACCATTTCATGCTTCTCATATTGTTGACACCTTTTGAAGCTCTTCATATTTTCCCACCTTTTCAGGCTCTTCATGTATTTCAACACCACTTCATTCTCCTCCTATTTTTCAGACCATTTCATGCTCCTCATATTTTTGACACCTTTTGAAGCTCTTCATATTTTTCTCACCTTTTCAGTCTCTTCATGTTTTTCAACACTGCTTCATGCTCCTCATATTTTTCAGACCCTTTCGTGCTCCTCATATTTTTGACACGTTTTGAAGCTCTTCATATTTTTCACACCTTTTCAGGCTCTTCATGTTTTTGAACACCGTTTCATGCTCCTCCTCTTTTTCAGACCGTTTCATGCTCCTCATATTTTTCACACCTTTGAAGCTCTTCATTTTTTTTACACCTTTTCAGGCTCTTCATGTTTTTGAATACCGCTTCATGCTCCTCCAATTTTTCAGACCGTTTCATGTTCTTCATATTTTTCACACCTTTTGAATCTCGTCGTATTTTTCACACCTTTTCAGGCTCTTCATGTTTTGAACACAGCTTCATGCTCCTCCTATTTTTCAGACCGTTTCATGCTCCTCATAATTTTGACACCTTTTGATGCTCTTCATATTTTTCACACGTTTTCGGGCTCTTCATGTTTTTCAACACCGCTTCATGATCCTACTATTTTTCAGACCGTTTCATGCTCCTCATAATTTTGACACCTTTTGATGCTCTTCATATTTTTCACACATTTTCAGGCTCTTCATGTTTTTGAACACCACTTCATACTGCTCCTATTTTTCAGACCGTTTCATGCTCCTCATATTTTTCACATCTTTTGAAGCTCTTCATATTATTCACACCTTTTCAGTCTCTTCATGTTTTTGAACACCGTTTGATGCTAATCCTATTTTTCAGACCGTTTAATTCTCCTCATGTATTTCACATCTTTTGAAGCTCTTTATATTTTTCACACCTTTTCAGGCTCTTCATGATTTTGAACACCATTTCATGCTAATGCTTTTTTTCAGACCGTTTCATGCTCCTCATATATTTGACACCTTTTGAAGCTCTTCATATTTTTCACACATTTTCAGGCTCTTCTTGTTTTTCAACACCGCTTCAGCTTCAGGCTCCTCCTATTTTTCAGACCGTTTCATTGTCCTCATATTTTTGACACCTTGTGAAAATCTTCATATATTTCACACCTTTTCAGGCTCTTCATGTTTTTCAACACCACTTCATGCTCCTCCTATTTTTCAGACCGTTTCATGCTCCTCATATTTTTGACACCTTTTGAAGCTCTTCATATATTTCACACTTTTTCAGTCTCTTCTTTGTCAACAATGCTTCAGGCTCCTCCTATTTTTCAGACCGTTTCCTGATCCTCATATTTTACATGTTTTGAAGGTCTTCATATTTTTCCAAACTTTTCAGGCTCATCATGTTTTTCAACACCTCTGCAGTTTCCTCCTATTTTTCAGACCGTTTCATGCTCCTCATATATTTGACACCTTTTGAAGCTCTTCATATTTTGCACACCTTTTCAGGATCTTCATGTTTTTCAACACCACTTCATGCTCCTCCTATTTTTCAGTCCGTTTCATGCACATCTCATTTTTGACACCTTTTGAAGCTCTTCATATTTTTCACATCATTTCAGGCTCTTCATGTTTTTCAACACCACTTCATGATCCTCCTACTTTTCAGACCGTTTCATGCTCCTCATATATTTGACACCTTTTGAAGCTCTTCATATATTTCACACCTTTTCAGGCTCTTCATGTTTTTGAACACCGGTTCATGCTCCTCCTATTTTCCGACCGTTTCATGATCCTCATGTATTTCACACCTTTTGAAGCTCTTCATATTTTGCACACCTTTTCAGGCTCTACATGTTTTTCACAACCACTTCATGCTCTTCCTATTTTTCAGAACGTTGAATGCTCCTCATGTATTTCACACCTTTAAGCTCTTCATATTTTTCACTCCTTTTCAGGCTCTTCATGTTCTTGAACACCGCTTCATGCTCCTCCTATTTTTCAGTCCGTTTCATGCACATTTCATTTTTGACACCTTTTGAAGCTCTTCATATATTTCATACATTTTCAGGCTCTTCATTTTTTTGAACACCGCTTCATGCTCCTCCTACTTTTCAGACCGTTTCATGCTCCTCATATTTTTGACACCCTTTGAAGCTCTTCATATTTTTCACACCTTTTCAGGTTCTTCTTGTTTTTGAACACCGTTTCATGCTCCTCCTATTTTTGAAACCATTTCATGCTCCTCATATTTTTGACACGTTTTGAAGCTCTTCATACTTTTCACACCTTTTCAGGCTCTTCATGTTTTTCAACACCGCTTCATGCTTCTCCTATTTTTCAGACCGTTTCATGCTCCTCATATTTTTGCCACCTTTTGAAGATCTTCATATTTTTCATAACTTTTAATGCTCTTCATGTTTTTCAATACCACTTCATGCTCCTCCTATTTTTCAGACCGTTTCATGCTCTTCATATTTTTTACACCTTTTAAAGCTCTTCATATTTTTCACACCTTTTCTTGCTCTTCATGTTTTTCAACACCTTTTCATGCTCCTCCTATTTTCCAGATCGTTTCATGCTCCTCATATTTTTGACACCTTTTGAAGCTTTTCATATATTTCACAACTTTTCAGGGTCGTCATGTTTTTCAACACCCCTTCATGCTCCTCCTATTTTTCAGACCGTTTCATGCTGCTCATATTTTTGACACCTTTTGAACCTCTTCAATTATTTCACACCTTTTAAGCTCTTCATATTTTTCACACCTTTTCAGGCTCTTCAAATTTTTGAATACCGTTTCATGCTCCTCATATTTTTCAGACCATTTCATGCTCCTCATATTTTTCACACCTTTTGAAGCTCTTCATTTATTTCACACCTTTTAAGCTCTTCACATTTTTCACAACTTTTCAGGCTCTTCATGTTTTTCAACACCGCTTCATGCTCCTCCTATTTTTCAGACCGTTTCATGCTCCTCACATTTTTCACACCTTTTGAAGCTCTTCATATTTTTCACACCTTTTCAGGCTCTTCATGTTTTTCAAAGCCGCTTCATGCTTCTCCTATTTTTCAGACCGTTTCATGCTCCTCATATTTTTGACACCTTTTGAAGCTCTTTTTATTTTTCACACCTTTTCAGGTTCTTCATGTTTTTGAACACCGTTTCATGCTCCTCATATTTTAACACCTTTAGAAACTCTTCATATTTTTCACACATTTTCAGGCTCTTCATGTTTTCAACACCCCTTCATGCTCCTTCTATTTTTCATACCGTTTATTGCTCCTCATATATTTGACACCTTATGAAGCTCCTCATATTTTTCACACCTTTTGAAGCTCTTCATATTATTCACACCTTTTCAGGCTCTTCATGTTTATGAACACCGCTTCATGCTCCTCATATTTTTGACACCTTTTGAAACTCTTCATATTTTTCAGACCTTTTCATGCTCTTCATGTCCTCAACACCGTTTCATGCTCCTCCTATTTTTGAAACCATTTCATGCTCCTCATATTTTTGACACATTTTGAAGCTCTTCATACTTTTCACACCTTTTCAGGCTCTTCATGTTTTTCAACACCGCTTCATGCTTCTCCTATTTTTCAGACCGTTTCATGCTCCTCATATTTTTGCCACCTTTTGAAGATCTTCATATTTTTCATAACTTTTAATGCTCTTCATGTTTTTCAATACCACTTCATGCTCCTCCTATTTTTCAGACCGTTTCATGCTCCTCATATTTTTTACACCTTTTAAAGCTCTTCATATTTTTCACACCTTTTCTTGCTCTTCATGTTTTTCAACACCTTTTCATGCTCCTCCTATTTTCCAGATCGTTTCATGCTCCTCATATTTTTGACACCTTTTGAAGCTTTTCATATATTTCACAACTTTTCAGGGTCGTCATGTTTTTCAACACCCCTTCATGCTCCTCCTATTTTTCAGACCGTTTCATGCTGCTCATATTTTTGACACCTTTTGAACCTCTTCAATTATTTCACACCTTTTAAGCTCTTCATATTTTTCACACCTTTTCAGGCTCTTCAAATTTTTGAATACCGTTTCATGCTCCTCATATTTTTCAGACCATTTCATGCTCCTCATATTTTTCACACCTTTTGAAGCTCTTCATATTTTTCACAACTTTTCAGGGTCGTCATGTTTTTCAACACCGCTTCATGCTCCTCCCATTTTTCAGACCGTTTCATGCTCCTCATATTTTTGACGCATTCTCAAGATCTTCATATTTTTCACACCTTTTCAGGCTCTTCATGTTTTTCAATACCACTTCATGCTCCTCCTATTTTTCAGACCGTTTCATTGTCCTCATATTTTTGACACCTTGTGAAAATCTTCATATATTTCACACCTTTTCAGGCTCTTCATGTTTTTCAACACCACTTCATGCTCCTCCTATTTTTCAGACCGTTTCATGCTCCTCACATTTTTCACACCTTTTGAAGCTCTTCATATTTTTCACTCCTTTTCAGGCTCTTCATGTTTATGAACACCGCTTCATGCTCCTCATATTTTTGACACCTGTTGAAACTCTTCATATTTTTCAGTCCTTTTCATTCTCTTCATGTCCTCAACACCGTTTCATGCTCCTCCTTTTTGAAACCATTTCATGCTCCTCATATTTTTGACACCTTTTGAAGCTCTTCATACTTTTCACACCTTTTCAGACTCTTCATGTTTTTGAACAGCACTTCATGCTCCTACTATTTTTCAGACCGTTACATGATCCTCATATTTTTGACACCTTTAGAAGCTCTTCATATTTTTCACAACTTTTAATACTCTTCGTGTTTTTGAACACCGCTTCATGCTCCTCCTATTTGTCAGACCGTTTCATGCTCCTCATATATTTGACACCTTTTGAAGCTCTTCATATTTTTCACAACTTTTCAGGCTCTTCATGTTTTTCAACACCGCTTCATGCTCCTCCTATTTTTCAGACCGTTTCATGCTCCTCACATTTTTCACACCTTTTGAAGCTCTTCATATTTTTCACACCTTTTCAGGCTCTTCATGTTTTTCAACACCGCTTCATGCTCCTCCTATTTTTCAGACCGTTTCATGCTCCTCATATATTGACACCTTTTGAAGCTCTTCATATTTTCGACACCTTTTCAGGCTCTTCATGTTTTTCAATACCACTTCATGCTCCTCCTATTTTTCAGACCGTTTCATGCTCCTCATATTTTTTACACCTTTTGAATCTCTTCATATTTTACACACCTTTTCTTGTTCTTCATGTTTTTCAACACCTTTTCATGCTCCTCCTATTTTCCAGATCGTTTCATGCTCCTCATATTTTTGACACCTTTTGAAGCTTTTCATATATTTCACAACTTTTCAGGGTCGTCATGTTTTTCAACACCCCTTCATGCTCCTCCTATTTTTCAGACCGTTTCATGCTGCTCATATTTTTGACACCTTTTGAACCTCTTCAATTATTTCACACCTTTTAAGCTCTTCATATTTTTCACACCTTTTCAGGCTCTTCAAATTTTTGAATACCGTTTCATGCTCCTCATATTTTTCAGACCATTTCATGCTCCTCATATTTTTCACACCTTTTGAAGCTCTTCATTTATTTCACACCTTTTAAGCTCTTCACATTTTTCACAACTTTTCAGGCTCTTCATGTTTTTCAACACCGCTTCATGCTCCTCCTATTTTTCAGACCGTTTCATGCTCCTCACATTTTTCACACCTTTTGAAGCTCTTCATATTTTTCACACCTTTTCAGGCTCTTCATGTTTTTCAATGCCGCTTCATGCTTCTCCTATTTTTCAGACCGTTTCATGCTCCTCATATTTTTGACACCTTTTGAAGCTCTTTTTATTTTTCACACCTTTTCAGGTTCTTCATGTTTTTGAACACCGTTTCATGCTCCTCATATTTTAACACCTTTTGAAACTCTTCATATTTTTCACACATTTTCAGGCTCTTCATGTTTTCAACACCCCTTCATGCTCCTTCTATTTTTCATACCGTTTATTGCTCCTCATATATTTGACACCTTATGAAGCTCCTCATATTTTTCACACCTTTTGAAGCTCTTCATATTTTTCACACGTTTTCAGGCTCTTCATGTTTTTCAACACCGCTTCTTGATGCTCCTATTTTTCAGAACGTTTCATGCTCCTAATATTTTTAACACCTTTTGAAGCTCTTCGTATTTTTCACAACTTTTCAGGCTCTTCGTGTTTTTGAAAACCGTTTCATGCTCCTCCTATTTTTCAGACCGTTTCATGCTGCTCATATTTTTGACACCTTTTGAAGCTCTTCATATTTTTCACACCTTTTCAGGCTCTTCGTGTTTTTGAAAACCATTTCATGCTCCTCCTATTTTTCAGACCTTTTCATGCTCCTCATATTTTTGACACATTTTGAAGCTCTTCATATATTTCACACCTTTTCAGGCTCTTCATGTTTTGAAAACCGCTTCACGCTCCTCCTATTTTTAACACCTTTTGAAGCTCTTCAGTTTTTTCAAACGTTTTCAGGCTCTTCATGTTTTTCAACACAGCTTCATGCTCCTCCTTTTTTTCAGACCTTTTAATGCTCCTCATGTATTTCACACCTTTTGAAGCTCTTCATATTTTTCACACCTTTTCATGCTGTTCATGTTTTGAACACCGTTTCATGATCCTCCTGTTTTGCAGACCATTTCGTGCTCCTCATATTTTTGACACCTTTTGAAGCTCTTCATATTTTTCACACCTTTTCAGGCTCTTCATGTTTTTCAACACCGCTTCATGCTCCTCCTATTTTTCAGACCTTTTAATGCTCCTCATGTATTTCACATCTTTTGAAGCTCTTCATATTTTTCACACCTTTTTAGGCTCTTCATGTTTTTCAACACCGCTTCATGCTCCTCCTATTTTTCAGTCCGTTTCATGCTCCTCATATTTTTGACAACTTTTGAAGCTCTTGATATTTTTCACAACTTTTCAGGCTCTTTATGTTTTTCAACACCGCTTCATGCTCCTCCTATTTTCAGACCATTTGATGCTCCTCATATTTTTCACACCTTTTGAAGCTCTTCATATTTTTCAAACCTTTTCAGGCTCCTCATGTTTTTGAACACCGCTTCTTGCTCCTCCTATTTTTCAGACCTTTTAATGTTCCTCATGTATTTCACATCTTTTGAAGCTCTTCATATTTTTCACACCTTTTTAGGCTCTTCATGTTTTTCAACACCGCTTCATGCTCCTCCTATTTTTCAGACCGTTTCATGCTCCTCATATTTTTGACAACTTTTGAAGCTCTTGATATTTTTCACAACTTTTCAGGCTCTTCATGTTTTTCAACACCGCTTCATGCTCCTCCTATTTTCAGACCGTTTCATGCTCCTCATATTTTTCACACCTTTTGAAGCTCTTCATATTTTTCAAACCTTTTCAGGCTCCTCATGTTTTTGAACACCGCTTCATGCTCGTCATACTTTTCAGATTGTTTCATCTTCCTCATATTTTTGACACCTTTTGAAGCTCTTCATATTTTTCACACTTTTTCACGCTCTTCATGTTTTTGAACACCGCTTCATGCTTCTACTATTTTCAGACCGTTTCATGCTCCTCATGTTTTTCACACCATTTGAAGCTCTTCATATTTTTCACACCTTTTCAGGCTCTTCATGTTTTTGAAAACTGCTTCATGCTCCTTCTATTTTTCAGACTGTTTCATGCTCCTCATATTTTTGACACCTTTTGAAGCTCTTCATATTTTGCACACCTTCTAAGGCTTTTCATGTTTTTCAACACCACTTCATGCTGCTCCTGTTTTTCAGTCCGTTTCATGCACATCTCATTTTTGACACCTTTTGAAGCTCTTCATATTTTTCACACCTTTTCAGGCTCTTCATGTTTTTGAACATGGCTTCATGAACCTCATACTTTTCAGACCGTTTCATGCTCCTCATATTTTTGACATCTTTTGAAGCTCTTCATATATTTCACACCTTTTCATTCTCTACATGTTTTTCAACACCACTTCATGCTCCTCCTATTTTTCAGAAGGTTTCATGCTCCTTATGTATTTGACACCTTTTGAATCTCTTCATATTTTTCACACCTTTTCATGCTGTTAATGTTTTTGAACAACGTTTCATGATCCTCCTGTTTTTCAGACCGTTTCCTGCTCCTCATATTTTTGACACCTTTTGAAGCTCTTCATATTTTTCACACCTTTTCAGGCTCTTCATGTTTTTCAACACCGCTTCATGCTCCTCCTATTTTTCAGACCGTTTCATGCTCCTTATATTTTTAACACCTTTTGAAGCTCTTCGTATTTTTCACAACTTTTCAGGCTCTTCGTGTTTTTGAAAACCGTTTCATGCTCCTCCTATTTTTCAGACCGTTTCATGCTGCTCATATTTTTGAAACCTTTTGAAGCTCTTCATATTTTTCACACCTTTTCAGGCTCTTCGTGTTTTTGAAAACCGTTTCATGCTCCTCCTATTTTTCAGACCTTTTCATGCTCCTCATATTTTTGACACCTTTTGAAGCTCTTCATATTTTTCACACCTTTTCAGCCTCTTCATGTTTTTGAATACCGCTTCATACTCCTCCTATTTTTCAGACCGTTTCATTCTCATCTCATTTTTGACAACTTTTGAAGCTCCTCATATTTTTGACACCTTTTGAAGCTCTTCATATTTTTCACACCTTTTCAGGCTCTTCGTGTTTTTGAAAACCGTTTCATGCTCCTCCTATTTTTCAGACCTTTTCATGCTCCTCATATTTTTGACACCTTTTGAAGCTCTTCATATTTTTCACACCTTTTCAGCCTCTTCATGTTTTTGAATACCGCTTCATACTCCTCCTATTTTTCAGACCGTTTCATTCTCATCTCATTTTTGACAACTTTTGAAGCTCCTCATATTTTTCACACCTTTTGAAGCTCTTCATATTTTTCACACGTTTTCAGGCTCTTCATGTTTTTCAACACCGCTTCATGCTCCTCCTATTTTTCAGACCTTTTCATGCTCCTCATATTTTTGACACCTTTTGAAGCTCTTCATATTTTTCACAACTTTTCAGGCTCTTCGTGTTTTTGAAAACCGTTTCATGCTCCTCCTATTTTTCAGACCGTTTCATGCTGCTCATATTTTTGACACCTTTTGAAGCTCTTCATATTTTTCACACTTTTCAGGCTCTTCGTGTTTAGAAAACCATTTCATGCTCCTCCTATTTTTCAGACCGTTTCATGCTCCTCATATTTTTGACACCTTTTGAAGCTCTTCATATATTTCACACCTTTTCAGGCTCTTCATGTTTTTGAAAACCGCTTCATGCTGCTCCTATTTTTAACACCTTTTGAAGCTCTTCAGTTTTTTCACACGTTTTCAGGCTCTTCATGTTTTTCAACACAGCTTCATGCTCCTCCTATTTTTCAGACCTTTTAATGCTCCTCATGTATTTCACACCTTTTGAAGCTCTTCATATTTTTCACACCTTTTCATGCTGTTCATGTTTTTGAACACCGCTTCATGCTCCTCCTATTTTTCAGACCGTTACGTGCTCCTCATATTTTTGACACCTTTTGAAGCTCTTCATATTTTTCACAACTTTTCAGGCTCTTCATGTTTTTCAACACCGCTTCATGCTCCTCCCATTTTCAGACCGTTTCATGCTCCTCATATTTTTCACACCTTTTGAAGCTCTTCATATTTTTCAAACCTTTTCAGGCTCCTCATGTTTTTGAACACCACTTCATGCTCCTCATACTTTTCAGATTGTTTCATCTTCCTCATATTTTTGACACCTTTTGAAGCTCTTCATATTTTTCACACTTTTTCACGCTCTTCATGTTTTTGAACACCGCTTCATGCTTCTACTATTTTCAGACCGTTTCATGCTCCTCATGTTTTTCACACCATTTGAAGCTCTTCATATTTTTCACACCTTTTCAGGCTCTTCATGTTTTTGAAAACTGCTTCATGCTCCTCCTATTTTTCACAACTTTTGAAGCTCTGCATATTTTACACACGTTTTCAGGCTCTTCATGTTTTTCAACACCGCTTCATGCTCCTCCTATTCTTCAGATCCTTTCAAGCTCCTCATATTTTTCCTCCTTTTGAAGCTGTTCGTATTTTTCACACCTTTTCAGGCTGTTCATGTTTTTGAACATTGCTTCATGCTCCTTCTATTTTTCAGGCCGTTTCATGCTCCTCATGTATTTCACACCTTTTGAAGCTCTTCATATTTTTCACACCTTTTCATGCTCTTCAGGTTTTTGAACATTGCTTCATGCTCCTTCTATTTTTCAGGCCGTTTCATGCTCCTCATGTATTTCACACCTTTTGAAATTCTTCATATTTTTCAAACTTTTCCAAGCTCTTCATGTTTTTGAACACCGGTTCATGCTCCTCCTATTTTTCACACCTTTTGAAGCTCTTCATATTATTCACACGTTTTCAGTCTCTGCATGTTTTTGAACACCGCTTCATGCTCCTCCTATTTTTCCGACCGTTTCATGCTCCTCATGCATTTCAAACCTTTTGAAGCTCTTCATATTTTGTACACCTTTTCAGGCTCTTCATGTTTTTCACAACCACTTCATGCTCATCCTATTTTTCTGATCGTTTCATGCTCCTCATATTTTTGACACCGTTTGAAGCTCTTCATTTTTTTCACACCTTTTCAGGCTCCTCATGTTTGCGAACACCGCTTCATTATCCTCCTATTTTTCAGACTGTTTCATGCTCCTCATATTTTTGACACGTTTTGAAGCTCTTTATATTTTGCACACCTTCTAAGGCTCTTCATGTTTTTCAACACCACTTCATGCTGCTCCTGTTTTTCAGTCCGTTTCATGCACATCTCATTTTTGACACCTTTTGAAGCTCTTCATATTTTTCACACCTTTTCAGGCTCTTCATGTTTTTGAACATCGCTTCATGAACCTCATACTTTTCAGACCGTTTCATGCTCCTCATATTTTTGACATCTTTTGAAGCTCTTCATATATTTCACAACTTTTCAGTCTCTTCATGTTTTTCAACACCACTTCATGCTCCTCCTATTTTTCAGAAGGTTTCATGCTCCTTATGTATTTGACACCTTTTGAATCTCTTCATATTTTTCACACCTTTTCTGGCTCTTCATGTTTTTGAACACTGTTTCATGCTCCTCCTATTTTTCAGACCGTTTCATGCTCCTCATATTTTTCACACCTTTTGAAGCTCTTCATGTTTTTCACAGCTTTTCAGGTTGTTGACATTTTTGAACACCGCTTCATGCTCCTTCTATTTTTCAGACCGTTTCATGCTCCTCTTGTATTTCACACATTTTGAAGCTCTTCATATTTTTCACACCTTTTCAGGCTCTTCATATTTTTCAACACCGCTTCATGATCGTCCTATTTTTCAGCCCGTTTCATGCTCCTCATATTTTTGACACGTTTTGAAGCTCTTCATATATTTCACACCTTATCAGGCTCTTCATGTTTTTCAACACCACTTCATGCTGCTCCTATTTTTCAGACCGTTTCATGCTCTTCATCTATTTCACATCTTTTGAAGCTCTTCATATTATTCACACCTTTTCAAGCTCTTCATATTTTTAACACGTTTTCAGGCTCTTCATGTTTCTCAACACCGCTTCATGCTCCTCCTATTTTTCAGACCATTTCATGCTCCCCATGAATTTGACACCTTTTGAAGCCCTTCATATTTTTCATACATTTTCAGGCTCTTCATGTTTTTGAACACCGCTGCATGCTCCTATTTTTAACACCTTTTTAAGCTCTTCATATTTTTCACACCTTTTCATGCTCTTCATGTTTTTGAACAGCGCTTCATGCTCCTCCTATTTTTCAGACATTTTCATGCTTCTAATGTATTTCACACCGTTTGAAGCTCTTCATATTTTTCAAACCTTTTGAAGGTCTTCATATTTTTCACACCTTTTCAGGCTCTTCATGTTTTTGAACACCGTTTAATGGTCCTCCTATTTTTCAGACCGTTTCATGTTCCTCATATTTTTGACACGTTTTTTGAGGCTCTTTATATTTTTGACACCTTTTCAGGCTCTTCATGTGTTTGAACACCATTTCATGCTCCGCCTGTTTTTCAGACCGTTTCATGCTCCTCATATTTTTGACACCTTTGAAGCTCTTCATGTTTTTCACACCTTTTCAGGCTCTTCATGTTTTTGAACACCGTTTCCTGCTCCTCCTGTTTTTCAGATCGTTTCATGCTCCTCATACTTTTGACAGCTTTTGAAGCTCCTCATATTTTTCACAACTTTTGAAGCTCTTCATTTTTGTGAACACCACTTCATGGTCCTCCTATTTTTCAGACCGTTTCATGCTCATCTCATTTTTGACACCTTTTGAAGCTCTTCATTATTTCACACCTTTTGAAGCTCTACATATTTTTCACACCTTTTCAGGCTCTACACCTTTTTCAACACCGCTTCATGCTCCTCCTATAATTCAGACCGTTTCATGCTCCTCATATTTTTGACACCTTTTGAAGTTCTTCATATATTTCACACCTTTCAAGGCTCTTCATTTTTTTGAACACCACTTCATGTTCCTCCTATTTTTCAGACCGACTCATGCTCCTAATATTTTGGACACCTTTTGAAGCTCTTCATATTTTTCACACCTTCTCAGGCTCTTCATGTTTTTGAACATTGCTTCATGCTCCTCCTCTTTTTCAGACAGATTCATGCTCCTCATGTATTTCACACCTTTAGAAGCTCTTAATACTTTTCACACCTTCTCAGGCTCTTCATGTTTTTGAACATTGCTTCATGCTCCTCCTCTTTTTCAGACAGATTCATGCTCCTCATGTATTTCACACCTTTAGAAGCTCTTAATACTTTTCACACCTTTTCAGGCTCTTCATGTTTTTGAACACTGATTCATGCCCCTACTATTTTTCAGACAGTTTCATGCTCCTCACATTTTTGACACCTTTTGAAGCTCTCCATATTTTTCACACCTTTTGAAGCTCTTCATATTTTTCACACCTTTTCAGACTCTTCATGTTTTTGAACACCGCTTCATGCTCCTCCTATTTTTCAGACCGTTTCATTCTCATCTCATTTTTGACAACTTTTGAAGCTCCTCATATTTTTCACACCTTTTGAAGCTCTTCATATTTTTCACACGTTTTCAGGCTCTTCATGTTTTTCAACACCGCTTCTTGATGCTCCTATTTTTCAGAACGTTTCATGCTCCTAATATTTTTAACACCTTTTGAAGATCTTCGTATTTTTCACAACTTTTCAGACTCTTCGTGTTTTTGAAAACCGTTTCATGCTCCTCCTATTTTTCAGACCCATTCATGCTGCTCATATTTTTGACACCTTTTGAAACTCTTCATATTTTTCACACCTTTTCAGGCTCTTCGTGTTTTTGAAAACCGTTTCATGCTCCTCCTATTTTTCAGACCTTTTCATGCTCCTCATATTTTTGACATCTTTTGAAGCTCTTCATATATTTCACACCTTTTCAGGCTCTTCATGGTTTTGAAAACCGCTTCATGCTCCTCCTATTTTTAACACCTTTTGAAGCTCTTCAGTTTTTTCACACATTTTCAGGCTCTTCATCTTTTTCAACACCACTTCATGCTCCTCCTATTTTTCAGACCTTTTAATGCTCCTCATGTATTTCACACCTTTTGAAGCTCTTCATATTTTTCATACATTTTCAAGCTGTTCATGTTTTTGAACACCGTTTCATGATCCTCCTGTTTTTCAGACCGTTTCGTGCTCCTCATATTTTTGACACCTTTTGAAGCTCTTCATATTTTTCACACCTTTTCAGGCTCTTCATGTTTTACCTCTTCATGCTCCTCCTATTTTTCAGACCTTTTAATGCTCCTCATGTTTTTCACATCTTTTGAAGCTCTTCATATTTTTCACACCTTTTTAGGCTCTTCATGTTTTTCAACACCGCTTCATGCTCCTCCTATTTTTCAGACCGTTTCATGCTCCTCATATTTTTGACAACTTTTGAAGCTCTTGATATTTTTCACAACTTTTCAGGCTCTTCATGTTTTTCAACACCGCTTCATGCTCCTCCTATTTTCAGACCGTTTCATGCTCCTCATATTTTTCACACCTTTTGAAGCTCTTCATATTTTTCAAACCTTTTCAGGCTCCTCATGTTTTTGAACACCGTTTCATGCTCCTCATACTTTTCAGATTGTTTCATCTTCCTCATATTTTTGACACCTTTTGAAGCTCTTCATATTTTTCACACCTTTTCACGCTCTTCATGTTTTTGAACACCGTTTCATGCTTCTACTATTTTCAGACCGTTTCATGCTCCTCATGTTTTTCACACCATTTGAAGCTGTTCATATTTTTCACTCCTTTTCAGGCTCTTCATGTTTTTGAAAACCGCTTCATGCTCCTCCTATTTTTCACACCTTTTGAAGCTCTCCATATTTTACACACGTTTTCAGGCTCTTCATGTTTTTCAACACCGCTTCATGCTCCTCCTATTCTTCAGATCCTTTCAAACTCCTCATATTTTTCCTCCTTTTGAAGCTGTTCGTATTTTTCACACCTTTTCAGGCTGTTCATGTTTTTGAACATTGCTTCATGCTCCTTCTATTTTTCAGGCCGTTTCATGCTCCTCATGTATTTCACACCTTTTGAAGCTCTTCATATTTTTCACAACTTTTCATGCTCTTCATGTTTTTGAACACCGCTTCATGCTCCTCCTATATTTCAGACCGTTTCATGCTCCTCATGTTTTTGACACCTTTTGAAGCTCTTCATATTTTTCACACCTTTTGAAGCTCTTCATATTTTTCACACCTTTTCAAGCTCTTCATGTTTTTGAAAACCGCTTCATGCTCCTCCTATATTTCACACCTTTTGAAGCTGTTCGTATTTTTCACACCTTTTCAGGCTCTTCATGTTTTAGAACACCACTTCCTACTCCTACTATTTTTCAGACCGTTTCATGCTCCTCATGTATTTCAAACCTTTTGAAACTCTTCATATTTTTCAAAGCTTTTCAGGCTCTTCATGTTTTTGAAAACTTTTCATGCTCCTCCTAGTTTTCAGATCGTTTCATGCTCCTCATATTTTTCACACCTTTTGAAGCTCTTCATATTTTTCACACCTTTCAGGCTCTTCATGTTTTTGAACTCCGCTTCATGCTCCTCCTATTTTTCACACCTTTTGAAGCTTTTCGCATTTTTCACACCTTTTCAGGCTCTTCATGTTTTTGAACACCGCTTCATACTCCTCCTATTTTTCAGACCGTTTAATGCTCCTCATGTATTTCACACCTTTTGAAGCTCTTCATATTTTTCACACCTTTTCAGGCTCTTCATGTTTTTGAACACTTTTCATGCTCCTCCTATTTTTCAGACAGTTTTATGCTCCTCATATTTTTCACACCTTTTGAAGCTGTTCGCATTTTTCACACCTTTTGAGGCTCTTCATGTTTTTGAACACACTTCATACTCCTACTATTTTTCAGACCGCTTAATGCTCTTCATGTATTTCACACCCTTGATGCTCTTCATATTTTTCACACCTCTCCAGGCTCTTCATATTTTTCAACACCACTTCATGATCGTCCTAATTTTCAGACCGTTTCATGCTCCTCATATTTTTAACACGTTGTGAAGCTCTTCATATATTTCACAATTTTTCAGGCTCTTCATGTTTTTCAACACCACTTCATGCTGCTCCTGTTTTTCAGACCGTTTCATGCTCCTCATGTATTTCACATCTTTTGAAGCTCTTCATATTTTTCACACCTTTTGAAATTCTTCATATTTTTCAAACTTTTCCAGGCTCTTCATGTTTTTGAACACCGGTTCATGCTCCTCCTATTTTTCACACCTTTTGAAGCTCTTCATATTATTCACACGTTTTCAGTCTCTGCATGTTTTTGAACACCGCTTCATGCTCCTCCTATTTTTCCGACCGTTTCATGCTCCTCATGCATTTCAAACCTTTTGAAGCTCTTCATATTTTGTACACCTTTTCAGGCTCTTCATGTTTTTCACAACCACTTCATGCTCATCCTATTTTTCTGATCGTTTCATGCTCCTCATATTTTTGACACCGTTTGAAGCTCTTCATATTTTTCACACCTTTTCAGGCTCCTCATGTTTGCGAACACCGCTTCATTATCCTCCTATTTTTCAGACAGTTTCATGCTCCTCATATTTTTGACACCTTTTGAAGCTCTTCATATTTTGCACACCTTCTAAGGCTCTTCATGTTTTTCAACACCACTTCATGCTGCTCCTGTGTTTCAGTCCGTTTCATGCACATCTCATTTTGACACCTTTTGAAGCTCTTCATATTTTTCACACCTTTTCAGGCTCTTCATGTTTTTGAACATCGCTTCATGAACCTCATACTTTTCAGACCGTTTCATGCTCCTCATATTTTTGACATCTTTTGAAGCTCTTCATATATTTCACACCTTTTCAGTCTCTTCATGTTTTTCAACACCACTTCATGCTCCTCCTATTTTTCAGAAGGTTTCATGCTCCTTATGTATTTGACACCTTTTGAATCTCTTCATATTTTTCACACCTTTTCTGGCTCTTCATGTCTTTGAACACTGTTTCATGCTCCGCCTATTTTTCAGACCGTTTCATGCTCCTCATATTTTTCACACCTTTTGAAGCTCTTCATGTTTTTCACAGCTTTTCAGGTTGTTGACATTTTTGAACACCGCTTCATGCTCCTTCTATTTTTCAGACCGTTTCATGCTCCTCTTGTATTTCACACATTTTGAAACTCTTCATATTTTTCATACATTTTCAGGCTCTTCATGTTTTTGAACACCGCTGCATGCTCCTATGTTTAACACCTTTTTAAGCTCTTCATATTTTTCACACCTTTTCATGCTCTTCATGTTTTTGAACAGCGCTTCATGCTCCTCCTATTTTTCAGACATTTTCTTGCTTCTAATGTATTTCACACAGTTTGAAGCTCTTCATATTTTTCAAACCTTTTGAAGCTCTTCATATTTTTCACACCTTTTCAGGCTCTTCATGTTTTTGAACACCGTTTAATGGTCCTCCTATTTTTCAGACCGTTTCATGTTCCTCATATTTTTGACACCTTTTGAAGCTCTTCATATTTTTCCCACCTTTTGAAGCTCTTCATATTTTTCACACCTTTTCAGACTCTTCATGTTTTTGAACACGGCTTCATGCTCCTCCAATTTTTCAGACGTTTCATGCTCCTCATTTATTTCACACCTTTTTAAGCTCTCCATATTTTTCACACCTTTTGAAGCTTTCATATTTTTCACAATTTTTCAGGCTCTTCATGTTTATCAACACCGCTTCATGCTCCTCCTATTTTTCACACCTTTTGACGATTTCATATTTTTCATAACTTTTCAGGCTTTTCATGTTTTTGAACACCGCTTCATGCTCCTCCTAGTTTTCAGATATTTTCATGCTTCTAATGTATATCACACCTTTTGAAGCTCTTCATATTTTTCACACATTATCAGCCTCTTCATGTTTTTGAACACCGCTTCATGCTCCTCCTATTTTTCACACCGTTCTATGCTCCTCATATTTTTGACATCTTTTAAAGCTCTTCATATTTTTCACACCTTTTCAGGCTCTTCATGTTTTTGAACACCGCTTCATGCCCAGCCTATTTTTCAAACCGTTTCATGCTCCTCATGTATTTCACACCGTTTGAAGCTCTTCATATTTTTCAAACCTTTTGAAGCTCTTCATATTTTTCACACCTTTTCAGGCTCTTCATGTTTTTGAACACCGTTTAATGGTCCTCCTATTTTTCAGACCGTTTCATGTTCCTCATATTTTTGACGTTTTGAGTCTCTTTATATTTTTGACACCTTTTCAGGCTCTTCATGAGTTTGAACACCATTTCATGCTCCGCCTGATTTTCAGACCGTTTCATGCTCCTCATATTTTTGACACCTTTGAAGCTCTTCATGTTTTTCAGACCTTTTCAGGCTCTTCATGTTTTTGAACACCGTTTCCTGCTCCTCCTGTTTTTCAGACCGTTTCATGCTCCTCATACTTTTTACACCTTTTGAAGCTCCTCATATTTTTCACAACTTTTGAAGCTCTTCATTTTTTTGAACACCACTTCATCGTCCTCTTATTTTTCAGACCGTTTCATGCTCATCTCATTTTTGACACCTTTTGAAGCTCTTCATTATTTCACACCTTTTGAAGCTCTACATATTTTTCACACCTTTTCAGGCTCTACACGTTTTTCAACACCGCTTCATGCTCCTCCTATATTTCAGACCGTTTCATGCTCCTCATATTTTTGACACCTTTTGAAGTTCATCATATATTTCACACCTTTCAAGGCTCTTCATTTTTTTGAACACCACTTCATGTTCCTCCTATTTTTCAGACCGGCTCATGCTCATCTCATTTTTGACACCTTTTGAAGCTCTTCATTATTTCACACCTTTTGAAGCTCTACATATTTTTCACACCTTTTCAGGCTGTACACTTTTTTCAACACCGCTTCATGCTCCTCCTATATTTCAGACCATTTCATGCTCCTCATATTTTGGACACCTTTTGAAGCTCTTCATATTTTTCACACCTTCTCAGGGTCTTCATGCTTTTGAACACTGCTTCATGCTCCTCCTATTTTTCAGACCGTTTCATGCTCCTCATGTATTTCACACCTTTTAAAGCTCTTCATATTTTTCACACCTTTTCAGGCTCTTCATGTTTTTGAACACCGCTTCATGCTCATCCTATTTTTCAGACCATTTCATGCTGCTCATGTATTTCATAGCTTTTGAAGCTCTTCATATTTTTCATACGTTTTCAGGCTCTTCATGATTTTCAACATCACTTCATGCTCCTCCTATTTTTCAGACCGTTTCATGCTCCTCATATTTTTGACACGTTTTGAGGCTCTTCATATATTTCACACCTTTTCAGGCTCTTCATGTTTTTGAACACCGTTTCATGCTCCTCCTATTTTTCAGACCGTTTCATGCTCCTCATATTTTTGACACCTTTTGAAGCTCTTCATATTTTTCACACCTTTTATGGCTCTTCATTTTTTTGAACACCACTTCATGCTCCTCCTATGTGTCAGACCGTTTCATGCTCATCATATTTTTGACATCTTTTAAAGCTCTTCATATTTTTCACACCTTTCCAGGCTCTTCATGTTTTTGAACACCGTTTCATGCTCCTCCTGTTTTTCAGAGAGTTTCATGCTCCTCATATTTTTGACACCTTTTGAAGCCCTTCATATTTTTTATACATTTTCAGGCTCTTCATGTTTTTGAACACCGCTGCATGCTCCTCCTATTTTTAACACCTTTTTAAGCTCTTTATATTTTTCACACCTTTTCATGCTCTTCATGTTTTTGAACACCGCTTTATGCTCCTCCTATTTTTCAGACCGTTTCATGTTCCTCATATTTTTGACACGTTTTGAGGCTCTTTATATTTTTGACACCTTTTCAGGCTCTTCATGTGTTTGAACACCATGTCATGCTCCACCTGTTTTTCAGATCGTTTCATGCTCCTCATATTTTTGACACCTTTGAAGCTCTTCATGTTTTTCACAACTTTTCAGGCTCTTCATGTTTTTGAACACCGTTTCCTGCTCCTCCTGTTTTTCAGGCCGTTTCATGCTCCTCATACTTTTGACAGCTTTTGAAGCTCCTCATATTTTTCACAACTTTTGAAGCTCTTCATTTTTGTGAACACCACTTCATGTTCCTCCTATTTTTCAGACCGTTTCATGCTCATCTCATTTTTGACACCTTTTGAAGCTCTTCATTATTTCACACCTTTTGAAGCTCTACATATTTTTCACACCTTTTCAGGCTGTACACGTTTTTCAACACCGCTTCATGCTCCTCCTATATTTCAGACCGTTTCATGCTCCTAATATTTTGGACACCTTTTGAAGCTCTTCATATTTTTCACACCTTCTCAGGCTCTTCATGTTTTTGAACACTGCTTCATGCTCCTCCTCTTTTTCAGACAGATTCATGCTCCTCATGTATTTCACACCTTTTGAAGCTCTTAATACTTTTCACACCTTTTCAGGCTCTTCATGTTTTTGAACACTGATTCATGCCCCTACTATTTTTCAGACGGTTTCATGCTCCTCATATTTTTGACACCTTTTGAAGATCTTCATATACTTCACACCTTTTCAGGCTCTTCTTTTTTTTAAACACCGCTTCATGCTCCTCCTATATTTCAGACCGTTTCATGCTCCTAATATTTTGGACATCTTTTGAAGCTCTTCATATTTTTCACACCTTCTCAGGCTCTTCATGTTTTTGAACACTGCTTCATGCTCCTCCTCTTTTTCAGACAGATTCATGCTCCTCATGTATTTCACACCTTTTGAAGCTCTTAATACTTTTCACACCTTTTCAGGCTCTTCATGTTTTTGAACACTGATTCATGCCCCTACTATTTTTCAGACCGTTTCATGCTCCTCACATTTTTGACACCTTTTGAAGCTCTTCATATTTTTCCCACCTTTTGAAGCTCTTCATATTTTTCACACCTTTTCAGACTCTTCATGTTTTTGAACACGGCTTCATGCTCCTCCAATTTTTCAGACGTTTCATGCTCCTCATTTATTTCACACCTTTTTAAGCTCTCCATATTTTTCACACCTTTTGAAGCTTTCATATTTTTCACAATTTTTCAGGCTCTTAATGTTTATCAACACCGCTTCATGCTCCTCCTATTTTTCACACCTTTTGAAGATTTCATATTTTTCATAACTTTTCAGGCTTTTCATGTTTTTGAACATTGCTGCATGCTCCTCCTATTTTTCACACCTTTTGAAGCTCTTAATATTTTTCACACCTTTCAGGCTCTTCATGTTTTTCTACACCGCTTCATGCTCTTCCTATTTTTCAGACAGTTTCATGCTCCTCATGTATTTCAGACCTTTTGAAGCTCTTCATACTTTTCACACCTTTACAGGCTCTTCATGTTTTTGAACACCGCTTCATGCCCCGCCTATTTTTCAAACCGTTTCATTCTCCTCATGTATTTCACACCTTTTGAAGCTCTTCATATTTTTCACACATTATCAGGCTCTTCATGTTTTTGAACACCACTTCATGCTCCTCCTATTTTTCAGACCTTTCTATGCTCCTCATATTTTTGACATCTTTTAAAGCTCTTCATATTTTTCACACCTTTTCAGGCTCTTCATGTTTTTGAACACCACTTCATGCTCCTACTATTCTTCAGACTGTTTCATGGTCATCTCATTTTTGAAAAATTTTTAAGCTCTTCATATATTTCACACATTTTCAGGTTCTTCATGTTTTTCAACATCACTTCATGAACCTCCTACTTTTCAGACCGTTTCATGCTCCTCATATTTTTGACATCTTTTAAAGCTCTTCATATTTTTCACAACTTTTCAGGCTCTTCATGTTTTTGAACACCGTTTCCTGCTCCTCCTGTTTTTCAGACCGTTTCATGCTCCTCATACTTTTTACACCTTTTGAAGCTCCTCATATTTTTCACAACTTTTGAAGCTCTTCATTTTTTTGAACACCACTTCATCGTCCTCTTATTTTTCAGACCGTTTCATGCTCATCTCATTTTTGACACCTTTTGAAGCTCTTCATTATTTCACACCTTTTGAAGCTCTACATATTTTTCACACCTTTTCAGGCTCTACACGTTTTTCAACACCGCTTCATGCTCCTCCTATATTTCAGACCGTTTCATGCTCCTCATATTTTTGACACCTTTTGAAGTTCATCATATATTTCACACCTTTCAAGGCTCTTCATTTTTTTGAACACCACTTCATGTTCCTCCTATTTTTCAGACCGGCTCATGCTCATTTCATTTTTGACACCTTTTGAAGCTCTTCATTATTTCACACCTTTTGAAGCTCTACATATTTTTCACACCTTTTCAGGCTGTACACTTTTTTCAACACCGCTTCATGCTCCTCCTATATTTCAGACCATTTCATGCTCCTCATATTTTGGACACCTTTTGAAGCTCTTCATATTTTTCACACCTTCTCAGGGTCTTCATGCTTTTGAACACTGCTTCATGCTCCTCCTATTTTTCAGACCGTTTCATGCTCCTCATGTATTTCACACCTTTTAAAGCTCTTCATATTTTTCACACCTTTTCAGGCTCTTCATGTTTTGAACACCGATTCATGCCCCTACTATTTTTCAGACCGTTTCATGCTCCTCATATTTTGACACCTTTTGAAGCTCTCATATTTTTCACACCTTTTCAGGCTCTTCATGTTTTTGAACACCGCTTCATGCTCATCCTATTTTTCAGACCATTTCATGCTGCTCATGTATTTCATAGCTTTTGAAGCTCTTCATATTTTTCATACGTTTTCAGGCTCTTCATGATTTTCAACATCACTTCATGCTCCTCCTATTTTTCAGACCGTTTCATGCTCCTCATATTTTTGACACGTTTTGAGGCTCTTCATATATTTCACACCTTTTCAGGCTCTTCATGTTTTTGAACACCGTTTCATGCTCCTCCTATTTTTCAGACCGTTTCATGCTCCTCATATTTTTGACACCTTTTGAAGCTCTTCATATTTTTCACACCTTTTATGGCTCTTCATTTTTTTGAACACCACTTCATGCTCCTCCTATGTGTCAGACCGTTTCATGCTCATCATATTTTTGACATCTTTTAAAGCTCTTCATATTTTTCACACCTTTCCAGGCTCTTCATGTTTTTGAACACCGTTTCATGCTCCTCCTGTTTTTCAGAGAGTTTCATGCTCCTCATATTTTTGACACCTTTTGAAGCCCTTCATATTTTTTATACATTTTCAGGCTCTTCATGTTTTTGAACACCGCTGCATGCTCCTCCTATTTTTAACACCTTTTTAAGCTCTTTATATTTTTCACACCTTTTCATGCTCTTCATGTTTTTGAACACCGCTTTATGCTCCTCCTATTTTTCAGACCGTTTCATGTTCCTCATATTTTTGACACGTTTTGAGGCTCTTTATATTTTTGACACCTTTTCAGGCTCTTCATGTGTTTGAACAACATGTCATGCTCCACCTGTTTTTCAGATCGTTTCATGCTCCTCATATTTTTGACACCTTTGAAGCTCTTCATGTTTTTCACAACTTTTCAGGCTCTTCATGTTTTTGAACACCGTTTCCTGCTCCTCCTGTTTTTCAGGCCGTTTCATGCTCCTCATACTTTTGACAGCTTTTGAAGCTCCTCATATTTTTCACAACTTTTGAAGCTCTTCATTTTTGTGAACACCACTTCATGGTCCTCCTATTTTTCAGACCGTTTCATGCTCATCTCATTTTTGACACCTTTTGAAGCTCTTCATTATTTCACACCTTTTGAAGCTCTACATATTTTTCACACCTTTTCAGGCTGTTCACGTTTTTCAACACCGCTTCATGCTCCTCCTATATTTCAGACCGTTTCATGCTCCTAATATTTTGGACACCTTTTGAAGCTCTTCATATTTTTCACACCTTCTCAGGCTCTTCATGTTTTTGAACACTGCTTCATGCTCCTCCTCTTTTTCAGACAGATTCATGCTCCTCATGTATTTCACACCTTTTGAAGCTCTTAATACTTTTCACACCTTTTCAGGCTCTTCATGTTTTTGAACACTGATTCATGCCCCTACTATTTTTCAGACGGTTTCATGCTCCTCATATTTTTGACACCTTTTGAAGATCTTCATATACTTCACACCTTTTCAGGCTCTTCTTTTTTTTAAACACCGCTTCATGCTCCTCCTATATTTCAGACCGTTTCATGCTCCTAATATTTTGGACATCTTTTGAAGCTCTTCATATTTTTCACACCTTCTCAGGCTCTTCATGTTTTTGAACACTGCTTCATGCTCCTCCTCTTTTTCAGACAGATTCATGCTCCTCATGTATTTCACACCTTTTGAAGCTCTTAATACTTTTCACACCTTTTCAGGCTCTTCATGTTTTTGAACACTGATTCATGTCCCTACTATTTTTCAGACCGTTTCATGCTCCTCACATTTTTGACACCTTTTGAAGCTCTTCATATTTTTCCCACCTTTTGAAGCTCTTCATATTTTTCACACCTTTTCAGACTCTTCATGTTTTTGAACACGGCTTCATGCTCCTCCAATTTTTCAGACGTTTCATGCTCCTCATTTATTTCACACCTTTTTAAGCTCTCCATATTTTTCACACCTTTTGAAGCTTTCATATTTTTCACAATTTTTCAGGCTCTTAATGTTTATCAACACCGCTTCATGCTCCTCCTATTTTTCACACCTTTTGAAGATTTCATATTTTTCATAACTTTTCAGGCTTTTCATGTTTTTGAACATTGCTGCATGCTCCTCCTATTTTTCACACCTTTTGAAGCTCTTAATATTTTTCACACCTTTCAGGCTCTTCATGTTTTTCTACACCGCTTCATGCTCTTCCTATTTTTCAGACAGTTTCATGCTCCTCATGTATTTCAGACCTTTTGAAGCTCTTCATACTTTTCACACCTTTACAGGCTCTTCATGTTTTTGAACACCGCTTCATGCCCCGCCTATTTTTCAAACCGTTTCATTCTCCTCATGTATTTCACACCTTTTGAAGCTCTTCATATTTTTCACACATTATCAGGCTCTTCATGTTTTTGAACACCACTTCATGCTCCTCCTATTTTTCAGACCTTTCTATGCTCCTCATATTTTTGACATCTTTTAAAGCTCTTCATATTTTTCACACCTTTTCAGGCTCTTCATGTTTTTGAACACCACTTCATGCTCCTACTATTCTTCAGACTGTTTCATGGTCATCTCATTTTTGAAAAATTTTTAAGCTCTTCATATATTTCACACATTTTCAGGTTCTTCATGTTTTTCAACATCACTTCATGAACCTCCTACTTTTCAGACCGTTTCATGCTCCTCATATTTTTGACATCTTTTAAAGCTCTTCATATTTTTCACAACTTTTCAGGCTCTTCATGTTTTTGAACACCGTTTCCTGCTCCTTCTGTTTTTCAGACCGTTTCATGCTCCTCATACTTTTTACACCTTTTGAAGCTCCTCATATTTTTCACAACTTTTGAAGCTCTTCATTTTTTTGAACACCACTTCATCGTCCTCTTATTTTTCAGACCGTTTCATGCTCATCTCATTTTTGACACCTTTTGAAGCTCTTCATTATTTCACACCTTTTGAAGCTCTACATATTTTTCACACCTTTTCAGGCTCTACACGTTTTTCAACACCGCTTCATGCTCCTCCTATATTTCAGACCGTTTCATGCTCCTCATATTTTTGACACCTTTTGAAGTTCATCATATATTTCACACCTTTCAAGGCTCTTCATTTTTTTGAACACCACTTCATGTTCCTCCTATTTTTCAGACCGGCTCATGCTCATTTCATTTTTGACACCTTTTGAAGCTCTTCATTATTTCACACCTTTTGAAGCTCTACATATTTTTCACACCTTTTCAGGCTGTACACTTTTTTCAACACCGCTTCATGCTCCTCCTATATTTCAGACCATTTCATGCTCCTCATATTTTGGACACCTTTTGAAGCTCTTCATATTTTTCACACCTTCTCAGGGTCTTCATGCTTTTGAACACTGCTTCATGCTCCTCCTATTTTTCAGACCGTTTCATGCTCCTCATGTATTTCACACCTTTTGAAGCTCTTCATATTTTTCACACCTTATCAGACTCTTCATGTTTTTGAACACCGCTTCATGCTCCTCCTATTTTTCAGACCGTTCTATGCTCCTCATATTTTTGACATCTTTTAAAGCGCTTCATATTTTTCACACCTTTACAGATTCTTCATGTTTTGAACACCGTTTCATGCTCCTCCAATTTTTCCGACGTTTCATGCTCCTCATGTATTTCACACCTTTTGAAGCTCTTCATATTTTTCACACCTTTTCAGGCTCTTCATGTTTTTCAACACCACTTCATGGTCCTCCTATTCTTCAGAATGTTTCATGCTCATCTCCTTTTTGACACCTTTTTAAGCTCTCTGTATTTTTCACACCTTTTGAAGCTTTCATATTTTTCACATCTTTTCAGGCTCTTCATGTTTTTGAACACCACTGCATGCTCCTCCTATTTTTCAGACCGTTTCATGCTCCTCATATTTTTGACACCTTTTGAAGCTCTTCATATTTTTTACACCTTTTCAGGCTCTTCATGTTTTTCAACACCACTTCTTGCTCCTCCTATATTTCAGACCATTTCATGCTCTTCATATTTTTCACACCTTTTGAAGCTCTTCATATTTTTCACACCTTTTCATTCTCTTCAAGTTTTTCAACACCACTTCATGCTCCTCCTATTTTTCCGACCGTTTCATGCTCCTCATGTATTTCACACCTTTTGAAGCTCTTCATATTTTTCAAACATCGTGAAGCTCTTCATATTTTTCACACCTTTTCAGGCTCTTCATGTTTTTGAACACCGTTTCATGCTCGTCCTATTTTTCAGACCGTTTCATGTTCTTCATATTTTTGACACGTTTTGAGGCTCTTCATATTTTTCACACCTTTTCATGCTCTTCATATTTTTGAACACCGCTCATGCTCCTCCAATTTTTCAGACGTTTCATGCTCCTCATGTATTTCACACCTTTTTAAGCTCTCCATATTTTTCACACCTTTTGAAGCTTTCAGATTTTTCACAATTTTTCAGGCTCTTCATGCTTTTCAACACCGCTTCATGCTCCTCCTATTTTTCACACCTTTTGAAGCTTTCATATTTTTCATACCTTTTCAGGCTTTTCATGTTTTTGAACACTGCTGCATGCTTCTCCTATTTTTCCCACCTTTTGAAGCTCTTCATATTTTTCACACCTTTTCAGGCTCCTCAATGATTTTCTACACCACTTCATGCTCCTCATATTTTTCAGACCGTTTCATGCTCCTCATGTATTTCACACCTTTTGAAGCTCTTCATACTTTTCACACCTTTTCAGGCTCTTCATGTTTTCGAACACCGATTTATGCCCCTACTATTTTTCAGACCGTTTCATGCTCCTCATGTATTTCACTCCTTTTGAAGCTCTTCATATTTTTCACACCTTATCAGGCTCTTCATATTTTTGAACACCGTGTCATGCTCCTCCTATTTTTCAGACCATTTCATGCTCCTCATATTTTTCACACCTTTTGAAGCTTTTCATATATTTCACATCTTTTCAGGTTCTTGATGATTTTCAGCACCGCTTCATCCTCTTCATATTTTTCAGACCGTTTCATGCTCCTCTTGTATTTCACACCTTTTGAAGCTCTTCATATTTTTCACACCTTTTCAGGCTCTTCATGTTTTTGAACACCGTTTAATGGTCCTCCTATTTTTCAGACCGTTTCATGTTCCTCATATTTTTGACACTTTTTGAGTCTCTTTATATTTTTGACACCTTTTCAGGCTCTTCATGAGTTTGAACACCATTTCATGCTCCGCCTGTTTTTCAGACCGTTTCATGCTCCTCATATTTTTGACACCTTTGAAGCTCTTCATGTTTTTCACACCTTTTCAGGCTCTTCATGTTTTTGAACACCGTTTCCTGCTCCTCCTGTTTTTCAGACCGTTTCATGCTCCTCATACTTTTTACACCTTTTGAAGCTCCTCATATTTTTCACAACTTTTGAAGCTCTTCATTTTTTTGAACACCACTTCATCGTCCTCCTATTTTTCAGACCGTTTCATGCTCATCTCATTTTTGATACCTTTTGAAGCTCTTCATTATTTCACACCTTTTGAAGCTCTACATATTTTTCACACCTTTTCAGGCTCTACACGTTTTTCAACACCGCTTCATGCTCCTCCTATATTTCAGACCGTTTCATGCTCCTCATATTTTTGACACCTTTTGAAGTTCATCATATATTTCACACCTTTCAAGGCTCTTCATTTTTTTGAACACCACTTCATGTTCCTCCTATTTTTCAGACCGGCTCATGCTCATCTCATTTTTGACACCTTTTGAAGCTCTTCATTATTTCACACCTTTTGAAGCTCTACATATTTTTCACACCTTTTCAGGCTGTACACTTTTTTCAACACCGCTTCATGCTCCTCCTATATTTCAGACCATTTCATGCTCCTCATATTTTGGACACCTTTTGAAGCTCTTCATATTTTTCACACCTTCTCAGGGTCTTCATGCTTTTGAACACTGCTTCATGCTCCTCCTATTTTTCAGACCGTTTCATGCTCCTCATGTATTTCACACCTTTTAAAGCTGTTCATATTTTTCACACCTTTTCAGGCTCTTCATGTTTTGAACACCGATTCATGCCCCTACTATTTTTCAGACCGTTTCATGCTCCTCATATTTTGACACCTTTTGAAGCTCTTCATATTTTTCACACCTTTTCAGGCTCTTCATGTTTTTAAACACCGCTTCATGCTCATCCTATTTTTCAGACCATTTCATGCTGCTCATGTATTTCATAGCTTTTGAAGCTCTTCATATTTTTCATACGTTTTCAGGCTCTTCATGATTTTCAACATCGCTTCATGCTCCTCCTATTTTTCAGAACGTTTCATGCTCCTCATATTTTTGACACGTTTTGAGGCTCTTCATATATTTCACACCTTTTCAGGCTCTTCATGTTTTTGAACACCGTTTCATGCTCCTCCTATTTTTCAGACCGTTTCATGCTCCTCATATTTTTGACACCTTTTGAAGCTCTTCATATTTTTCACAACTTTTATGGCTCTTCATTTTTTTGAACACCACTTCATGCTCCTCCTATGTGTCAGACCGTTTCATGCTCATCATATTTTTGACATCTTTTAAAGCTCTTCATATTTTTCACACCTTTTCAGGCTCTTCATGTTTTTGAACACCGTTTCATGCTCCTCCTGTTTTTCAGAGAGTTTCATGCTCCTCATATTTTTGACACCTTTTGAAGCCCTTCATATTTTTTATACATTTTCAGGATCTTCATGTTTTTGAACACCGCTGCATGCTCCTCCTATTTTTTACACCTTTTTAAGCTCTTCATATTTTTCACACCTTTTCATGCTCTTCATGTTTTTGAACACCGCTTTATGCTCCTCCTATTTTTCAGACCGTTTCATGTTCCTCATATTTTTGACACGTTTTGAGGCTCTTTATATTTTTGACACCTTTTCAGGCTCTTCATGTGTTTGAACACCATTTCATGCTCCGCCTGTTTTTCAGACCGTTTCATGCTCCTCATATTTTTGACACCTTTGAAGCTCTTCATGTTTTTCACAACTTTTCAGGCTCTTCATGTTTTTGAACACCGTTTCCTGCTCCTCCTGTTTTTCAGGCCGTTTCATGCTCCTCATACTTTTGACAGCTTTTGAAGCTCCTCATATTTTTCACAACTTTTGAAGCTCTTCATTTTTGTGAACACCACTTCATGGTCCTCCTATTTTTCAGACCGTTTCATGCTCATCTCATTTTTGACACCTTTTGAAGCTCTTCATTATTTCACACCTTTTGAAGCTCTACATATTTTTCACACCTTTTCAGGCTCTACACCTTTTTCAACACCGCTTCATGCTCCTCCTATAATTCAGACCGTTTCATGCTCCTCATTTTTTTGACACCTTTTGAAGTTCTTCATATATTTCACACCTTTCAAGGCTCTTCATTTTTTTGAACACCACTTCATGTTCCTCCTATTTTTCAGACCGACTCATGCTCATCTCATTTTTGACACCTTTTGAAGCTCTTCATTATTTCACATCTTTTGAAGCTCTACATATTTTTCACACCTTTTCAGGCTGTACACGTTTTTCAACACCACTGCATGCTCCTACTATTTTTCAGACCGTTTCATGCTCCTCATATTTTTGACACCTTTTGAAGCTCTTCATATTTTTCACACCTTCTCAGGCTCTTCATGTTTTTGAACACTGCTTCATGCTCCTCCTCTTTTTCAGACAGATTCATGCTCCTCATGTATTTCACACCTTTTGAAGCTCTTAATACTTTTCACACCTTTTCAGGCTCTTCATGTTTTTGAACACTGATTCATGCCCCTACTATTTTTCAGACCGTTTCATGCTCCTCATATTTTTGACACCTTTTGAAGCTCTTCATTATTTCACACCTTTTGAAGCTCTTCAGGCTCTTCATGTTTTTGAACACCGCTTCATGCTCCTCATATTTTTCCCACCTTTTGAAGCTCTTCATATTTTTCACACCTTTTCAGACTCTTCTTGTTTTTGAACACCGCTTCATGCTCCTCCAATTTTTCAGACGTTTCATGCTCCTCATGTATTTCACACCTTTTTAAGCTCTCCATATTTTTCACACCTTTTGAAGCTTTCATATTTTTCACAATTTTTCAGGCTCTTCATGTTTTTCAACACCGCTTCATGCTCCTCCTATTTTTCACACCTTTTGAAGATTTCATATTTTTCATAACTTTTCAGGCTTTTCATGTTTTTGAACACTGCTGCATGCTCCTCCTATTTTTCACACCTTTTGAAGCTCTTAATATTTTTCACACCTTTTCAGGCCCCTCATGTTTTTCAACACCGCTTCATGCTCCTCCTATTTTTCAGACAGTTTCATGCTCCTCATGTTTTTCACACCTTTTGAAGCTCTTCATACTTTTCACACCTTTTCACGCTCTTCATGTTTTTGAATACCGATTTATGCCCCTACTGTTATTCAGACCGTTTCATGCTACTCATGTATTTCACACCTTTTGAAGCTCTTCATATTTTTCACACCTTATCAGCCTCTTCATGTTTTTGAACACCGCTTCATGCTCCTCCTATTTTTCAGACCGTTCTATGCTCCTCATATTTTTGACATCTTTTAAAGCTCTTCATATTTTTCACACCTTTACAGATTCTTCATGTTTTGAACACCGCTTCATGCTCCTCCAATTTTTCCTACGTTTCATGCTCCTCATGTATTTCACACCTTTTGAAGCTCTTCATATTTTTCACACCTTTTCAGGCTCTTCATGTTTTTCAACACCACTTCATGGTCCTCCTATTCTTCAGAATGTTTCATGCTCATCTCCTTTTTGACACCTTTTTAAGCTCTCTGTATTTTTCACACCTTTTGAAGCTTTCATATTTTTCACATCTTTTCAGGCTCTTCATGTTTTTGAACACCACTGCATGCTCCTCCTATTTTTCAGACCGTTTCATGCTCCTCATATTTTTGACACCTTTTGAAGCTCTTCATATTTTTTACACCTTTTCAGGCTCTTCATGTTTTTCAACACCACTTCTTGCTCCTCCTATATTTCAGACCATTTCATGCTCTTCATATTTTTCACACCTTTTGAAGCTCTTCATATTTTTCACACCTTTTCAGTCTCTTCAAGTTTTTCAACACCACTTCTTGCTCCTCCTATTTTTCCGACCATTTCATGCTCCTCATGTATTTCACACCTTTTGAAGCTCTTCATATTTTTCAAACATCGTGAAGCTCTTCATATTTTTCACACCTTTTCAGGCTCTTCATGTTTTTGAACACCGTTTCATGCTCGTCCTATTTTTCAGACCGTTTCATGTTCTTCATATTTTTGACACGTTTTGTGGCTCTTCATATTTTTCACACCTTTTCATGCTCTTCATATTTTTGAACACCGCTTCATGCTCCTCCAATTTTTCAGACGTTTCATGCTCCTCATGTATTTCACACCTTTTTAAGCTCTCCATATTTTTCACACCTTTTGAAGCTTTCATATTTTTCACAATATTTCAGGCTCTTCATGCTTTTCAACACCGCTTCATGCTCCTCCTATTTTTCACACCTTTTGAAGCTTTCATATTTTTCATACCTTTTCAGGCTTTTCATGTTTTTGAACACTGCTGCATGCTTCTCCTATTTTTCCCACCTTTTGAAGCTCTTCATATTTTTCACACCTTTTCAGGCTCCTCATGATTTTCTACACCGCTTCATGCTCCTCATATTTTTCAGACCGTTTCATGCTCCTCATGTATTTCACACCTTTTGAAGCTCTTCATACTTTTCACACCTTTTCAGGCTCTTCATGTTTTCGAACACCGATTTATGCCCCTACTATTTTTCAGACCGTTTCATGCTCCTCATGTATTTCACTCCTTTTGAAGCTCTTCATATTTTTCACACCTTATCAGGCTCTTCATGTTTTTGAACACCCTGTCATGCTCCTCCTATTTTTCAGACCATTTCATGCTCCTCATATTTTTCACACCTTTTGAAGCTTTTCATATATTTCACATCTTTTCAGGTTCTTGATGATTTTCAGCACCGCTTCATCCTCTTCATATTTTTCAGACCGTTTCATGCTCCTCTTGTATTTCACACCTTTTGAAGCTCTTCATATTTTTCATACCTCTTCAGGCTCTTCATGTTTTTCAACACCGCTTTATGATCGTCCTATTTTTCAGACAGTTTCATGCCCCTCATATTTTTGACACCTTTTGAAGCTCTTCATATTTTCCACACCTTTTCAGGCTCTTTATATTTTTCAACACCGCTTCATGCTCATCCTATTTTTCAGACTGTTTCATGCTGCTCATATTTTTCACACCTTTTGAAGCTCTTCATATTTTTCACACCTTTTCAGGCTCTTCATGTTTTTCAACACCGCTTCATGCTCCTCCAATTTTTCAGACCGTTTCATGCTCGTCATATTTTTGACACCTTTTGAAGCTCCTCTTATTTTTCACAACTTTTGAAACTCTTCATATTTTCACACTTTTTCAGGCTCTTCATGTTTTTCAGCAATACTTCATGCTCCTCCTATTCTTCAGACTGTTTCATGCTCATCTCATTTTTGACACGTTTTTAAGCTCTGTGTATTTTTCACACCTTTTGAAGCTTTGATATTTTTCACAACTTTTCAGGCTCTTCATGTTTTTGAACATCGTTTCATGCTCCTCCTATTTTTCAGACCGTTTCATGCTCCTCATATTTTTGACACATTTTGAAGGTCTTCATATTTTTTACACCTTTTCAGGCTCTTCATGTTTTTCAACACCACTTCTTGCTCCTCCTGTATTTCAGACCATTTCTGCTCCTCATATTTTTGACATGTTTTGAGGCTCTTCATATATTTCACACCTTTTCAGGCTCTTCATGTTTTTGAAAACCGTTTCATGCTCCTCCTATTTTTCAGACCGTTTCATGCTCCTCATATTTTTCACACCTTTTGAAGCTCTTCATATTTTTCACACCTTTTCAGGCTCTTCATTTTTTTGAACACCACTTCATGCTCCTCCTGTGTTTCAGACAGTTTCATGCTCATCATATATTTGACATCTTTTAAAGCTCTTCATATTTTTCACACCTTTTCAAGCTCTTCATGTTTTTGAACACCGTTTCATGCTCCTCCTGTTTTTCAGAGAGTTTCATGCTCCTCATATTTTTGACAACTTTTGAAGCCCTTCATATTTTTCATACATTTCAGGCTCTTCATATTTTTGAACACCGCTGCATGCTCCTCCTATTTTTAACACTTTTTTAAGCTCTTCATATTTTTCACACCTTTTCATGCTTTTCATGATTTTGAACACCGCTTCATGCTCCTCCTTTTTTTCAGATATTTTAATGCTTCTAATGTATATCACACCTTTTGAAACTCTTCATATTTTTCAAACCTTTTGAAGCTCTTCATATTTTTCACACCTTTTCAGGCTCTTCATGTTTTTGAACACCACTTCATGCTCCTCCTATTTTTCCGACCTTTTCATGCTCCTCATATATTTGACACCTGTTGAAGCTCTTCATATATTTCACACCTTTTCAGGCTCTTCATGTTTTTGAATACCGCTTCTTGCTCCTCCTATTTTTTAGACTGTTTCATGCTCCTCATATTTTTGACACCGTTTGTAGCTCTTCATATATTTCACACCTTTTCAGGCTCTTCTTTTTTTTCTACACCACTTCATGCTCCTCCTATTTTTCAGACCGTGTCATGCCCCTCATATTTTTGACACCTTTTGAAGCTGTTCATATTTTTCACAATTTTTCAGGCTCTTCATGTTTTTCTACACCGCTTCATGCTCCTCTTATTTTTCAGACCGTTTCATGCTCCTCATATTTTTCCACTTTTTGAAGCTCTTCATATTTTTCACACCTTTTCAGGCTCTTTATGCTTTTAAACACCTTTTGATGCTCCTCCTATTTTTCAGCCCTTTTCATGCTCCTCATATTTTTGACACCTTTTGAAGCTCTTAATATTTTTCACACCTTTTCATGCTCTTCATGTTTTTCAACACCGTTTTATGCTCCTCCTATTTTTCAGACCGTTTCATGTTCCTCATATATTTGCCACGTTTTGTAGCTCTTCATATTTTTCACAACTTTTCAGGCTCTTCATGTTTTTCAACACCGTTTCATGCTCCTTCTATATTTCAGACCGTTCATGCACCTCATATTTTTAACACATTTTGAAGCTCTTCATTTTTTTCACCCCTTTCAGGCTCTTCATGTTTTTCAACACGGCTTCATGCTCCCCCTATTTTTCCGACCGTTTCATGCTCCTCAAATTTTTGACACCTTTTGAATCTCTTCATATTTTTCACACCTTTTCAGGCTCTTAATGTTTTTGAACACCACTTCATGCTCGTCCTATTTTCCAAAACGTTTCAGGCTCCTCATATTTTTGACACCTTTTGAATCTCTTCATATATTTCACACCTTTTCAGGCTCTTCATGTTTTTCAACACCACTTCATGCTCCTCGTATATTTCAGACCGTTTCTTGCTCATCTCATTTTTGACACCTTTTGAAGCTCTTCATATTTTTCACACCTTTTGAAGATCTTAATATTTTTCACACATTATCATGGTCTACATTTTTTTCAACACCACTTCATGCTTCTCCTATTTTTCAAACCGTTTCTTGCTCCTCATATTTTTGAAAACTTTTGAAGCTCTTCATATATTTCACACCTTTTGAAGATCTTCATATTTTTCACACATTTTCAGGCTCTACATGTTTTTCAACACCACTTCATGATTCTCCTATTTTTCAGACCGTTTCATGCTCCTCATATTTTTGACACGTTTTGAAGCTCTTCATATATTTCACACCTTTTGAAGCTCTTCATATTTTTCACTCCTTTTCAGGCTCTTCATGTTTTTCAACTCCATTTCATGCTCCTCCTATTTTCCAGACCGTTTCATGCTCCTCATATTTTTGACACCTTTTGAATCTCTTCATATTTTTCACACCTTTTCATGCTCTTAATGACTTGAATACCACTTCATGCTCGTCCTATTTTCCAAAACGTTTCAGGCTCCTCATATTTTTGACACCTTTTGAATCTCTTCATATTTTTCACACCTTTTCAGGCTCTTCATGTTTTTGAACACCCCTTCATGCTCCTTCTATTTTTCAGACAGTTTCATGTTCCTCAGATTTTTGACACCTTGTGAAGCTCTTCATATATTTCACACCTTTTCAGGCCTTTCATGTTTTTCAACCCCGCTTCATGCTCCTCCTATTTTTTAGACCGTTTCATGCTCCTCGTATTTTGACACCTTTTGAAGTTCTTCATATTTTTCACACCTTTTCAGGCTCTTCATGTTTTTCATCAACGCTTCATGCTCCTCCTATTTTTCAGACCATTTCATGCTCCTCATATTTTTCACACCTTTTGAAGCTCTTCATATATTTCACACCTTTTCAGGCTCTTCATGTTTTTCAACACCACTTCATGCTCCTCTTATTTTTCAGACCTTTTCATGCTCATTTCATTTTTGACACCTTTTGAGGCTCTTCATGTTTTTCACACCTGTTGAAGCTCTTCATATTTTTCACACGTTTTCATGCTCTTCATGTTTTTCAACACCGCTTCATGCTCCTCCTATTTTTCAGGCCGTTTCATGCTCAATGCATTTTTGACACCATTTGAAGCTCTTCATATTTTTCACACCTTTTGAAAGCTTTTCATATATTTCACACCTTTTCAGGCTCTTCATGTTTTTGAACACCGCTTCATGCTCCTCCTATTTTTCAGACCGTTTCATGCTTCTCATAATTTTCACAACTTTTGAAGCTCTTCATAATTTTCACACCTGTTCAGGCTCTTCATGTTTTTGAACACCGTTTCATGTCCTCCTATTTTTCAGACCATTTCATGATCCTCATATTTTTCACACTTTTTGAGCCTCTTCATATTTTTCACTCCTTTTCAGGCTCTTCATTTTTTTTGAACACCGCTTCATGCTCCTCCTAATTTTCAGACCGTTTCATGCTCCTCACATTTTTCTTATCTTTTGAAGCTCTTCATATTTTTCACACCTTTTCAGGCTCTTCATATTTTTGAACACCGCTTCATGCTCCTCCTATTTTTCAGACCGTTTCATGCTCCTCATGTATTTCATACTTTTTGAAGCTCTGCATATTTTTCACACCTTTTCAGGCTCTTCATGTTTTTCAACACCGCTCTATGCTCCTCCTATTTTTTAGACCGTTTCATGCTCCTCATATTTTTGACACCTTTTGAATCTCTTCATATTTTTCACATCTTTTCATGCTCTTCATGTTTTTCAACACCGCTTCATGCTCCTCATATTTTTCAGACCGTTTCATGCTCATCTCATTTTTGACACCTTTTGAAGCTCTTCATATTTTTCACACCTTTTGAAGCTCTTCATATATTTCACACCTTTTCAGGCTCTTCATTTTTTTCAACACCGCTTCATGCTCCTCCTATTTTTCAGACCGTTTCATGCTCCTCATATTTTTGACACTTTTTGAAGCTCTTCATATTTTTCACACCTTTTCAGTCTCTTCATGTTATTCAACACCGCTTCATGCTGCTCCTCTTTTTCAGACCGTTTCATGCTTCTTCTATTTTTGATACCTTTTGAAGCTCTTCATATTTTTGACACCTTTTGAAGTTCTTCATTTTTTTCACACCTTTTCAGGCTCTTCATGTTTTTCCACACCGCTTCATGCTCCTCCTGTTTTTCAGACCGTTTCATGATCCTCATATTTTTCACACTTTTTGAGCCTCATCATATTTTTGACACCTTTTCAGGCTCTTCATGTTTTTGAACACCGCTTCATGCTGCTCCTCTTTTTCAGACCGTTTCGTGCTCCTTCTATTTTTGACACCTTTTGAAGCTCTTCATATTTTTCACACCTTTTGAAGCTCTGCATATTTTTCACACATTTTCAGGCTCTTCATGTTTTTGAACACCGCTTCATGCTCCTCCTATTTTCAGACCGTTTATTGCTCCTCATATTTTTGACACCTTTTCAAACTCTTCATATATTTCACAACTTTTCAGGCTCTTCATGTTTTCAACACCCCCTCATGCTCCTCGTATTTATCTGAACGTTTCATGCTCCTCATATTTTTGACACCTTTTGAAGCTGTTCATATTTTTCACAACTTTTTAGGCTCTTCATGTTTTTGAACACCTTTTAAGGCTCTTCATGTTTTGAACACCGCTTCATGCTCCTCCTATTTTCAGACCGTTTCATGCTCCTCATATTTTTAACACCTTTGAAGCTCTTCATATTTTTCCAACCTTTTCAGGCTCTTCATGTTTTTCAACACCGTAGAATGCTCCTCCTATTTTTCAGACTGTTTCTTGCTCCTCATATTTTTGACACATTTTGAAGCTCTTCATATTTTTCACACCTTTTCATGCTTTCCATATTTTCAACACCGATTAATGCTCCTCCTATTTTTCAGACAATTTCATGCTCCTCCTATTTTCCAGACCGTTTCATGCTCCTCATATTTTTGAGACCTTTTGAGCTCTTCATATTTTTAACACGTTTTCAGGCTTTTCATGTTTTTCAACACCACTTCATGCTCCACCTATTTTTCAGACCGTTTCAAGCTCCTCATATTTTTGACACCTTTTGAAGCTCTTCATATTTTTCACACCTTTTAATGATCTTCATGTTTTTGAACACCGGCTCATTCTACTGTATTTTTCAAACCGTTTCCTGCTCCTCATATTTTTGACACCTTTTGAAGCTCCTCATATTTTTCACACCTTTTCAGGCCCTTCATGTATTTGAACACCCCTTCATGCTCCTCCTATTTTTCAGACAGTTTCATGTTCCTCATATTTTTGACACCTTTTGAAGCTCTTCATATTTTTCACGCCTTTTCAGGCTCTTCATGTTTTCAACACTGTTTCATGCTCCTCCTGTTTTTCAGACCATTTCGTGCTCCTCCTATTTTTTGGACCGTTTCATGCTCCTCATATTTATGACACCTTTTGAAGCTTTTGATATTTTTCACAACTTCTCAGGCTCTTCATATTTTAAAACTGCTTCATGCTCCTCCTTTTTTTCAGACCGTTTCATGCTCCTCATATTTTTGACACCTTTTGAAGCTCTTCATATATTTCACACCTTTTCAGGCTTTTCATGTTTTTCAACCCCGCTTCATGCTCCTCCTATTTTTTAGACCGTTTCATGCTCCTCGTATTTTTGACACCTTTTGAAGCTCTTCATATTTTTCACACCTTTTCAGGCTCTTCATGTTTTTCATCAACGCTTCATTCTCCTCCTATTTTGCAGACCATTTCATGCGCCTCATATTGTTCACACCTTTTGAAGCTCTTCGTATATTTCACACCTTTTTAGGCTCTTCATGTTTTTCAACACCACTTCATGCTCCTCTTATTTTTCAGACCTTTTCATGCTCATCTCATTTTTGACACCTTTTGAAGCTCTTCATGTTTTTCACACCTGTTGAAGCTCTTCATATTTTTCACACGTTTTCATGCTCTTCATGGTTTTCAACACCGCTTCATGCTCCTCCTATTTTTCAGACCGTTTCATGCTCAATGCATTTTTGACCCCATTTGAAGCTCTTCATATTTTTCACACCTTTTGAAAGCTTTTCATATATTTCACACCTTTTCAGGATCTTCATGTTTTTGAACACCGCTTCATGCTCCTCCTATTTTTCAGACCGTTTCATGCTCCTCATGATTTTCACACCTTTTGAAGCTCTTCACATTTTTCACACCTGTTCAGACTCTTCATGTTTTTGAACACCGCTTCATGTCCTCCTATTTTTCAGACCGTTTCATGATCCTCATTTTTTTTCACACTTTTTGAGCCTCTTCATATTTTTCACACCTTTTCAGGCTCTTCATGTTTTTGAACACAGCTTCATGCTCCTCCTAAATTTCAGACCGTTTCATGCTCCTCATATTTTTCACACCTTTTGAAGCTCTTCATATTTTTCACACCTTTTCAGGCTCTTCATATTTTTGAACACCGCTTCATGCTCCTCCTATTTTTCAGACCGTTTCATGCTCCTCATGTATTTCACACTTTTTGAAGGTCTGCATATTTTTCACACCTTTTCAGGCTCTTCATGTTTTTCAACACCGCTCTATGCTCCTCCTATTTTTTAAGACCGTTTCATGCTCCTCATATTTTTGACCCCTTTTGAAGCTCTTCATAATTTTCACACCTTTTGAATCTCTTCATTTCTTTCACACCTTTTCAGGCTCTTCATGTTTTTCCACACCGCTTCATGCTCCTCCTATTTTTCAGACCGTTTCATGCTCCTCATATTTTTCACACCTTTTGAAGCTCTTCATATTTTTCACACCTTATCAGTCTCTTCATGTTTTTGAACACCGCTTCATGCTCCTCCTATTTTTCAGACCGTTTAATGCTCCACACGTATTTCACATCTTTTGAAGCTCTTCATATTTTTCACACCTTTTCAGGCTCTTCATTTTTTTGAACACCGTTTCATGATCCTCCTATTTTTCAGACCGTTTTATGCTCCTCCTATTTTTCAGAGCGTTTCATGCTCCTCATATTTTCCACACCTCTTGAAGCTCTTCATATTTTTCACACATTTTCAGTCTCTTCATGTTTTCGAACAGAGCTTCATGCTCTTCCTATTTTTCAGACAGTTTCATGCTCCTCATATTTTTGACACCTTTTGAATCTCTTCATATTTTTCACATCTTTTCATGCTCTTCATGTTTTTCAACACCGCTTCATGCTCCTCCTATTTTTCAGACCGTTTCATGCCCATCTCATTTTTGACACCTTTTGAAGCTCTTCATATTTTTCACACCTTTTGAAGCTCTTCATATATTTCACACCTTTTCAGGCTCTTCATTTTTTTCAACACCGCTTCATGCTCCTCCTAATTTTCAGACCGTTTCATGCTCCTCATATTTTTCACACCTTTTGAAGCTCTTCATATTTTTCACACCTTTTCAGGCTCTTCATGTTTTTCAACACCATTTCATACTCCTCCTATTTTTCAGACCGATTCATACTCATCTTACTTTTGATGCCTTTTGTAGCATTTCATATTTTTGACACCTTTTGAAGCTCTTCATATTTTTGACACGTTTTCAGGCTCTTCATTTTTTTCAAAACCATTTCATGCTCCTCCCATTTTTCAGACCGTTTCATGCTCCTCATTTATTTCACACCTTTTGAAGATCTTCATATTTTTCATACCTTGTAAGGCTTTTCATGTTTTTGAACACCGCTTCATGCTCCTCCTATTTTTCAGACCGTTTCATGCTCCTCATAATTTTCACACCTTTTGAAGCTCTTCATATATTTCACACCTTTTCAGGCTCTTCATGTTTTGGAACACCGCTTCATGTCCTCCTATTTTTCATACCGTTTCATGATCCTCATGTTTTTAACACTTTATGAGCCTCTTTATATTTTTCACACCTTTTCAGGCTCTTCATGTTTTTCAACACCGCTCCATGCTCTTCGTATTTTTTAGACCATTTCATGCTCCTCATATTTTTGACACCTTTTGAATCTCTTCATATTTTTCACATCTTTTCATGCTCTTCATGTTTTTCAACACCGCTTCATGCTCCTACTATTTTTCAGACCGTTTCATGCTCATCTCATTTTTGACACCTTTTGAAGCTCTTCATATTTTTGACACCTTTTCAAGCTCTTCATTGTTTTCACACCTTTTCAGGCTCTTCATGTTTTTCCACACCGCTTCATGCTCCTCCTGTTTTTCAGACCGTTTCATGATCCTCATATTTTTCACACTTTTTGAGCCTCATCATATTTTTCACACCTTTTCAGGCTCTTCATGTTTTTGAACACCGCTTCATGTCCTCCTATTTTTCAGACCGTTTCATGATCCTCATATTTTTCACACTTTTTGAGCCTCTTCATATTTTTCACACCTTTTCAGGCTCTTCATGTTTTTGAACACCGCTTCATGCTCCTCCTAATTTTCAGACCGTTTCATGCTCCTCATATTTTTCACACCTTTTGAAGCTCTTCATATTTTTCACACCTTTTCAGGCTCTTAATATTTTTGAACACTGCTTCATGCTCCTCCTGTTTTTCAGACCGTTTCATGCTCCTCATGTATTTCACACTTTTTGAAGCTCTGCATATTTTTCACACCTTTTCAGGCTCTTCATGTTTTTCAACACCGCTCTATGCTCCTCCTATTTTTTAAGACCGTTTCATGCTCCTCATATTTTTGACCCCTTTTGAAGCTCTTCATAATTTTCACACCTTTTGTATCTCTTCATTTCTTTCACACCTTTTCAGGCTCTTCATATTTTCCCACACCACTTCATGCTCCTCCTATTTTTCAGACAGTTTCAGGCTCCTCGTATTTTTGACAACTTTTGAAGCTCTTCATATTTTTCACACCTTATCAGTCTCTTCATATTTTTGAACACCGCTTCATGCTCCTCCTATTTTTCAGACCGTTTAATGCTCCTCACGTATTTCACATCTTTTGAAGCTCTTCATATTTTTCACGCCTTTTCAGGCTCTTCATGTTTTCAACACTGTTTCATGCTCCTCCTGATTTTCAGACCATTTCGTGCTCCTCCTATTTTTTGGACGGTTTCATGCTCCTCATATTTATGACACCTTTTGAAGCTTTTGATATTTTTCACAACTTTTCAGGCTATTCATGTTTTCCAAACTGTTTCATGCTCCTCCTGTTTTTCAACCATTTCGTGCTCCTCCTATTTTTTGGACCATTTCATGCTCCTCATATTTTTGACACCTTTGAAGCTCTTCATATATTTTCACACATTACCAGGCTCTTCGTGTTTTTGAACACCACTTCATGCTCCTCCTATTTTTCAGACCGTTTCATGCTCCTCATATTTTTGACAAGTTTTGAAGCTCTTCATTTTTTTCACACCTTATCAGTCACTTCATGTTTTTGAACACCGCTTCATGTCCTCCTAGTTTTCAGACCGTTTCATGATCCTCATATTTTTCACACTTTTTGAGCCTCTTCATATTTTTCACACCTTTTCAGGCTCTTCATGTTTTTGAACACCGCTTCATGCTCCTCCTAATTTTCAGACCGTTTCATGCTCCTCATATTTTTGACACCTTTTGAAGCTCTTCATATTTTTCACACCTTTTCAGGCTCTACATGTTTTTTATCAACGCTTCATGCTCCTACTATTTTACAGACCGTTTCATGCTCCTCATATTTTTGACACCTTTTGAAGCTCTTCATATATTTCACACCTTTTCAGGCTCTTCATATTTTTCAACACCACTTCATGCTCCTCCTATTTTTCAGAACGTTTCATGCTCCTCATAATTTTGACACCTTTTGAAGCTCTTCATATTTTTCACACCTTTTCAGGCTCTTCATGTTTTTCAACACCACTTCATGCTCCTCCTATTTTTCAGACCTTTTCATGCTCATCTCATTTTTGACACCTTTTGAAGCTCTTCATGTTTTTCACACCTGTTGAAGCTCTTCATATTTTTCACACGTTTTCAGGCTGTTCATGTTTCTCAACACCGCTTCATGCTCCTCCTATTTTTCAGACCGTTTCATGCTCCTCATATTTTTGACACCTTTTGAAGCTCTTCATATTTTTCACACCTTTTCAGGCTTTCATGTTTTTCAACACCGCTTCATGCTCCTCCTATTTTTCAGACCGTTTCATGCTCCTCATATTTTTGTCAACTTTTGAAGCTCTTCATATTTTCACACTTTTTCAGGCTATTCATGCATTTCAACACCGCTTCAGTATCCTCCTATTTTTCAGACCGTTTCATGCTCCTCATATTTTTGACACCTTTTGAAGCTCTTCATATTTTTCACACCTTTGCAGGCTCTTCATGTTTTTCAGCAACACTTCATGCTCCTCTTAATTTTGAGACCGTTTCATGCTCCTCAAATTTTTGACATCTTTAGAAGCTCTTCATAATTTTCACAAGTTTTTTGGCTCTTCACGTTTTTCAACACCACTTCATGCTCCTCCTATTTTTCATAGCGTTTCATGCTCCTCATATTTTTGACACCTTTTGAAGCTCTTTATATTTTTGACACCTTTTCTGGCTCTTCATGTTTTTCAACATCGCTTCATGCTCCTCCTATATTTAAGACCGTTTCATGCTCCTCATATTTTTCACACCTTTTGAAGCTCTTCATATATTTCAAACCTCTTCAGGCTCTTCATGTTTTTCAACACCATTTCATGCACCTCCTATTTTTCAGACCTTTTCATGCTCATCTCATTTTTGACACCTTTTGAAGCTCTTCATATTTTTCACACCTTTTGAAGCTCTGCATATTTTTTACACATTTTCAGGCTCTTCATGTTTTTGAACACCGCTTCATGCTCCTCCTATTTTTCAGACCGTTTCATGCTCCTCATGTATTTCACACCTTTTGAAGCTCTTCATATTTTTCACACCTTTTCAGGCTCTTCATATTTTTCAACATCACTTCATGCTCCTCCTATTTTTCAGACCCTTTCATGCTCCTCATATTTTTGACACCTTTTGAAGCTCTTCATATTTTTCACACCTTTTCAGGCCTTCATGTTTTTCAATACCGCTTCATGCCCCTCCTATTTTTCTGACCGTTTCATGCTCCTCATATTTTTGACACCTTTTGAAGCTCTTCATATATTTCACACCTTTTCAGGCTCTTCATGTTTTTCAACACCATTTCATACTCCTCCTATTTTTCAGACCGATTCATACTCATCTTAATTTTGATGCGTTTTGAAGCATTTCATATTTTTGACACCTTTTGAAGCTCTTCATATTTTTGACACGTTTTCAGGCTCTTCATGTTTTTCAAAACCGTTTCATGCTGCTCCCATTTTTCAGACTGTTTCATGCTCCTCATTTATTTCACACCTTTTGAAGATCTTCATATTTTTCATACCTTGTAAGGCTCTTCATGTTTTTGAACACCGCTTCATGCTCCTCCTATTTTACAGACCATTTCATGCTCCTCATATTTTTGACAACTTTTGAAGCTCTTCATATTTTCACACTTTTTCAGGCTATTCATGCATTTCAACACCGCTTCATGCTCCTCCTATTTTTCAGACCGTTTCATGCTCCTCATATTTTTGACAACTTTTGAAGCTCTTCATATTTTCACACTTTTTCAGGCTTTCATGTTTTTCAACACCGCTTCATGCTCCTCCTATTTTTCAGACCGTTTCATGCTCCTCATATTTTTGACAACTTTTGAAGCTCTTCATATTTTCACACTTTTTCAGGCTATTCATGCATTTCAACACCGCTTCAGTATCCTCCTATTTTCCAGACCGTTTCATGCTCCTCATATTTTTCACACCTTTTGAAGCTCTTCATATATTTCACAGCTTTTCATGCTCTTCATGTTTTTCAACACCACTTCATGCTCCTCCTATTTTTCAGACCTTTTCATGCTCATCTCATTTTTGACAGCTTTTGAAGCTCTTCATGTTTTTCACACCTGTTGAAGCTCTTCATATTTTTCACACGTTTTCAGGCTCTTCATGTTTTTCAACATCGCTTCATGCTCCTCCTATATTTCATACCGTTTCATGCTCCTCATATTTTTGACAACTTTTGAAGCTCTTCATATTTTTCACACCTTATCAGTCTCTTCATGTTTTTGAACACCGCTTCATGCTCCTCCTATATTTCAGACCGTTTAATGCTCCTCATGTATTTCACATCTTTTGAAGCTTTTCATATTTTTCACACCTTTTCAGGCTCTTCATGTTTTTGAACACCGTTTCATGCTCCTCCTATTTTTCAGACCGTTTCATGCTCCTCATGTTTTTGACACCTTTTGAAGCTCTTCATATTTTTCACACCTTTTCAGGCTCTTCATGTTTTCCACACAGCTTCATGCTGCTCCTCTTTTTCAGACCGTTTCATGCTACTTCTATTTTTGACACTTTTTGAAGCTCTTCATATTTTTCACACCTTTTGAAACTCTTCACTTTTTTCACATATTTTCAGGCTATTCATTCATTTCAACGCCGCTTCATTCTCCTCCTATTTTTCAGACCTTTTCATGCTCCTCATATTTTTGACACCTTTTGAAGCTCTTCATATTTTTCACACCTTTTCAGGCTCTTCATGTTTTCAAAACCACTTCATGCTCCTTCTATTTTTCAGACCGTTTCATGCTCCTCATAATTTTGACACGTTTTGAAGCTCTTCATATTTTTTCACACCTTTTCAGGCTTTTCATGTTTTTCATCAACGCATCATGCTCCTCCTATTTTACAGACCGTTTCATGCTCCTCATTTTTTTGACACCTTTTGAAGCTCTTCATATTTTACACACCTTTTCAGGCTCTTCATGTTTTTGAACATTGTTTCATGCTCCTCCTATTTGTGAGACCCTTTCATGCTCCTCATATATTTGACACCTTTTGAAGCTGTTCATATTTTTCACATCTTTTCAACCTCTTCATGTTTTTGAACACCAGTTCATGCTCCTCCTATTTTTCATACCGTTTCATGCTCCTCATAATTTTCACACCTTTGAAGCTCTTCATATTTTTCACACCTTTTCAGGCTATTCATGTTTTTGAACACAGCTTCATGCTCCTCCTATTTTTCAGACCGTTTCATGTTCCTCCTATTTTTGATACCTTTAAAAGCTCTTCATATATTTCACACCTTTTGAGGCTCTTCATGTTTTTGAACACCGTTTCATGCTCCTACTATTTTTCAGACCGTTCCATGCTCTTCATATTTTTGACAACTTTTGAAGTTCTTCATTTATTTTCACACATTTTCAGGCTCTGCATTTTTTTGAACACCGCTTCATGCTCCTCCTATATTTCAGACCGTTTCATGCTCCTCATATTTTTCACACCTTTTGAAGCTCTTCATATATTTCACACCTTTTCAGGCTCTTCCTGTTTTTCAACACCACTTCATGCTCCTCCTATTTTTCAGACCTTTTCATGCTCATCTCATTTTTGACACCTTTTGAAGCTCTTCATGTTTTTCACAACTGTTGAAGCTCTTCATATTTTTCACACGTTTTCAGGCTCTTCATGTTTTTCAACATCGCTTCATGCTCCTCCTATATTTCAGAAAGTTTCATGCTCCTCATAATTTTGACACCTTTTGAAGCTCTTCATATTTTGCACACTTTTTCAGGCTCTTCATGTTTTTTATCAAGGCTTCATGCTCCTACTATTTTACAGACCGTTTCATGCTCCTCATATTTTTGACACCTTTTGAAGCTCTTCATATATTTCATACGTTTTCAGGCTCTTCATATTTTCAACACCACTTCATGTTCCTCCTATTTTTCAGAACGTTTCATGCTCCTCATAATTTTGACACCTTTTGAAGCTCTTCATATTTTTCACACCTTTTCATTCTTTTCATGTTTTTTATCAACGCTTCATGCTCCTACTATTTTACAGACCGTTTCATGCTCCTCATATTTTTGACACCTTTTGAAGCTCTTCATATATTTCACACCTTTTCAGGCTCTTCATGTTTTTCAACACCACTTCATGCTCCTCCTATTTTTCAGACCTTTTCATGCTCATCTCATTTTTGACACCTTTTGAAGCTCTTCATGTTTTTCACACCTGTTGAAGCTCTTCATATTTTTCACACGTTTTCTGGCTGTTCATGTTTCTCAACACCGCTTCATGCTCCTCCTATTTTTCAGACCGTTTCATGCTCCTCATATTTTTGACACCTTTTGAAGCTCTTCATATTTTTCACACCTTTTCAGGCTCTTCATGATTTTCAACACCGCTTCATGTTCCTCCTATTTTTCAGACTGTTTCATGCTCCTTTTATTTTTGACAACTTTTGAAGCTCTTCATATTTTTCACACCTTTTTAGGCTTTCATGTTTTTCAACACCGCTTCATGCTCCTCCTATTTTTCAGACCGTTTCATGCTCCTCATATTTTTCACAACTTTTTAAGCTCTTCATATTTTCACACTTTTTCAGGCTATTCATGCATTTCAACACCGCTTCAGTATCCTCCTATTTTCCAGACCGTTTCATGCTCCTCATATTTTTGACACCTTTTGAAGCTCTTCATATTTTTTACACTTTTGCAGGCTCTTCATTTTTTTCAACAACACTTCATGCTCCTCTTAATTTTGAGACCGTTTCATGCTCCTCATATTTTTGACATCTTTAGAAGCTCTTCATAATTTTCACAACTTTTCTGGCTCTTCAAGTTTTTCAACACCACTTCATGCTCCTCCTATTTTTCATACCGTTTCATGCTCCTCATATTTTTGACACCTTTTGAATCTCTTCATATTTTTCACTCCTTTTCTGGCTCTTCATGTTTTTCAACATCGCTTCATGCTCCTCCTATATTTCAGACCGTTTCATACTCCTCATACTTTTCACACCTTTTGAAGCTCTTCATATATTTCTCACCTTTTCAGGCTCTTCATGTTTTTCAACACCACTTCATGCTCCTCCTATTTTTCAGACCTTTTCATGCTCATCTCATTTGTGACACCTTTTGAAGCTGTTCATGTTTTTCACACCTGTTGAAGCTCTTCATATTTTTCACACGTTTTCAGGCTCTTCATGTTTTTCAACATCGCTTCATGCTCCTCCTATATTTCAGACCGTTTCACGCTCCTCATATTTTTGACAACTTTTGAAGCTCTTCATATTTTTCACACCTTATCAGTCTCTTCATGTTTTTGAACACCGCTTCATGCTCCTCCTATTTTTCAGACCGTTTAATGCTCCTCATGTATTTCACATCTTTTGAAGCTTTTCATATTTTTCACACCTTTTCATGCTCTTCATGTTTTTGAACACCGTTTCATGCTCCTCCTATTTTTCAGACAGTTCCATGCTCCTCATATTTTTCACACCTTTTGAAGCTTTTCAATTATTTTCAAACATTTTCAGGCTCTTCATGTTTTTCAACACCGCTTCATGCTCCTCCTATTTTTCAGACCGTTTCATGCTCATCTCATTTTTGACACCTTTTGAAGCTCTTCATATTTTTCACACCTTTTGAAGCTCTTCATATATTTCACACCTTTTCTGGCTCTTCATTTTTTTCAACACCGCCTCATGCTCCTCCTATTTTTCAGACCGTTTCATGCTCCTCCTATTTTTGACACCTTTTGAAGCTATTCATATTTTTCACACCTTTTCAGGCTCTTCATATTTTTCAACACCGCTTCATGCTCCTCCTATATTTCAGACCGTTTCATGCTCCTCCTATTTTTCAGACCGTTTCATGCTCCTCATATTTTTGACACCTTTTGAAGCTCTTCATATTTTTCACACCATTTCAGGCTCTTCATGTTTTTGTACAACGCGTCATTTTCCTCCTATTGTTCAGACCATTTCATGCTCCTAATATTTTTCACATCTTTTGAGCTCTTCATATTTTTCACACTTTTTCAAGCTCTTCTTGTTTTAGAACACCGCTTCATGCTCCTCCTATTTTTCAGACCGTTTCATACTCCTAATATTTTTCACCCCTTTTGAAGTTCTTCATATTTTTCACACCTTTTCAGAATCTTCATGGTTTTCGAACACCGCTTCATGCTCCTCCTATTTTTCAGACCGTTTCATGCTCCTCATATTTTTGACAGCTTTTGAAGCTCTTCATATTTTTCAAACATTTTCAGGCTCTTCATGTTTTTCAGCACCGTTTCATGCCACTCCTATTTTTCAGACCGTTTCATGCTCCTCATATTTTTGACACCTTTTGAAGCTGTTCATATATTTCACACCTTTTCAGGCTCTTCATGTTTTTCAACACCACAAAATGCTTCTCCTATTTTCAAGACCGTTTCATGCTCTTCTCATTTTTGACACCTTTTGAAGGTCTACATATTCTTCACACCTTTTGAAGCTCTTCATTTTTTTCAAAACTGCTTCATGCTCCTCCTATTTTTCAGACCTTTCATGCTGATAATATTTTTGAAACATTTTGAACCTCTTCATATTTTTCACACCTTTTCAGTCTCTTCATGATTTTCAACAACATTTCATGCTCCTCCTATTTTTCAGACCGTTTCATGCTCCTCATATTTTGACACCTATGGAGGCTCTTCATATTTTTCACACCTTTTCAGGCTCTTCATGTGTTTCAACACCGCTTATTGATCGTCCTATTTTTCAGACCGTTTCATGCTCCTCATATTTTTGACACCTTTTGAAGCTATTCATATTTTTCACACCTTTTCAGGCTCTTCATATTTTTCAACACCGCTTCATGCTCCTCCTATTTTTCAGACCGTTTCATGCTCCTCATATTTTTGACACCTTTTGAAGCTCTTCATATTTTTCACACCTTATCAGTCTCTTCATGTTTTTGAACACCGCTTCATGCTCCTCCTATTTTTCAGACCGTTTAATGCTCCTCATGTATTTAACATCTTTGAAGCTTTTCATATTTTTCACACCTTTTCAGGCTCTTCATGTTTTTGAACACCATTTCATGCTACTCCTATTTTTCAGACCGTTTCATGCTCCTCATATTTTTGACACCTTTTGAAGCTCTTCATTTATTTTCACACATTTTCAGGCTCTTCATGTTTTTGAACACCGCTTCATGCTCCTCTTATTTTTCAGACAGTTTCTTGCTCCTCATATTTTTGACACCTTTTGAAGCTCTTCATTTATTTTCAAACATTTTCAGGCTCTTCATGTTTTTCAACACCGCTTCATGCTCCTCCTATTTTTCAGACCGTTTCCTGCTCCTCATATATTTGACATCTTTTGAATCTCTTCATATTTTTACATCTTTTCATGCTCTTCATGTTTTTCAACACCGCTTCATGCTCCTCCTATTTTTCAGACCGTTTCCTGCTCATCTCATTTTTGACACCTTTTGAAGCTCTTCATATTTTTCACACCTTTTGAAGCTCTTCATATATTTCACACCTTTTCAGGCTCTTCATTTTTTTCAACACCGCATCATGCTCCTCCTATTTTTCAGACCGTTTCATGCTCCTCATACTTTTGACACCTTTTGAAGCTCTTCATATTTTTCACACCTTTTCAGGCTCTTCATGTTTTCCACACCATTTCATGCTGCTCCTCTTTTTCAGACCGTTTCATGCTCCTTCTATTTTTGACACCTTTTGAAGCTCTTCATATTTTTGACAACTTTTGAAGCTCTTCATATTTTCACACATTTTCAGGCTCTTCATGTTTTTCCACGCCGCTTCATTCTCCTCCGTATTTCAGACCGTTTCATGCTCCTCATATTTTTGACAACTTTTGAAGCTCTTCATATTTTTCACACCTTATCAGTCTCTTCATGGTTTTGAACACAGCTTCATGCTCCTACTATTTTTCAGACCGTTAAATGCTCCTCATGTATTTCACATTTTTGAAGCTCTTCATATTTTTCACACCTTTTCAGGCTCTTCAGGTTTTTGAACAACGTTTGATACTCCTTGTAATTTTGAGACCGTTTCATGCTCCTCATATTTTTGACTCCTTTTGAAGCTCTTTATATTTTTCACACCTTTTCAGGCTCTTCATTTTTTTGAACACCGTTTCATCCTCCTGCTAGTTTTCAGACCGTTTCATGCTCCTCATATTTTTGACACCTTTTGAAGTTCTTCATTTTTTTCACACATTTTCAGGCTCTTCATGTTTTGAACACTGCTTCATGCTCCTCCTATTTTTCAGACCGTTTCATGCTCCTCATATTTTTGACACTTTTGGAAGCTCTTAATATTTTTCACATCTTTTCATGCTCTTCAAGTTTTTCAACACCGCTGAATGCTCCTCCTAGTTTTCAGACCTTTTCATGCTCATCTCATTTTTGACACCTTTTGAAGCTCTTCATGTTTTTCACACCTGTTGAAGCTCTTCATATTTTTTACACGTTTTCAGGCTGTTCATGTTTCTCAACACCGCTTCATGCTCCTCCTATTTTTCAGACCGTTTCATGCTCCTCATATTTTTGACACCTTTTGAAGCTCTTCATATTTTTCAACCCTTTTCAGGCTTTCATGTTTTTCCACACCGCTTCATGCTCCTCCTATTTTTCAGACCGTTTCATGCTCCTCATATTTTTGACAACTTTTGAAGCTCTTCATATTTTCACACTTTTTCAGGCTATTCATGCATTTCAACACCGCTTCAGTATCCTCCTATTTTTCAGACCGTTTCATGCTCCTCATATTTTTGACACCTTTTGAAGCTGTTCATATTTTTCACACCTTTGCAGACTCTTCATGTTTTTCAACAACACTTCATGCTCCTCTTAATTTTGAGACCGTTTCATGCTCCTCATATTTTTGACATCTTTAGAAGCTCTTCATAATTTTCACAACTTTTCTGGCTCTTCAAGTTTTTCAACACCAATTCATGCTCCTCCTATTTTTCATACCGTTTCATGCTCCTCATATTTTTGACACCTTTTGAAGCTCTTTATATTTTTCACACCTTTTCTGGCTCTTCATGTTTTTCAACATCGCTTCATGCTCCTCCTATATTTCAGACCGTTTCATGCTCCTCATATTTTTCACACCTTTTGAAGCTCTTCATATATTTCACAGCTTTTCATGCTCTTCATGTTTTTTCAACACCACTTCATGCTCCTCCTATTTTTCAGACCTTTTCATGCTCATCTCATTTTTGACACCTTTTGAAGCTCTTCATATTTTTCACACCTTTTGAAGCTCTGCATATTTTTTCACACATTTTCAGGCTCTTCATGTTTTTGAACACCGCTTCATGCTCCTCCTATTTTTCAGACCGTTTCATGCTCCTCATGTATTTGACACCTTTTGAAGCTCTTCATATTTTTCACACCTTTTCAGGCTCTTCATGTTTTTCAACATCACTTCATGCTCCCCCTATTTTTCAGACCGTTTCATGCTCCTCATATTTTTGACACCTTTTGAAGCTCTTCATATTTTTCACACCTTTTCAGGCCTTCATGTTTTTCAATACCGCTTCATGCTTCTCCTATTTTTCTGACCGTTTCATGCTCCTCATATTTTTGACACCTTTTGAAGCTCTTCATATATTTCACACCTTTTCAGGCTCTTCATGTTTTTCAACACCATTTCATACTCCTCCTATTTTTCAGACCGATTCATACTCATCTTAATTTTGATGCCTTTTGAAGCATTTCATATTTTTGACACCTTTTTAAGCTCTTCATATTTTTGACACGTTTTCAGGCTCTTCATCTTTTTCAAAATCGTTTCATGCTCCTCCCATTTTTCAGACTGTTTCATGCTCCTCATTTATTTCACACCTTTTGAAGATCTTCATATTTTTCATACCTTGTAAGGCTCTTCATGTTTTTGAACACCGCTTCATGCTCCTCCTATTTTTCAGACCGTTTCATGCTCCTCATATTTTTGACACCTTTGAAGCTCTTCATATATTTTCACACATTATCAGGCTCTTCATGTTTTTGAACACCACTTCATGCTCCTCCTATTTTTCAGACCGTTTCATGCTCCTCATATTTTTCACACCTTTTGAAACTCTTCATTTTTTTCACACATTTTCAGGCTCTTCATGTTTTTGAACACCGCTCATGCTCCTCCTATTTTTCAGACCGTTTCATGCTCCTCATATTTTTGACAAGTTTTGAAGCTCTACATTTTTTTCACACATTTTCAGGCTCTTCATGTTTTTGAACACCGCTCATGCTCCTCCTATTTTTCAGACCATTTCATGCTCCTCATATTTTTCACACCTTTTGAAGCTCTTCATATTTTTCAACCTTTTCAGGCTCTTCATGTTTTTTATCAACGCTTCATGCTCCTACTATTTTACAGACCGTTTCATGCTCCTCATATTTTTGACACCTTTTGAAGCTCTTCATATATTTCACACCTTTTCAGGCTCTTCATGTTTTTCAACACCATCATGCTCCTCCTATTTTTCAGACCTTTTCATGCTCATCTCGTTTTTGACACCTTTTGAAGCTCTTTATATTTTTCACATCTTTTGAAGCTCTTCATATATTTCACACCTTTTCAGGCTCTTCATTTTTTTCAACACCGCTTCATGCTCCTCCTATTTTTCAGACCGTTTCATGCTCCTCATATTTTTGACACCTTTTGAAGCTCTTCATATTTTTCACACATTTTCAGGCTCTTCATGTTTTTCAACACCGCTTCATGCTGCTCCTCTTTTTCAGACAGTTTCATGCTCCTTCTATTTTTGACACCTTTTGAAGCTCTTCATATTTTTCACACCTTTTCAGGCTCTTCATGTTTTTCCACACCGCTTCATGCTCCTCCTATTTTTCAGACCGTTTCATGCTCCTCATATTTTTGACAACTTTTGAAGCTTTTCATATTTTCACACTTTTTCAGGCTATTCATTCATTTCAACACCGCTTCAGGATCCTCCTATTTTTCAGACCGTTTCAGGCTCCTCATATTTTTCACACATTTTGAAGCTCTTCATATTTTTCACACCTTTTCAGGCGCTTCATGTTTTTGAACACCGCTTCAGGCTTCTCCTATTTTTCAGAAACTTTCATGCTCCTCATGTATTACACACCTTTTGAAGCTCTTCATATTTTTCACACCTTTTCAGGCTCTTCAGGTTTTTCAAAACCACTTCATGCTCCTTCTATTTTTCAGACCGTTTCATGCTTCTCATAATTTTGACACCTTTTGAAGCTCTTCATATTTTTCACACCTTTTCAGGCTTTTCATGTTTTTCATCAACGCATCATGCTCCTCCTATTTTACAGACCGTTTCATGCTCCTCATATTTTTGACACCTTTTGAAGCTCTTCATATATTTCACACCTTTTCAGGCTCTTCATGTTTTTCAACACCACTTCATGCTCCTCCTATTTTTCAGACCTTTTCATGCCCATCTCATTTTTGACACCTTTTGAAGCTCTTCATGTTTTTCACACCTGTTGAAGCTCTTCATATTTTTCACCCGTTTTCAGGCTCTTCAGGTTTTTCTACACCGCTTCATGCTCCTCCTATTTTTCAGACCGTTTAATATTCCTCATGTATTTCACATCTTTTGAAGCTCTTCATATTTTTCACACCCTTTCAGGCTCTTCATGTTTTGAACACCGTTTCATGCTCCTCCTATTTTTCAGACCGTTTCATGCTCCTCATATTTTTGACAGCTTTTGAATCTCTTCATATTTTTCACATCTTTTCAGGCTATTCATGTTTTTCTACACAGCTTCATGTTCCTCCTATTTTTCAGACCGTCTCATGCTCCTCATATATTTGGCACTTTTTGAAGGTCTTCATATATTTCACACATTTTCAGGCTGTTCATGTTTTTGAACACCGTTTCATGCTCCTCCTATTTTACAGACCGTTTCATGCTCCTCATATTTTTTACACCTTTTGAGCTCTTCATATTTTTCACACCTGTTCAGCCTCTTCATATTTTTGAACACCGTTTCATGCTCCTCCTATTTTTCAGACCGTTTCATGCTCCTCATATTTTTTACACCTTTTGAAGCTCTTCATATTTTTCACACATTTTGAAGCTCTTGATTTTTTTCAGAACTTTTCAGGCTCTTCATGTTTTTCCACACCGCTTCATGCCCCTCCTATTTTCAGACCGTTTCATGCTCCTCATATTTTTGACACGTTTTGAAGCTCTTCATTTTTTTCACACATTCTCAGGCTCTTCGTGTTTTTGAACACCGCTTCATGCTCCTCTTATTTTTCAGACGTTTTCAAGCTCCTCATATTTTTCTCACCTTTTGAAGCTCTTCATTTTTTCACACCTTTTCAGGCTCTTCATGTTTTTTATACGGCTTCATGATCTTCCTAGTTTTCAGACCGTTTCATGCTCCTCATATTTTGACACCCTTTGAAACTCTTCATATTTTTCACACCTTTTCAGGCTCTTCATGTTTTTCAACACCGCTTAATGATCCTCCTATTTTTCAGACCGTTTCATGCTCCTCATATTTCGACACCTTTTGAAGCTCTTCATATTTTTCACACCTTTTCAGGCTCTTCATTTTTTTCAACACCGCTTCATGCTCTTCCTCTTTTTCAGACCGTTTCATGCTCCTTCTATTTTTGACACCTTTTGAAGCTCTTCATATTTTTCACACCTTTTGAAGCTCTTGATTTTTTTCAGAATTTTTCAGGCTCTTCATGTTTTTCCACACCGGTTCATGAAACTCCTATTTTTCAGACCGTTTCATGCTCCTCATGTTTTTGACAGCTTTTGAAGCTCTTCATATTTTCACACTTTTTCAGGCTATTCATGCATTTCAACACCGCTTCAGTATCCTCCTATTTTTCAGACCGTTTCATGCTCCTCATATTTTTGACACCTTTTGAAGCTCTTCATATTTTTCACACCTTTGCAGGCTCTTCATGTTTCTCAACACCAGTTCATGCTCCTCTTAATTTTGAGACCGTTTCATGCTCCTCATATTTTTGACATCTTTAGAAGCTCTTCATAATTTTCACACATTTTCTGGCTCTTCATGTTTTTCAACACCAGTTCATGCTCCTCCTATTTTTCATACCGTTTCATGCTCATCTCATTTTTGACACCTTTTGAAGCTCTTCATGTTTTCACACCTGTTGAAGCTCTTCATATTTTTCACACCTTTTCAGGCTCTTCATGTTTTTCAACACCGCTTCATGCTCCTCCTATTTTTCAGACCGTTTCAATCTCCTCATATTTTTGACACCTTTTGAAGCTCTTCATATTTTTCACACCTTATCAGTCTCTTCAGGTTTTTGAACACTGCTTCATGCTCCTCCTATTTTTCAGACCGTTTACTGCTCCTCATGTATTTCACATCTTTTGAAGCTTTTCATATTTTTCACACCTTTTCAGGCTCTTCATGTTTTTGAACACCGTTTCATGCTCCTCCTATTTTTCAGACCGTTTCATGCTCCTCATATTTATGATACCTTTTAAAGCTCTTCATATATTTCACACCTTTTCAGGCTCTTCATGTTTTTCAACACCACAACATGCTCCTCCTATTTTCAAGACCGTTTCATGCTCATCTCATTTTTGACACCTTTTGAAGCTCTTCATTTTTTTCAAAACTGCTTCATGCTCCTCCTATTTTCCAGACCGTTCATGCTGATCATATTTTTGAAACATTTTGAACCTCTTCATGTTTTCCACACCTTTTCAGGCTCTTCATGATTTTCAACACCGTTTCATGCTCCTCCTATTTTTCAGACTGTTTCATGCTCCTCATATTTTGACACCTTTGGAGGCTCTTCATATTTTTCACACCTTTTCAGGCTCTTCATGTTTTTGTACAACGTTTCATGCTCCTTGTAATTTTCAGGCCGTTTCATGCTCCTCATATTTTTGACAGCTTTTGAAGCTCTTCATTTATTTTCACACATTTTCAGGCTCTTCATGTTTTTGAACACCGCTTCATGCTCCTCCTATTTTTCAGACCGTTTCATGCTCCTAATATTTTTCACACCTTTTGAAGTTCTTCATATTTTTCACACCTTTTCAGAATCTTCATGGTTTTCGAACACCGCCTCATGCTCCTCCTATTTTTCAGACCGTTTCATGCTCCTCATATTTTTGACAGCTTTTGAAGCTCTTCATATTTTTCCAACCTTTTCAGGCTCTTCATGTTTTTCAACACCGTTTCATGCCACTCCTATTTTTCAGACCGTTTCATGCTCCTCATATTTTTGACACCTTTTGAAGCTGTTCATATTTTTCACACCTTTTCAATCTCTTCATGTTTTTGAACACCGCTTCATGCTCCTAGTATTTTTCAAACCGTTTCATGCTCCTCATATTTTCGAAACCTTTTGAAGCTCTTCATATTTTTCACACCATTTCAGGCTATTCATGTTTTTGAACACAGCTTCATGCTCCCCCTATATTTCAGACCGTTTCATGCTCCTCATATTTATGATACCTTTTAAAGCTCTTCATATATCTCACACCTTTTCAGGCTCTTCATGTTTTTCAACACCACAACATGCTCCTCCTATTTTCAGACCGTTTCATGCTCATCTCATTTTTGACACCTTTTGAAGCTCTACATATTCTTCACACCTTTTGAAGCTCTTCATTTTTTTCAAAACTGCTTCATGCTCCTCCTATTTTTCAGGCCGTTCATGCTGATCATATATTTGAAACCTTTTTGAAACTCTTCATGTTTTTCACACCTTTTCAGGCTCTTCATGATTTTCAACACCGTTTCATGCTCCTCCTATTTTTCAGACCGTTTCATGCTCCTCATATTTTGACACCTTTGGAGGCTCTTCATATTTTTCACACCTTTTCAGGCTCTTCATGTGTTTCAACACCGCTTAATGATCGTCCGATTTTTCAGACCGTTTCATGCTCCTTATATTTTTGACACCTTTTGATGCTATTCATATTTTTCACACCTTTCAGGCTCTTCATATTTTTCAACACCGCTTCATGCTCCTCCTATTTTTCAGAACGTTTCCTGCTCCTCATATTTTTGACACCTTTGAAACTCTTCATATTTTTCACACCTTTTCAGGCTCTTCATGATTTTGAACAACGCATCATTTTCCTCCTCTTGTTCACACCATTTCATGCTCCTAATATTTTTCACACCTTTTGAGCTGTTCATATTTTTCACACCTTTTCAGGCTCTTCTTGTTTTTGAACTCCGCTTCATGCTCCTCCCATTTTTCAGACCGTTTCATGCTCCTAATATTTTTCACACCTTTTGAAGTTCTTCATAATTTTCACACCTTTTCAGAATCTTCATGATTTTCGAACACCGCTTCAAGCTCCTCCTATTTTTCAGACCGTTTCATGCTCCTCATATTTTTGCCAGCTTTTGAAGCTCTTCATATTTTTCAAACCTTTTCAGGCTCTTCATATTTTTCAACACTGCTTCATGCTCCTCCTATTTTTCAGACCGTTTCATGCTCCTCCTATTTTTCAGACCGTTTCATGCTCCTCATATTTGACACCTTTTGAAGCTCTTCATATTTTGCACACTTTTTCAGGCTCTTCATTTTTTTGAACAACGCTTCATTTGCCTCCTATTGTTCAGACCATTTCATGCTCCTAATATTTTTCACACCTTTTGAGCTCTTCATAATTTTCACACCTTTTCAGGCTCATCTTGTTTTTGAACACCGCTTCATGCTCCTCCTATTTTTCAGACCGTTTCATGCTCCTAATATTTTTCACACCTTTAGAAGTTCTTCATATTTTTCACACCTTTTCAGAATCTTCATGATTTTCGAACACCGCTCCATGCTCCTCCTATTTTTCAGAGCGTTTCATGCTCCTCATATTTTGACAGCTTTTGAAGCTCTATATTCTTCAAACCTTTTCAGGCTCTTCATGTTTTTCAACACCGTTTCATGCCACTCCTATTTTTTAGACCGTTTCATGCTCCTCATATTTTTGACAGCTTTTGAAGCTCTTCATATTTTTCAAACCTTTTCAGGCTCTTCATGTTTTTCAACACCGTTTCATGCCACTCCTCTTTTTCAAACCGTCTCATGCTCCTCATATTTGTGACACCTTTTGAAGCTCTTCATATAGTTCACACCTTTTCAGGCTCTTCATGTTTTTCAAGACCGCTTCATGCTCCTCCTATTTTTCAGTTCGTTTCATGCGCCTCATATTTTTTACACCTTTTGAAGCTCTTCATATGTTTCAAACCTTTTCAGGCCCTTCATGATTTTGAACACCGTTTCATTCTCATCCTATTTTTCAGACCGTTTCATGCTCCTCATATTTTTGACAGCTTTTGAAGCTCTTCATATATTTCACACCTTTTCAGGCTCTTCATGTTTTTCACATCGCTTCATGCTCCTCCGATTTTTCAGACCGTTTCATGCTCCTCATATTTTTGACACCTCTTGACGCTCTTCATATTTTTCACACCTTTTCAGGCTCTTCATGTTTTTCAACACCGCTTCATGCTCCTCCTATATTTCAGACAGTTTCATGCTCCTCGTATTTTTGACACCTATTGAAGCTCTTCATATTTTTCACACCTTTTCAGGCTTTTCATATTTTTCAACACTGCTTCATGCTCCTCCTATTTTTCAGATCGTTTCATGCTCCTCATATTTTTGACACCTTTGAAGCTCTTCATATTTTTCACACCATTTCAGGCTCTTCATGTTTTTCAACACTGCTTCATGCTCCTCCAATTTTTCAGACCGTTTCATTCTCTTCATATTTTTGACAACTCTTCATATTTTTCACATCTTTTCAGGCTATTCATGTTTTTCTACATAGCTTCATGTTCCTCCTATTTGTCAGACCGTCTCATGCTCCTCATATATTTGACACTTTTTCAAGGTCTTCATATATTTCACACATTTTCAGGCTCTTCATGTTTTTCAACACCGCTTCATGCTCCTCCTATTTTTCAGACCGTTTCATGCTCCTCATATTTTTGACACCTTTTGAAGCTCTTCATATTTTTCACACCTTATCAGTCTCTTCATATTTTTGAACACCGCTTCATACTCCTCCTATTTTTCAGACCTTTTCATGCTCATCTCATTTTTGACACCTTTTGAAGCTCTTCATGTTTTTCACACCTGTTGAAGCTCTTCATATTTTTCACACGTTTTCAGGCTCTTCATGTTTTTCAACACCGTTTCATGCTCCTCCTATTTTTCAGACCGTTTCATTCTCCTCATATTTTTGACACCTTTTGAAGCTCTTCATTTAATTTCACACATTTTCAGGCTCTTCATGTTTTTCAACACCGCTTCATGCTCCTCCTATTTTTCAGACCGTTTCATGCTCCTCATATTTTTGACAACTTTTGAAGCTCTTCATATTTTCACACTTTTTCAGGCTATTCATGCATTTCAACACCGCTTCAGTATCCTCCTATTTTCCAGACCGTTTCATGCTCCTCATATTTTTGACACCTTTTGAAGCTCTTCATATTTTTTACACTTTTGCAGGCTCTTCATTTTTTTCAACAACACTTCATGCTCCTCTTAATTTTGAGACCGTTTCATGCTCCTCATATTTTTGACATCTTTAGAAGCTCTTCATAATTTTCACAACTTTTCTGGCTCTTCAAGTTTTTCAACACCACTTCATGCTCCTCCTATTTTTCATACCGTTTCATGCTCCTCATATTTTTGACACCTTTTGAATCTCTTCATATTTTTCACACCTTTTCTGGCTCTTCATGTTTTTCAACATCGCTTCATGCTCCTCCTATATTTCAGACCGTTTCATGCTCCTCATACTTTTCACACCTTTTGAAGCTCTTCATATATTTCTCACCTTTTCAGGCTCTTCATGTTTTTCAACACCACTTCATGCTCCTCCTATTTTTCAGACCTTTTCATGCTCATCTCATTTGTGACACCTTTTGAAGCTGTTCATGTTTTTCACACCTGTTGAAGCTCTTCATATTTTTCACACGTTTTCAGGCTCTTCATGTTTTTCAACATCGCTTCATGCTCCTCCTATATTTCAGACCGTTTCACGCTCCTCATATTTTTGACAACTTTTGAAGCTCTTCATATTTTTCACACCTTATCAGTCTCTTCATGTTTTTGAACACCGCTTCATGCTCCTCCTATTTTTCAGACCGTTTAATGCTCCTCATGTATTTCACATCTTTTGAAGCTTTTCATGTTTTTCACACCTTTTCATGCTCTTCATGTTTTTGAACACCGTTTCATGCTCCTCCTATTTTTCAGACAGTTCCATGCTCCTCATATTTTTCACACCTTTTGAAGCTTTTCAATTATTTTCAAACATTTTCAGGCTCTTCATGTTTTTCAACACCGCTTCATGCTCCTCCTATTTTTCAGACCGTTTCATGCTCATCTCATTTTTGACACCTTTTGAAGCTCTTCATATTTTTCACACCTTTTGAAGCTCTTCATATATTTCACACCTTTTCAGGCTCTTCATTTTTTTCAACACCGCTTCATGCTCCACCTATTTTTCAGACCGTTTCATGCTCCTCCTATTTTTGACACCTTTTGAAGCTATTCATATTTTTCACACCTTTTCAGGCTCTTCATATTTTTCAACACCGCTTCATGCTCCTCCTATATTTCAGACCGTTTCATGCTCCTCCTATTTTTCAGACCGTTTCTTGCTCCTCATATTTTTGACACCTTTTGAAGCTCTTCATATTTTTCACACATTTTGAAGCTCTTGATTTTTTTCAGAACTTTTCAGGCTCTTCATGTTTTTCCACACCGCTTCATGCCCCTCCTATTTTCAGACCGTTTCATGCTCCTCATATTTTTGACACGTTTTGAAGCTCTTCATTTTTTTCACACATTCTCAGGCTCTTCGTGTTTTTGAACACCGCTTCATGCTCCTCCTATTTTTCAGACCTTTTCAAGCTCCTCATATTTTTCACACCTTTTGAAGCTCTTCATTTTTTCACACCTTTTCAGGCTCTTCATGTTTTTTACACGGCTTCATGATCTTCCTAGTTTTCAGACCGTTTCATGCTCCTCATATTTTGACACCTTTTGAAGCTCTTCATATTTTTCACACCTTTTCATGCTCTTCATGTTTTTCAACACCGCTTAATGATCCTCCTATTTTTCAGACCGTTTCATGCTCCTCATATTTCGACATCTTTTGAAGCTCTTCATATTTTTCACACCTTTTCAGGCTCTTCATTTTTTTCAACACGGCTTCATGCTCTTCCTCTTTTTCAGACCGTTTTATGCTCCTTCTATTTTTGACACCTTTTGAAGCTCTTCATATTTTTCACACCTTTTGAAGCTCTTGATTTTTTTCAGAATTTTTCAGGCTCTTCATGTTTTTCCACACTGGTTCATGAAACTCCTATTTTTCAGACCGTTTCATGCTCCTCATGTTTTTGACAGCTTTTGAAGCTCTTCATATTTTCACACTTTTTCAGGCTATTCATGCATTTCAACACCGCTTCAGTATCCTCCTATTTTTCAGACCGTTTCATGCTCCTCATATTTTTGACACCTTTTGAAGCTCTTCATATTTTTCACACCTTTGCAGGCTCTTCATGTTTCTCAACACCAGTTCATGCTCCTCTTAATTTTGAGACCGTTTCATGCTCCTCATATTTTTGACATCTTTAGAAGCTCTTCATAATTTTCACACATTTTCTGGCTCTTCATGTTTTTCAACACCAGTTCATGCTCCTCCTATTTTTCATACCGTTTCATGCTCATCTCATTTTTGACACCTTTTGAAGCTCTTCATGTTTTCACACCTGTTGAAGCTCTTCATATTTTTCACACCTTTTCAGGCTCTTCATGTTTTTCAACACCGCTTCATGCTCCTCCTATTTTTCAGACCGTTTCATGATCCTCATTTTTTTCACACTTTTTGAGCCTCTTCATATTTTTCACACCTTTTCAGTCTCTTCAGGTTTTTGAACACTGCTTCATGCTCCTCCTATTTTTCAGACCGTTTAATGCTCCTCATGTATTTCACATCTTTTGAAGCTTTTCATATTTTTCACACCTTTTCAGGCTCTTCATGTTTTTGAACACCGTTTCATGCTCCTCCTATTTTTCAGACCGTTTCATGCTCCTCATATTTATGATACCTTTTAAAGCTCTTCATATATTTCACACCCTTTCAGGCTCTTCATGTTTTTCAACACCACAACATGCTCCTCCTATTTTCAAGACCGTTTCATGCTCATCTCATTTTTGACACCTTTTGAAGCTCTTCATTTTTTTCAAAACTGCTTCATGCTCCTCCTATTTTCCAGACCGTTCATGCTGATCATATTTTTGAAACATTTTGAACCTCTTCATGTTTTCCACACCTTTTCAGGCTCTTCATGATTTTCAACACCGTTTCATGCTCCTCCTATTTTTCAGAGCGTTCATGCTCCTCATATTTTGACAGCTTTTGAAGCTCTATATTCTTCAAACCTTTTCAGGCTCTTCATGTTTTTCAACACCGTTTCATGCCACTCCTATTTTTTAGACCGTTTCATGCTCCTCATATTTTTGACAGCTTTTGAAGCTCTTCATATTTTTCAAACCTTTTCAGGCTCTTCATGTTTTTCAACACCGTTTCATGCCACTCCTCTTTTTCAAACCGTCTCATGCTCCTCATATTTGTGACACCTTTTGAAGCTCTTCATATAGTTCACACCTTTTCAGGCTCTTCATGTTTTTCAAGACCGCTTCATGCTCCTCCTATGTTTCAGTTCGTTTCATGCGCCTCATATTTTTTACACCTTTTGAAGCTCTTCATATGTTTCAAACCTTTTCAGGCCCTTCATGATTTTGAACACCGTTTCATTCTCATCCTATTTTTCAGACCGTTTCATGCTCCTCATATTTTTGACACCTCTTGACGCTCTTCATATTTTTCACACCATTTCAGGCTCTTCATGTTTTTCAACACTGCTTCATGCTCCTCCAATTTTTCAGACCGTTTCATTCTCTTCATATTTTTGACAACGTTTGAATCTCTTCATATTTTTCACATCTTTTCAGGCTATTCATGTTTTTCTACATAGCTTCATGTTCCTCCTATTTGTCAGACCGTCTCATGCTCCTCATATATTTGACACTTTTTGAAGGTCTTCATATATTTCACACATTTTCAGGCTCTTCATGTTTTTCAACACCGCTTCATGCTCCTCCTATTTTTCAGACCGTTTCATGCTCCTCATATTTTTGACACCTTTTGAAGCTCTTCATATTTTTCACACCTTATCAGTCTCTTCATGTTTTTGAACACCGCTTCATACTCCTCCTATTTTTCAGACCTTTTCGTGCTCATCTCATTTTTGACACCTTTTGAAGCTCTTCATGTTTTTCACACCTGTTGAAGCTCTTCATATTTTTCACACGTTTTCAGGCTCTTCATGTTTCTCAACACCGTTTCATGCTCCTCCTATTTTTCACACCATTTCATGCTCCTCATATTTTTGACACCTTTTGAAGCTCTTCATTTAATTTCACACATTTTCAGGCTCTTCATGTTTTTGAACACCGCTTCATGCTCCTCCTATTTTTCAGAACGTTTCATGCTCCTCATATTTTTGACACCTTTTGAAGCTCTTCATTTATTTTCACACATTTTCAGGCTCTTCATGTTTTTCAACACCGCTGAATGCTCCTCCTATTTTTCAGACCGTTTCATGCTCCTCATGTTTTTGACACCTTTTGAATCTCTTCATATTTTTACATCTTTTCATGCTCTTCATGTTTTTCAACACCGTTTCATGCTGCTCCTCTTTCTCAGACCGTTTCATGCTCCTTCTATTTTTGACACCTTTTGAAGCTCTTCATATTTTTAACACCTTTTGAAGCTCTTCATTTTTTTCACACCTTTTCAGGCTCTTCATGTTTTTCAACACCATCATGCTCCTCCTATTTTTCAGACCTTTTCATGCTCATCTCATTTTTGACACCTTTTGAAGCTCTTCATGTTTTTCACACCTGTTGAAACTCTTCATATTTTTCACACCTTTTAAGGCTCTTCATGTTTTTGAACACCGTTACATGTTCCTCCTAATTTTCAGACCGTTTCATGCTCCTCATATTTTTGACACCTTTTGAAGCTCTTCATATTTTTCACACCTTTTCAGGCTCTTCATGTTTTTCAACACCGCTTCATGCTGCTCCTCTTTTTCAGACTGTTTCATGCTCCTTCTATTTTTGACACCTTTTGAAGCTCTTCATATTTTTCACACCTTTAGAAACTCTTCATTTTTTTCACACATTTTCATGCTCTTCATGTTTTTCCACACCGCTTCCTTCTCCTCCTATATTTCAGACCGTTTCATGCTCCTCATATTTTTGACAACTTTTGAAGCTCTTCATATTTTTCACACCTTTTCAGGCTCTTCATTTTTTTGAACACCGTTTCATGCTCCTCCTATTTTTCAGACCGTTTCATGCTCCTCATATTTTTGACACCTTTTGAAGCTCTTCATTTATTTTCACACATTTTCAGGCTCTTCATGTTTTTCAACACCGCTGAATGCTCCTCCTATTTTTCAGACCGTTTCATGCTCCTCATATTTCTGACACCTTTTGTATCTCTTCATATTTTTACATCTTTTCATGCTCTTCATGTTTTTCAACACCGCTTCATGCTGCTCCTCTTTCTCAGACCGTTTCATGCTCCTTCTATTTTTGACACCTTTTGAAGCTCTTCATATTTTTAACACCTTTTGAAGCTCTTCATTTTTTTCACACCTTTTCAGGCTCTTCATGTTTTTCAACACCATCATGCTCCTCCTATTTTTCAGACCTTTTCATGCTCATCTCATTTTTGACAACTTTTGAAGCTCTTCATGTTTTTCACACCTGTTGAAACTCTTCATATTTTTCACACCTTTTAAGGCTCTTCATGTTTTTGAACACCGTTACATGCTCCTCCTAATTTTCAGACCGTTTCATGCTCCTCATATTTTTGACACCTTTTGAAGCTCTTCATATTTTTCACACCTTTTCAGGCTCTTCATGTTTTTCAACACCGCTTCATGCTGCTCCTCTTTTTCAGACTGTTTCATGCTCCTTCTATTTTTGACACCTTTTGAAGCTCTTCATATTTTTCACACCTTTAGAAACTCTTCCTTTTTTTCACACATTTTCAGGCTCTTCATGTTTTTCCACACCGCTTCATTCTCCTCCTATATTTCAGACCGTTTCATGCTCCTCCTATTTTTGACAACTTTTGAAGCTCTTCATATTTTTCACACCTTTTCAGGCTCTTCATTTTTTTGAACACCGTTTCATGCTCCTCCTATTTTTCAGACCGTTTCATGCTCCTCATATTTTTGACAAGTTTTGAAGTTCTTCATTTTTTTCACACCTTTTCAGGCTCTTCATGTTTTTGAACATTGCTTTATGCTCCTCCTATTTTTCAGACCGTTTCATGCTCCTCATATTTTTGACACCTTTTGAATCTCTTCATATTTTTCACATCTTTTCATGCTCTTCATGTTTTTCAACACCGCTTCATGCTCCTCCTATTTTTCAGACCGTTACATGCTCATCTCATTTTTGACTCCTTTCGAAGCTCTTCATATTTTTCACACCTTTTGAAGCTCTTCATATATTTCCCACCTTTTCATGCTCTTCATTTTTTCAACACCGCTTCATGCTCCTCGTATTTTTCACACCGTTTCATGCTCCTTATATTTTTGAAACCTTTTGAAGCTCTTCATATTTTTCACACATTTTCAGGCTCTACATGTTTTTCAACACAGCTTCATGCTGCTCCTCTTTTTCAGACAGTTTCATGCTCCTTCTATTTTTGACACCATTTGAAGCTCTTCATATTTTTCAAACCTTTTGATGCTCTTCATTTTTTTCACACCTTTTCCGGCTTTTCATGTTTTTCCACACCGCTTCATGCTCCTCCTATATTTCAGACTGTTTCATGCTCCTCATATTTTTGACAACTTTTGAAGCTCTTCATATTTTCACACTTTTTCAGGCTATTCATTTATTTCAACACCGCTTCAGTATCCTCCTATTTTTCAGACCGTTTCATGCTCATCTCATTTTTGACACCTTTTGAAGCTCTTCATGTTTTTCACACCTGTTGAAGCTCTTCATATTTTTCACACGTTTTCAGGCTCTTCATGTTTTTCCACACCGCTTCATTCTCCTCCTATATTTCAAACCGTTTCATGGTCCTCATATTTTGACAACTTTTGAAGCTCCTCATATTTTTCACACCTTATCAGTCTCTTCATGTTTTTGAACACAGCTTCATGCTCCTCCTGTTTTTCAGACCGTTTCATGCTCCTCATATTTTTGACACCTTTTGAAGCTCTACACATTTTTCACACCTTTTCAGGCTCTTCATGTTTTTGAACAACGTTTCATGCTCCTTGTAATTTTCAGACCGTTTCATGCTCCTCATATTTTTGACACCTTTTGAAGCTCTTCATTTATTTTCACACATTTTCAGGCTCTTCATGTTTTTGCACACCGCTTCATGCTCCTCCAGTTTTTCAGACCGTTTCATGCTCCTCATATTTTAGACACCTTTTGAAGCTCTTCATATTTTTCACACCTTTTCAGGCTCTTCATTTTTTTGAACACCGATTCAAGCTCCTCCAATTTTTCAAACCGTTTCATGCTTCTCATATATTGGACAGCTTTTGAAACTCTTCATATGTTTCACACCTTTTCAGGCTCTTCATGTTTTTGAACACCGATTCAAGATCCTCCTATTTTTCAGACCGTTTCATGCTCTTCATGTATTTCACACAATTTGAAGCTCTTCATATTTTTCACACTTTTTCAGGCTCTTCATGTTTTTCAACACAAATTCATGCTCCTCCTATTTTTCAGACCTTTTCATCATCCTCATATTTTGACTCCTTTGAAGCTCTTCACATTATTCACACCTTTTCAGGCTTTTCTTTTTTTTCATCACTGCTTCATGCTCCTCCTATTTTTCAGACCGTTTCATGCTCCTTATATTTCTGACACCTTTTGAAGCTCTTCATATATTTCACACATTTTCAGGCTCTTCATTTATTTCAACAGCACTTCATGCTCCTCCTATTTTTCAGACCGGTTCATGCTCCTCATCTTTCTGACACCTTTTGAAGCTCTTCATATTTTTCACACCATTTGAATCTTTTCATATTTTTCACTCCTTTTCAGGCTCTTCATGATTTTCAACACCACATCATGCTCCTCCTATTTTTCAGATCATTTCATGCTCCTCATATTTTTAACACCTTTTGAAACTCTTCATATTTTTCACACCTTTTCGGGCTGTTCATGTTTTTGAACACCGTTTCATGCTCCTCCTATTTTTCAAACCGTTTCATGCTCCTCATATTTTTGACACATTTTGAAGCTCTTCATATTTTTCACACCTTTTCAGGCTCTTCATGTTTTTGTACACCGCTTCATGCTCCTCCTATTTTTCAGACCTTTTCATGCGCCTCATATTTTTCACAACTTTTGAATCTCTTCATATTTTTCAAACCTTTTCAGGCTCTTCATGTTTTTCAGCACCACTTCATGCTCCTTTTATTTTTCATACCGTTTCATGCTCATCTCATTTTTGACACCTTTTGAAGCTCTTCATATTTTTCACACCTTTTGAAGCTCTTCATATTTTTCACACCTTTTCAGGCTCTTCATGTTTTTGAACACTGCTTCAAGCTGCTCCTATTTTTCAGACCAATTCATGCTCCTCATATTTTTCCCACGTTTTGAAGCTCCTCATATATTCCACAACTTTTCAGGCTTTTCGTGTTTTTCAACACCGCTTCATGCTAGTCCTATTTTCCAGACCGTATCATGCTCCTCATATTTTTCACACCCTTTGAAGCCATTCATATTTTTCACACCTTTTCAGGCTCTTCATGATTTTGAATGCCGCTTCATGCTCCTCCTATTTTTCAGACCGTTTCATGCTCCTCATGTATTTCACACCTTTTGAAGCTCTTCATATTTTTCACACCTTTTCAGGCTCTTCATGTTTTTGAACATCGCTTCAAGCTGCTCTTATTTTTCAGACCGATTCATGCTCCTCCTATTTTTCCCACCTTTTGAAGCTCCTCATATTTTCCACAACTTTTCAGGCTTTTCATGTTTTTCAACTCCGCTTCATGCTCCTCCTATGTTTCTGACCTTTAAATGCTCCTCATATATTTCACACCTTTGAAGCTCTTCATATTTTTCACACCTTTTCAGTTTCGTCATGTTTTGAACACCACTTCATGCTCCTCCTATTTTGCAGACCGCTTCATGCTCATCTCATTTTTGACAACATTTGAAGCTCTTCATATTTTTCACACCTTTTCAGGCTCTTCATGTTTTTCAACACCGCTTCATGCTCCTAATATTTTTCAGACCGTTTCTTGCTCCTCATATTTTTGACACCTTTTGAAGCTCTTCATATATTTCAAACCTCTTCAGGCTCTTCATGTTTTTCAACACCATTTCATGCACCTCCTATTTTTCAGACCGTTTCATGCTCATCTCATTTTTGACACCTTTTGAAGCTCTTCATATTTTTCACACCTTTTGAAGCTCTTCATATTTTTCACACGTTTTCAGGCTCTTCTTGTTTTTCAACACCACTTCATGCTCCTCCTATTTTTCAGACCGTTTAATGCTCATCTCATTTTTGACACCTTTAGATGCTCTTCATATATTTCACACCTTTTGCAACTCTTCATATATTTCACACCTTTTCAGGCTCTTCCTGTTTTTCAACACCACTTCATGCTCCTCCTATTTTTCAGACCGTTTCATGCTCATCTCATGTTTGACACCTTCTGAAGCTCTTCATATTTTTCACAACTTTTCAGGCTCTTCATGTTTTTCAACACCACTTCATGCTCCTCCTATTTTTCAGAACGTTTCATGCTAGTAATCTTTTTGACACAATTTGAAGCTCTTCATATCTTTCACACCTTTTCAGGCTCTTCATGTTTTTCAACACCACTTCATGCTCCTCCTATTTTCCAGATCGTTTCATGCTCATCTCATTTTTGACACCTTTTGAAGCTCTTCATATTTTTCACACCTTTTGAAGCTCTTCATATTTTTCACACCTTTTCAGGCTCTTCATGATTTTGAATGCCGCTTCATGCTCCTTCTTTTTTTCAGACCGTTTCATGCTCCTCATTTTTTTCACACCTTTTGAATCTCCTCATGATTTCGCAGCTTTTCAGGCTCTTCATGTTTTTCAACACCGCTTTATGATCATCCTATTTTTCCGATTGTTTCATGCTCCTCATGTATTTCACACCTTTTGAAGCTCTTCATATTTTTCACACCTTTTCAGGCTCTTCATGTTTTTGAATACCGTTTCATGCTCCTCATATTTTTGACACCGTTTGAAGCTCCTCATATTTTTCACACCTTTTGAAGCTCTTCATATTTTTCACACCTTTTCAGGCTCTTCATGTTTTTCAACACCACTTCATGCTCCTCCTATTTTTCAGACCGTTTCATTCTCCTCATATTTTTGACACGTTTTGAGGCTCTTCTTATTTTTCACACATTTTCAGGCTCTTCATGTTTTTCAACACCGCTTCATGCTCCTCCTATTTTTCAGAACGTTTCATGCTAGTAATATTTTTGACACAATTTGAAGCTCTTCATATCTTTCACACCTTTTCAGGCTCTTCATGTTTTTCAACACCACTTCATGCTCCTCCTATTTTCCAGACCGTTTCATGCTCATCTCATTTTTGACACCTTTTGAAGCTCTTCATATTTTTCACACCTTTTGAAACTCTTCATATTTTTCACACCTTTTCAGGCTTTTCATGATTTTGAATGCCGCTTCATGCTCCTCCTTTTTTTCAGACCGTTTCATGCTCCTCATTTTTTTCACACCTTTTGAATCTCGTCATGATTTCACAGATTTTCAGGCTCTTCATGTTTTTCAACACCGCTTTATGATCATCCTATTTTTCCGATTGTTTGATGCTCCTCATGTATTTCACACCTTTTGAAGCTCTTCATATTTATCACACCTTTTCAGGATCTTCATGTTTTTGAATACCGTTTCATGCTCCTCATATTTTTGACACCTTTTGAAGCTCCTCATATTTTTCACACCTTTTGAAGATCTTCATATTTTTCACACGTTTTCAGGCTCTTCATGTTTTTCAACAACGCTTCATTCTCCTCCTATTTTTCAGACCGTTTCATGCTCATCTCATTTTTGACACCTTTTGAAGCTCTTCATATTTTTCACACCTTTTGAAGCTCTTCATATTTTTGAACACCTTTTGAAACTCTACATATTTTTCACACTTTTTCAGGCTCTTCATGATTTTGAACACCACTTCATGCTCCTCCTATTTTTGAGACCGTTTCATGCTCATCTCATTTTTGACACCTTTTGAAGCTCTTCATATTTTTCACACCTTTTCAGGCTCTTCATGTTTTTCAACACCGCTTCATGCTCCTCCTATTTTTCAGACCCTTTCATGCTCCTCATATTTTTGACACCGTTTGAAGTTCTTCATATTTTTTAACACCTTTTCAGGTTCTTCATGTTTTTCAACACCGCTTCATGCTCCTCCTATTTTTCAGACCGTTTCATTCTCCTCATATTTTTGACACCTTTTTAAGCTCTTCATATATTTCACACCTTGTCAGGCTCTTCATGTTTTTCAACACCACTTCATGCTCCTCCTATATTTCAGACCGTTTCATGCTCATATCATTTTTGACACCTTTTGAAGCTCTTCATATTTTTCACACCTTTTCAGGCTTTCATGTTTTTCAACACCACTTCATGCTCCTCCTATTTTCCGACCGTTTCATGCTCATTTCATTTTGACACCTTTTGAAGCTCTTCATATTTTTCACACCTTTTCAGGCTTTCATGTTTTTCAACACCGCTTCATGCTCATCCTATTTTTCAGACCGTTTCATGTTCCACATGTATTTCACACCTTTTGAAGCTCTTCATATTTTTCACGCCTTTTCAGGCTCTCATGTTTTTGAACACAGCTTCATGCTCCTCATATTTTTGAGACCATTTCATGCTCCTCATGTATTTCACACCTTTTGAAGCTCTTCATAATTTTCACACCTTTTCAGGCTCTTCATGTTTTTGAACACCGCTTCATTCTCGTCCTATTTTCCTGACCGTTTCATGCTCCTCATATTTTTTACACCTTTTGAATCTCTTCATATTTTTCACACCTTTTCAGGCTCTTCATGTTTTTGAACACCGCTTCATGCTCCTCCAATTTTCAGACGTTTTCAAGCTCCTCATGTATTTCACACCTTTTGAAGCTCTTCATCTGTTTCGCACCTTTTCAGACTCTTCATATTTTTGAACACCGCTTCGTGCTGCTCCTATTTTTCAGCCCGTTTCATGCTCCTCATATATTTGACAACTTTTGAGGCTCTTCATATTTCTCACACCTTTTCAGGCTCTTCAAGTTTTTCAACACCACTTCATGCTCCTCCTATTTTTCAGACCGTTTCATGCTCCTCATACTTTTGACACCTTTTGAAGCTCTTCATATTTTTCACATCTTTTCAGGCTCTTCATATATTTCAACACCACTTCATGCTCCTCCTATTTTTCAGACTGTTTCATGCTCCTCATATTTTTGACACCTTTTGAAGATCTTCATATTTTTCACACCTTTCCAGGCTCTTTATGTTTTTTAACACCACTTCATGCTCCTCCTATTTTTCAGACCGTTTCATGCTCCTCAGATTTATGACACGTTTTGAAGCTCTTCATATATTTCTCATCTTTTCAGGCTCTTCATGTTTTTCAACACCACTTCATGCTGCTCCTATTTTTCGACCGTTTCATGCTCATCTCATTTTTGACACTTTTTGAAGCTCTTCATATTTTTCACAGCTTTTGAAGCTCTTCATATTTTTCACACCTTTTCAGGCTCTTCATGTTTTTCAACACCGCTTCATGCTCCTCCTATTTTTCAGACCGTTTAATGCTCCTCATATTTTTGACACCTTTTGAAGCTGTTCATATTTTTCACACGTTTTCAGGCTCTTCATGTTTTTCAACACCGCTTCATTCTCCTCCTATTTTTCAGACCGTTTAATGCTCCTCATATTTTTGACACCTTTTGAAGCTCTTCATATTTTTCACACATTTTCAGGCTCTTCATGTTTTTCAACACCGCTTCATGCTCCTCCTATTTTTCAGACCGTTTCATGCTCATCTCATTTTTGACACCTTTTGAAGCTCTTCATATTTTTCACACCTTTTGAAGCTCTTCATATTTTTGAACACCTTTTTAAACTCTACATATTTTTCACACTTTTTCAGGCTCTTCATGATTTTGAACACCACTTCATGCTCCTCCTATTTTTGAGACCGTTTCATGCTCATCTCATTTTTGACACCTTTTGAAGCTCTTCATATTTTTCACACCTTTTCAGGCTCTTTATGTTTTTCAACACCGCTTCATGCTCCTCCTATTTTTCAGACCCTTTCATGCTCCTCATATTTTTGACACCGTTTGAAGTTCTTCATATTTTTCACACCTTTTCAGGTTCTTCATGTTTTTCAACACCGCTTCATGCTCCTCCTATTTTTCAGACCGTTTCATGCTCCTCATATTTTTGACACCTTTTTAAGCTCTTCATATATTTCACACCTTGTCAGGCTCTTCATGTTTTTCAACACCACTTCATGCTCCTCCTATATTTCAGACCGTTTCATGCTCATATCATTTTTGACACCTTTTGAAGCTCTTCATATTTTTCACACCTTTTCAGGCTCTTCATGTTTCTGAACACCGCTTCTTGCTCCTCCTATTTTTCAGACCGGTTCATGCTCATTTCATTTTGACCCCTTTTGAAGCTCTTCATATTTTTCACACCTTTTCAGGCTCTTCATGTTTCTGAACACCGCTTCTTGCTCCTCCTATTTTTCAGACCGGTTCATGCTCCTCATATTTTTGACACCTGTTGAAGCTCTTCATATTTTTCACACCTTTTCAGGCTCTTCATGTTTTTAAACACCGCTTCATGCTCATCCTATTTTTCAGACCGTTTCATGTTCCACATGTATTTCACACCTTTTGAAGCTCTTCATATTTTTCACGCCTTTTCAGGCTCTCATGTTTTTGAACACAGCTTCATGCTCCTCATATTTTTGAGACCGTTTCATGCTCCTCATGTATTTCACACCTTTTGAAGCTCTTCATAATTTTCACACCTTTTCAGGCTCTTCATGTTTTTGAACACCGCTTCATGCTCCTCCGATTTTTCAGATCGTTTCATGCTCCTCATATTTTTGACGCCTTTTGAAGCTCTTCATATTTTTCACACCTTTTCAGGCTCCTCATGTTTTTGAACACCACTTGATGCTCATCCTATTTTTCAGACCGTTTCATGTTCCACATGTATTTCACACCTTTTGAAGCTCTTCATTGTTTTCACACCTTTTTAGGCTCTTCATGTTTTTCAACACCAGTTCATCCTCCTCCAATTTTTCAGACCGTTTCAGGCTCCTCATTTTTTTGACACCTTTTGAAGCTCGTCATATATTTCACACCTTTTCAGGCTCTTCGTTTTTTTCAACACCACTTCATGCTCCTCCTTTTTTTCAGACCCTTTCTGCTCATCTCATTTTTGACACCTTTTGAATCTCTTCATATTTTTCACACCTTTTGAATCTCTTCATATTTTTCACACGTTTTCAGGCTCTTCATGTTTTTCAACACCACTTCATTCTCGTCCTATTTTCCTGACCGTTTCATGCTCCTCATCTTTTTTACACCTTTTGAATCTCTTCATATTTTTCACACCTTTTCAGGCTCTTCATGTTTTTGAACACCGCTTCATGCTCCTCCAATTTTCAGACGTTTTCAAGCTCCTCATGTATTTCACACCTTTTGAAGCTCTTCATCTGTTTCGCACCTTTTCAGACTCTTCATATTTTTGAACACCGCTTCGTGCTGCTCCTATTTTTCAGCCCGTTTCATGCTCCTCATATATTTGACAACTTTTGAGGCTCTTCATATTTCTCACACCTTTTCAGGCTCTTCATGTTTTTCAACACCACTACATGCTCCTCCTATTTTTAAGACCGTTTCATGCTCCTCATACTTTTGACACCTTTTGAAGCTCTTCATATTTTTCACATCTTTTCAGGCTCTTCATATATTTCAACACCACTTCATGCTCCTCCTATTTTTCAGACTGTTACATGCTCCTCATATTTTTGACACCTTTTGAAGATCTTCATATTTTTCACACCTTTCCAGGCTCTTCATGTTTTTTAACACCACTTCATGCTCCTCCTATTTTTCAGACCGTTTCATGCTCCTCAGATTTTTGACACGTTTTGAAGCTCTTCATATATTTCTAATCTTTTCAGGCTCTTCATGTTTTTCAACACCACTTCATGCTCCTCCTATTTTTCGACCGTTTCATGCTCGTCTCATTTTTGACACCTTTTGAAGCTCTTCATATTTTTCACAGCTTTTGAAGCTCTTCATATTTTTCACACGTTTTCAGGCTCTTCATGTTTTTCAACACCGCTTCATGCTCCTCCTATTTTTCAGACCGTTTAATGCTCCTCATATTTTTGACACCTTTTGAAGCTCTTCATATTTTTCACACGTTTTCAGGCTCTTCATGTTTTTCAACACCGCTTCATTCTCCTCCTATTTTTCAGACCGTTTAATGCTCCTCATATTTTTGACACCTTTTGAAGCTCTTCATATTGTGCACACCTTTTCAGGCTCTTCATGTTTTTCAACACCGCTTCATGCTCCTCCTATTTTTCAGACCGTTTAATGCTCCTCATATTTTTGACACCTTTTGAAGCTCTTCATATTGTTCACACCTTTTCAGGCTCTTCATGTTTTTCAACACCGCTTCATGCTCCTCCTATTTTTCAGACCGTTTCATGCTCATCTCATTTTTGACACCTTTTGAAGCTCTTCATATTTTTCACACCTTTTGAAGATCTTCATATTTTTCACACATTTTAAGGCTCTACATGTTTTTCAACACCACTTCATAGTTCTCCTATTTTTCAGACCGTTTCATGCTCCACATATTTTGACACCTTTTGAAGCTCTTCATATATTTCACACCTTTTTAGGCTCTTCATGTTTTTGAACACCGCTTCATGCTCCTCATATTTTTCAGACCGTTTCAGCTCCTCATATATTTGCCACTTTTTGAAGCTCTTCATATTTTTCACACCTTTTCAGGCTCTTCATGTTTTTGAACACCGCTTCATGCTCGTCCTATTTTCCAAACCGTTTCATGCTCCTCATATTTTTGACACCTTTTGAATCTCTTCATATGTTTCACACCTTTTCAGGCTCTTCATGTTTTTCAACACCACTTTATGCTCCTCATATTTTTCAGACCGTTTCATGCTCATCTCATTTTTGACACCTTTTGAAGCTCTTCATATTTTTCACACCTTTTGAAGAATTTCATATTTTTCACACATTTTCAGGCTCTACATGTTTTTCAACACCGCTTCATGCTCCTCCTATTTTTCACCGTTTCAAGCTCATCTCATTTTTTTACACCTTTTAAAGCTCTTCATATTTTTCACACCTTTTGAAGCTCTTCATATTTTTCACACCTTTTGAAGCTCTTCATATTTTTCACACGTTTTCAGGCTCTTCATGTTTTTCAACACCACTTCATGATCCTCCTATTTTTGAGACCGTTTAATGCTCATCTCATTTTTGACACCTTTTGAAGCTCTTCATATATATCACACATTTTGAAACTCTTCATATTTTTCACAACTTTTCAGGCTCTTAATATTTTTCAACACCGCTTCATGCTCCTCCTATTTTTCAGACCATTTCATGCTCATCTCATTTTTGACACCTTTTGAAGCTCTTCATATTTTTCACACCTTTTCAGGCTCTTCATGTTTTTCAACACCGCTTCATGCTCCTCCTATTTTTCAGACCGTTTCATGCTCCTCATATTTTTGACACCTTTTGAAGCTATTCCTATTTTTTAACACCTTTTGAAACTCTACATATTTTTCACACTTTTTCAGGCTCTTCATGATTTTCAACACCACTTCATGCTCCTCCTATTTTTGAGACCGTTTCATGATCATCTCATTTTTTACACCTTTTGAAGCTCTTCATATTTTTCATACCTTTTCAGGCTCTTCATGTTTTTCAACACCGCTTCATGCTCCTCCTATTTTTCAGACCGTTTCATGCTCCTCATATTTTTGACACCTTTTTAGCTCTTCATATATTTCACACCTTGTCAGGCTCTTCATGTTTTTCAACACCACTTCATGCTCCTCCTATATTTCAGACCGTTTCATGCTCATATCATTTTTGACACCTTTTGAAGCTCTTCATATTTTTCACACCTTTAGAGGCTCTTCATGTTTTTCACACCTTTTCAGGCTCTTCATATCTTTCAACACCGCTTCATGCTCCTCCTATTTTTCAGACAGTTTCATGCTCCTCATATTTGTGAAACCTTTTGAAGCTCTTCATATATTTCACACCTTTTCAGGCTCTTCATGTTTTTCAACACCACTTCATGATCCTCTTATTTTTGAGACCGTTTCATTCTCATCTCATTTTTGACACCTTTTGAAGCTCTTCATATTTTTTAACACCTTTGGAAACTCTACATATTTTTCACACTTTTTCAGGCTCTTAATGATTTTCAGCACCACTTCATGCTCCTCCTATTTTCAGACCGTTTCATGCTCATCTCTTTTTGACACCTTTTGAAGCTCTTCATATTTTTCGCACCTTTTCAGGCTCTTCATGTATTTCAACACCACTTCATGCTCCTCCTATTTTTCAGACCGTTTCATGCTCATCTCATTTTTGACACCTTTTGAAGCTCTTCATATCTTTCACACTTTTTCAGGCTCTTCATGATTTTCAGCACCACTTCATGCTCCTCCTATTTTCAGACCGTTTCATGCTCATCTCTTTTTGACACCTTTTGAAGCTCTTCATATTTTTCGCACCTTTCCAGGCTCTTCATGTTTTTCAACACCACTTCATGATCCTCCTATTTTTCAGACCGTTTCATGCTCATCTCATTTTTGACACCTTTTGAAGCTCTTCATATATTTCACACATTTTGAAACTCTTCATATTTTTCACACCTTTTCAGGCTCTTAATGTTTTTCAACACCGCTTCATGCTCCTCCTATTTTTCAGACCGTTTCATGCTCATCTCATTTTTGACACCTTTTGAAGCTCTTCATATTTTTCAAACCTTTTCAGCCTCTTCATGTTTTTCAACACCGCTTCATGCTCCTCCTATTTTTCAGACCGTTTCATGCTCCTCATATATTTGACACCTTTTCAAGCTATTCATTTTTTTTAACACCTTTTGAAACTCTACATATTTTTCTTACTTTTTCAGGCTCTTCATGATTTTCAACACCACTTCATGCTCCTCCTATTTTTTGGACCATTTCATGCTCATCTCATTTTTGACACATTTTGAAGCTCTTCATATTTTTCACACCTTTTCAGGCTCTTCATGTTTTTCAACACCGCTTCATGCTCCTCCTATTTTTCACACTGTTTCATGCTCCTCATATTTTTCACACCTTTTGAAGCTCTTCTTATTTTTCACCCCTTTTCAGGCTCTACCTGTTTTTGAACACCGCTTCATGCTCCTCCTATGTTTCAGACCGTTTCATGCTCCTCATATTTTTGACACCTTTTGAAGCTCTTCATATCTTTCACACCTTTTCAGGCTCTTCATGTTTTTCAACACCACATCATGCTCCTCTTATTTTTCAGACTGTTTCATGCTCCTCATATTTTTGACACCTTTTGAAGCTCTTCATATTTTTCACACCTTTCCAGGCTCTTCATGTTTTTAACACCACTTCATGCTCCTCCTAATTTTCAGACCGTTTCATGCTCCTCAGATTTTTGACACGTTTTGAAGCTCTTCATATATTTCTCATCTTTTCAGGCTCTTCATGTTTTTCAACACCACTTCATGCTGCTCCTATTTTTCGACAGTTTCATGCTCATCTCATTTTTGACACCTTTTGAAGCTCTTCATATCTTTCACACCTTTTCAGGCTCTTCATGTTTTTCAACACCGCTTCATGCTACTCCTGTTTTTCAGACCGTTTCATGCTCCTCATATTTTTGACACCTTTTGAAGCTCTTCTTATTTTTTAACACCTTTTGAAACTCTACATATTTTTCACACTTTTTCAGGCTCTTCATGATTTTCAACACCACTTCATGCTCCTCCTATTTTTGAGACCATTTCATGCTCATCTCATTTTTGACACCTTTTGAAGCTCTTCATATTTTTCACTCCTTTTCAGGCTCTTCATGTTTTTCAACACCGCTTCATGCTCCTCCTATTTTTGAGACCATTTCATGCTCATCTCATGTTTGACACCTTTTGAAGCTCTTCATATTTTTCACACCTTTTGAAGAATTTCATATTTTTCACACATTTTCAGGCTCTACATGTTTTTCAACACCACTTCATGCTTCTGCTATTTTCAGACCGTTTCATGCTCCTCATATTTTTGACACGTTTTTAATCTCTTCATATTTTTCACACCTTTTCAGGCTCTTCATGTTTTTGAACACCTTTTCATTCTCCTCCTATTTTTCAGACAGTTTCATGCTCCTCATATTTTTGACAACTTTTGATGCTCTTCATATTTTGCACACCTTTTCAGGATCTTCATGTTTTTCAACACCACTTCATGCTCCTCCTATTTTTCAGTCTGTTTCATGCACATCTCATTTTTGACACCTTTTGAAGCTCTTCATTTTTTTCACATCTTTTCAGGCTCTTCATGTTTTTCAACACCACTTCCTGATCCTCCTACTTTTCAGACCGTTTCATGCTCCTCATATATTTGACACCTTTTGAAGCTCTTCATATATTTCACACCTTTTCAGGCTCTTCATGTTTTTGAACACCGTTTCATGCTCGTCCTATATTTCAGACCGTATCATGCTCCTCATATTTTTCACACTTTTGAAACTCTTCATATTTTGCACACGTTTTCGGGCTCTTCATGTTTTTCACAACCACTTCATGCTCCTCCTATTTTTCAGACCGTTTCATGCTCCTCATATTTTTGACACCTTTTGAGACTCTTCATATTTTTCACACCTTTTCAAGCGCTTCATGTTTTTTAACACCGCTTCATGCACCTCCTCTTTTTCAGACCGTTTCATGCTCCTCATATTTTTGACACCTTTTGAAGATCTTCATATATTTCACACCTTTTCAGGCTCTTCATTTTTTTAAACACCGCTTCATGCTCCTCCTATTTTTCAGACCGTTTCATGCTCCCCTCATTTTTGACACCTTTTGCAGCTCTTCATATATTTCACACCTTTTGAAGCTCTTCCTATTTTTCACACCTTTTCAGACTCTTCATGTTTTTGAATACCGTTTCATGCTCCTCCTATTTTTCAGACCGTTTCATGATTCTGATATATTTGACAGACTTTGAAGCTCTTCATATTTTTCACACTTTTTCAGGCTCTTCATATTGTTCAACACCGCTTCATCCTCCTCCTATTTTTCAGAACGTTTCATGCTCCTCATATTTTTGACACCTTTTGAAGCTCTTAATATTTTTTACACCTTTTCAGGATCTTAATATTTTTCAACACGGCTTCATGATCCTCCTATTTTTCAGACCATTTCATTCTTCTTATATTGTTGACACCTTTTGAAGCTCTTCATATTTTCCCACCTTTTCAGGCTCTTCATGTATTTCAACACCACTTCATTCTCCTCCTATTTTTCAGACCATTTCATGCTCCTCATATTTTTGACACCTTTTGAAGCTCTTCATATTTTTCTCACCTTTTCAGGCTCTTCATGTTTTTCAACACTGCTTCATGCTCCTCATATTTTTCAGACCCTTTCGTGCTCCTCATATTTTTGACACGTTTTGAAGCTCTTCATATTTTTCACACCTTTTCAGGCTCTTCATGTTTTGAACACCATTTCATGCTCCTCCTCTTTTTCAGACCGTTTCATGCTCCTCATATTTTTGACACCTTTTGAAGCTCTTCATTTTTTTTTACACCTTTTCAGGCTCTTCATGTTTTTGAATACCACTTCATGCTCCTCCTATTTTTCAGACCATTTCATGCTCTTCATATTTTTCACACCTTTTGAATCTCGTCGTGTTTTTCACACCTTTTCAGGCTCTTCATGTTTTGAACCCAGCTTCATGCTCCTCCTATTTTTCAGACCGTTTCATGCTCCTCATAATTTTGACAGCTTTTGATGCTCTTCATATTTTTCACACGTTTTCGGGCACTTCATGTTTTTCAACACCGCTTCATGCTCCTACTATTTTTCAGAGTGTTTCATGCTCCTTATAGTTTTGACACCTTTTAAAGCTCTTCATATATTTCACACCTTTTCAGGATCTTCATGTTTTTCAACACCACTTCATGCTCCTCCTATTTTTCAGACCGTTCATGCTCCTCTTATTTTTAACACATTTTGAAGCTCTTCATATTTTTCACACATTTTCAGGCTCTTCATGTTTTTGAACACCACTTCATACTGCTCCTATTTTTCAGACCGTTTCATGCTCCTCATATTTTTCACATATTTTGAAGCTCTTCATATTATTCACACCTTTTCAGTCTCTTCATGTTTTTGACCACCGTTTGATGCTAATCCTATTTTTCAGACCGTTTAATGCTCCTCATGCGTTTCACATCTTTTGAAGCTCTTTATATTTTTCACACCTTTTCAGGCTCTTCATGTTTTTGAACACCCCTTCATGCTCCTCCTATTTTTCACACCGTTTCATACTCCTCATATTTTTGACATTTTTGAAGCTCTTCATATTTTTGACACCTTTTCATGTTCTTCATGTTTTTCAACACCGTTTCATGTTCCTCCTATTTTTCAGACCGTTTCATGCTCCTCTTATGTTTGACACGTTTTGAAGTTCTTCATATTTTTCACACCTTTTCAGGCTGTTCATGTTTTAGAACACCTTTTCATGCTCCTCCTATTTTTCAGACCGTTTCAGGCTCCTCATATTTTTCACACCTTTTGGAGCTCTTCATATATTCCACACCTTTTCAGGCTCTTCATGTTTTTCAACACCGCTTCATGCTCCTCCTATTTTTCAAACCGTTTCATGCTCCTCATATTTTTGACACCTTTTGAAGCTCCTCATATTTTTTCACACCTTTTCAGGCTCTCCATGTTTTTCAACACTGTTTCATGCTCCTCTTATTTTTAAGACCGTTTCATGCTCCTTATATATTTGACACCTTTTGAAGCTCTTCATATATTTCACACCTTTTCAGGCTCTTCACGTTTTTGAACACAGTTTCATGCTTCTGTTATTTTTGACACCTTGTGAACCTCTTCATAATTTTCACACCTTTTCAGGCTCTTCATGTTTTTCAACACCGCTTCATGCTCCTCCTATTTTTAAGACCGTTTCATGCTCCTTATATATTTGACACCTTTTGAAGCTCTTCATATATTTCACACCTTTTCAGGCTCCTCATGATTTTGAACACCATTTCATGCTAATGCTTTTTTTCAGACCGTTTCATGCTCCTCATATATTTGACACCTTGTGAAGCTCTTCATATTTTTCACACATTTTCAGGCTCTTCTGTTTTTCAACACCGCTTCAGCTTCAGGCTCCTCCTATTTTTCAGACCGTTTCATTGTCCTCATATTTTTGACACCTTGTGAAGCTCTTCATGTATTTCACACCTTTTCAGGCTCTTCATGTTTTTCAACACCACTTCATGCTCCTCCTATTTTTCAGACCGTTTCATGCTCCTAAATTTGTGACACCTTTTGAATGTCTTTTTATTTTTCACACCTTTTCATGCTCTTCATGTTTTTCAACACCGCTTCAGCTTCAGGCTTCTCCTATTTTTCAGGCCGTTTCATTGTTCTCATATTTTTGACACCTTGTGAAAATCTTCATATTATTCACACCTTTTCAGGCTCTTCATGTTTTTCAACACCACTTCATGCTCCTTCTATTTTTCAGACCGTTTCATGCTCCTCATATTTTTGACACCTTTTGAAGCTCTTCATATATTTCACACCTTTTCAGTCTCTTCTTGTTTTTCAACAACGCTTCAGGCTCCTCCTATTTTTCAGACCGTTTCCTGCTCCTCATATTTTTTACATCTTTTGAAGCTCTTCATATTTTTCAAAACTTTTCAGGCTCATCATGTTTTTCAACACCTCTGCAGGCTCCTCCTATTTTTCAGACTGTTTCATGCTCCTCATATATTTGACACCTTTTGAAGTTCTTCATATTTTTCATACCCTTTCAGGCTCTTCATGTTTTTCAACACCACTTCATGATCCTCCTATTTTTCAGACCGTTTCATGCTCATCTCATTTTTGACACCTTTTGAAGCTCTTCATATTTTTCACACCTTTTGAAGTTCTTCATATTCTTCACTCCTTTTCAGGCTCTTTTTGTTTTTCAACACCATTTCATGCTCCTCCTATTTTTCATAGCGTTTCAGGCTCATCTCATTTTTGACACTTTTTGAAGCTCTTCATATTTTTCACACCTTTTCAGGCTCTTCATGTTTTTCAACACCGCCTTATGCTCCTCCTTTTTTTCAGACTGTTTCATGCTCCTCATGTAATTCACACCTTTTGAAGCTCTTTATATTTTTCACACCTTTTCAGGCTCTTCATGTTTTTCAATACCACTTCATGCTCCTCCTATTTTTCAGTCCGTTTCATTCTCCTCATATATTGACACCTTTTCAAGCTCGTCATATATTTCACACCTTTTCAGGCTCTTCATGTTTTTCAACATCGCTTCAGGCTCCTCCTATTTTTCAGACCGTTTCATGCTCCTCATAATTTTGACACCTTTTGAAGCTCTTCATATTTTTCACACCTTTTCAGGCTCTACATGTTTTTCAACACCGCTTCATGCTCCTCCTATTTTTAAGACCGTTTCAAGCTCCACATATATTTGAAACCTTTTGAAGCTCTTCATATATTTCACAACTTTTCATGCTCTTCATGTTTTTGAACACCGTTTCATGCTCCTCCTATTTTTCAGACCATTTCATGCTCCTCATATTTTTGACACCTTTTGAAGCTCTTCATATTTTTCACACCTTTTCAGGCTCTTCATGTTTTTCATTACCGCTTCATGCTCCTTCTATTTTTCAGACCATTTCATGCTCCTCATATTTTTGACAACTTTTGAAGCTCTTCATATTTTTCACACCTTTTCAGGCTCTTCAAGTTTTTCAACACCGTTTCATACTCCTCCTATTTTTCAGACCGTTTCATGCTCCACATGTTTTTGACACCTTTTGAAGCT